>NW_028258325.1:19338939-19641969 GCF_053883595.1 Heterocephalus glaber | reverse complement strand
TAGCTCAGACTGGGCAACTTAGTAAGACCCTGTCTCAAAATAAAAATATTAAAAATAAGGGCGGGGGATTTAGCTCAGTGGCATCTGGCAAGTGCAAGGTCCAGAGTGAAGAGTCCCAGTATCAAAAAACAAAGCAAACAAACAAAAAACTACCTTAAAAATGGCTGAGGATTGTAGCTCAGTGCAAAGGGCCTGGGTTTCATCTCTGGTACAGTCCCCCAATTTTTTTTTTAAATTTTAAATTCTCTAAGGACTGTGTAATGAACAACTCCTCTGGACCGGAAGGACCGGAAGTGTGAGCCAGCCTTGGGTCAGGTGGCTGTGTGGCCCACTCTCCCGCTGACATCCTGCCTTTCACGTGATCTTTGGGACCTCTGTGGAGTCAAACTTTGCAAGGGGATTAAAGCTGAGCCTACCTCGCAGGCTGGGGAAGTGTGGCAGTGTTTAGACAGAGCGCAGGCGGGCTGCGGCCACTACTGGTGTCCCCAGGAGGGAGTCACGGGGCAGGGGAGGCCGGAGGGGAGGGCGGTCCGGTCACAGGCGCAGGGCGGACTCCAGGGTCGGAAGGAAGGAGGCGGCACTTGCCGGAATTCGAGGGCCCAGCCGAGCTCGCAGAGGCGGCAGTGATGGCAGAGGGACAGGGGCCAAGGTCAGGCTGCTGCCCATGGCTGCGGCCCTCGAGGAAGGGGAGCAGAACAGGGAGGCCAGGCTCTAAATAACACCAGGGAGCAGTACTTCTGGCACTCGGCTCGAATTCACTGCCTCTTCCTTTAACTCCACTGATTCTGCTCCCGAAGGAGCAGGAGCGGAAGGACAGACCTACAATTCAAGGCATTTGGCCATGCGCAGTAGCTGCTGAGCCCTACGCCCCTAGTTCAAGGCCAGCCTGGGCCACATGGCGAGTTCAAGGATACACAGGAAGGCCACTAGGGAGACCCGGTCTCAAAAAACACAACAAAACCAGACTGCAAGTTTAGAGATCAGGCAGAGGAGGATGAGACGAGAAGGGGCCCCGGGGGACAGAAAAGCCCCTCCGTGGGGAGTTGTGCCAGCTCCCCAGACAGGGGGCCACACGGCAGCCGTGCTGTGAAGCCAGGGGCTTCGGCCTGGCCTCCGGGCTGCAGTTCAGACCCGGGTCACGGCGGTGTGGACAGAGGGCCGCAGGGGGGGGGGGGGCTCATGCAGGCGTAAAGGGTGAGGATGGGTGGGGGCAGAAAGGGGATTGGTCCTGACTCGGGAGGGCGAGGATCCGATGGCCCCCTGAATGGGTCGGGGGATGAGGAGAAGCCCGGTCCATCGGGTCCAAAAGAACATGGGCGTGGGCATAAGAATGGGGCTCCTGAAGATTTTTAATTCCCAGCAAAAAGGTAATCAATAAATGGTAATTGCATCCTACTCCAGAGACAGTGGCCATGATGAAAAAATCAAATAACAAATACTGGCCAGCCATGGTGTCACACGCTTGTATTCCCAGCACTCGGGAGGCTGAGGCAGGAGGATGGCTAGGAGCTCAAGGCCTCAAGGCCAGCTTGAGCTACACAGTTCAAAACCAGTCTGAATTACTTAGTGAGACCCTGTCTCAAAAGAAAAAAAAATACTGCCCAGGCTGTGGGGGACAAAGGAGCCCTTCTACACTGTTCATTTGTTTGTTTTTGGTACCGGGTATTGAACTCAGGACCTTATGCTTATGAGGCAGACATGGCACCACTGAGCTAACTCCCCAATCCCTAAACTGAAATTCTTTTTTTTTTGGTACCAGGGATTGAACTTGGAACCTTGCGCTTGCGAGGCAGGCAGTGGCAATCTTAAAGTTTAGAGGTTTTTTTGGTACCAGGGATTGAACTAGGGACCTTACACTTTCAAGGCAGGCGCCAGACCTTCTGCATTGTTGGTGTGTTGATGGGAATGTAAACCTCTATGGAAATCAGTATGGAGAGTTCTCAAAAACTAAAAGTAGAAATTCCATTCTATCCCTCTGTTCCCCTTCTAGGTATCTTCCTGAGTTAAAGTCATCATATTACAGTGATACATGCATATCTGTACTTGGAGCTAAATAATAGCTAATAATAGCTAAATTCATAATAGCTAAATCTTGGAAGCAACCTAAATGTTCATCAACGGATGGAGAAAATGTGGTATTTACACACAATAGAGTACTACAATGCCATAAATAAGCATAAGTTTGAGTCATTTGTAGGAATATGGATGCACCTTGAGACCATAACATTAAGTGAAATAAATCAGCAACATAGTTTAAAGGGCCAGGGATTTAGCTCAGTAGCACCATGCCTGCCTCGAAAGTACAAGATTCTGAGTTCGATCCCTGGTACCCAAAATAAAAAAGAAACATAGCTTAAATATTAAATATGGTTTCTCTTATATGAGGAACCCAAATTATAAATAAATTAAAGAGCAAAATAAAAAACAGATAATATGAAACAAGGGGATTGTTCCTTTGTAAAAGGGAAAGGACCAAGGGATGGAGGAAGGGAAGGGCAGGGGAAGGAGACGTAAAAAGAATCAAGATGTGTTATGTACTTGCACCAACTTCCCTCAAGGAATGTAATCTTTTTTTTTTTTTTAATGGTAGCAAAATTTTATTAAAGGTAGTTCTGCAGAGTGAGTTTGGGCCAAGTAAAAGTAGGAAAAAAAGTACACCCTTCAGCACAAGGGCAGCCACCATGCAAGAGCAAACACAGTAGCCGAGGAATGTAATCACTAGGGATTGCAAACATTGCTAGTAAAAATAAATCTTAGGCCGGGTATGGTGGCTCATGCCTGTAATCCCAACACTCAGGAGGCTGAGGCAGGAGGACAGCCATGAGTTCAAGGCCAGCTTGGGCTACATAGTGAGTTCAAGACCAGCCCGAACTACATAGTGAGACCTTGTCTCAAAAAATAAAATAAAATAAAAAATTTTAAATAGCAATTCCTTTTGTTTTTTGTGGGTTTTTTTTGAGACAGGGTCTCATTACGTATCCCAGGCTGTCCTCAAACTCACAGGGATCCTCCTGCCTCAGCCTCACTAGTGCTGGGATTACAGGCATGCACCACCATGTGGGCAGATGTTCCTTTGGGGCGATGGGCCCTATAGCAGTTACTATTCATACAGAACTCTGGTGTTTACCGGCGTGTGGGCTGCCCTAACTCACTTGGTAATGGCAGCTGACATTCTCTTGTTTCTAGCAACTCTTGCTGTTTGGATTCACAAGAGAAACAGAACCCTGGAATCCAGAGCTGAGTCAGTCATCCACATACGGCTTGAAGATGATGGCAAGGTCCTGGAGCAATACTCACACCCAATACATCTGTGTGTTTTGAACCCCAAACACAGGGCCCTGTGAAGAAATGGACCGAGGCTGGGGTCTCCATCGGTTCAGCCAAGTCAACTCTTGGGCCACATATTCATTCCATCCTGAGCTCAGACAGCAGCCTGTCCTGGTCTGCCATCTATGCAGCCACTCGGGTTTTTCATTAACAGGGGTGAGTTATTGGCTCGAGGGTCCATCCAGTAGAACAGCCTAAATTTATGCCACACTTCCGTTTCCCAGGGAGCTGAGCCTATTTCATATAAATTACCTCATTGATCTCCAAAGCCTCAGTGTGAGATTTAGAATTATTATTTCTTTCTCATCTTGACATTCCGTCTGCAGGCCGGTGATGGATGTGCTGGTGTTGAGAGGACGGACCGCAGCAGGGCCCTGCCGATCTGGCCTTCACCTCGGAGATGCGCCCTGGAGCCAGAGAGGTTTGGTCTAAGGGATGTGCGCCCTCAGCAGCCCCAGTAGGGGGCCGGGGTCCGGTGCTCAGGCCTGTGCCTGCATCTGGTGTGATATGAAGAGCTGGCCCCACGCACTCTGTTCACAGTGCTGGGGACCCACCCCAGGGCCTTGAGCCTGCTATGCAAGTGCTGTACCCCTGGGCTCCCCCAGCCCGACCCCTACAGCTCCTGGGAAAGAGCGCCCTGACTTTCCCAAGGGACACAGGCAGCTGGAAAGGATGGCACAGTGGGAGAGCCCAGAGTGAAGACCAGAGGGTTTCTGGATGGGACACGGATGTGGGGCGCACCCCTGCTTCAGGGAGCCCCGCCCTGTGCTCCGGCCTTAGCTTTCTACAAGCTTCTGGCCCCTTTGAGCTCCAAAAACAGCTGGAGTCCAGCTGTCTTCCCTGGTGGAGGGGCCAGGATCTCGATCCTTATCACAGAACAGGCAGCCCAATTCAGACCCTGCTGCAGCTGACCTTCAGTGGCCACTGTTGGGGACCCCGAGTAGCACACACACTACCCCCACTGCCCAGGGCTTTTCTGTACTTATTTGTGCATGTTTGTTGCAGCACTGGGGATTGAACCTAAGGGCTTCTCACTGAGCTACATCCTTGACCCTTTCTTGTCTTTTGAGACAGAGTCTAAGTCACTAAATTGCCCAGACTGGGCTCAAACTTGCCATTCTCCTGCCTCAGCCTCCCAGAGTGCTGGGATTACAGGTGTGCACACTATGCCTGGGGCCACTGCAGTGCTGTCTGCTTAAAAGCCAACACTTGCTGGAGGGTAGAGGGGATCATAGCAGGGGCGTCGTGGCTGGCAGCCACCCCCCCATTGTTGCTGTTTCCCCTCCCTGTCTTCTCTGTTCTGAGTCACCTCTAGCACTCAGGCTGGGAGCCGAGCCAGCCCCGGCTCCCCATCTGCTCAGTCATTCAAGGACCACCCCCTGGGACCCCAGGCAGGGGCTGAAGGAGACAGGCCCATCAGGGTCGAAGTCTGGAGAGAGAGACGGAAAAAGTGACCGTGCTGTAACGTGTAGTGAGTGGCCCAAGAGAGAAAACTGGGAGGAAAGGAGCTCCAGAGCAGCAAAGCCACCTTCTGAGCCAGGTGTGGTGGCCTACACCTGTCATCCCAGCACTTGGGAGGCTGAGGCAGGATGATTTCCATGCATTCCAGGCCAGCCTGGGCTACATGGTGAGCTCAAGGCCAGCCTGAATTACACAGTGAGACCCTGCTCAAAACACTAACAAATCGGGCCGGGGGTTTAGCTCAGTGGCATCACACCTGCCTCACAGGTACAAGGTCCTGAGTTTGATCCCCGGTACCAAAAAGAAAACAATAACAAATCCACTTCCTGTTTTGCAGAAGTCCTGGGGGGGCTTCCTGGAAAAAGCAGCACCCAGGCTGAGGGCCAAAGGGGTCATTTGAGGTATAGGAAGTCACAGGACTCAGCAAAGGCCAGGCCAGGTCCCTGGAGCCCTCAGATGAAGGTGGAACAAGATCTGGGGGTCCTGGGACCCTCAGAACAGACCTGATGTGCCGAGGGGCACTTGTGGTAGTCGCAGGAACCTGGCTACACACAGCCCTTTCTGGCCCTGCAGCAGCAGTGCTGCACTGAATCTGTGTTAGGATTCTCTTGCATTCACAGAACCCAACCTAGGCCCGCTCAGTCAGTGTCCACTCGGGCCAGGTGCCCCTCACAGAGGAGGAAGCCAAGGCCCAAAGGGGTCCAGTTCCTCACCCGTGGTCACCAGCTCCAGGTGAGGACACTGAGGCCCTATCCTTCGATGTCCGAACAGCTAGGGCTGTGCCGCCTGAATCTCAGCGCTGCTGGGACCAGTGATCTGCACACCCAGAAATCGGGTGGAAGGCGTGATGTCCCACACCTGTAATCCCAGCACTTGAACTCACTATGTAGCCCAGGCTGGCCTCAAACTCACAGGGATCCTCCTGCCTCAGCCTCCGGAGAGCTGGGACCACAGGCGTGTGCTACCACTCCCAGCCTGGCTCCTACAGTAGTCCATGAGGGTTTATTTGTCGATCTGGTAAAAGCGAGCTGAGAGCTCTGCCTTCTCAGAGCGGGGCTTGCAGCAGGAAAACGTGGAGAATCACTTAACAGTGACAATGTGACTGGAGCAGGTACTCAGAGGCCTTTGTCCCTCTCCCCTTCCCCTCTCAAGCAGAAAACTTTGGACCTTCCCTCTTCCGCTCCCTCATCTCAAGGATAATTCCTGGTCGCTGCCAAGTACCAGGAATCTTTGATCTGGCTGGGAACCAATTTGAATCCACCTCATGTAGTAGCAAAACCATAAAACAATTACCAACAACCCTGCTATCAACTAATTACCAGGGAGTGGAAAAGTGTGCTCAGGGCCCCCCCGGTACAGGCTGGGAAAATGGGAGGAAGCCTGCAGCTATTAGAAAGCTTTGCACAAAATGAGAGGCACAACCAGAGGCCACTTCCACCTAGAGGCCTCAAGAAGTGGCCCAGGGACTGGACCTCAAACCTCGGAGGCCAAGTCAGGGGGCTGGCATCTAAGTTTTGGGCTTCTCAGCGGGAAGGGTGCTCTGCAGAGCTGGGGAGCAACTCCGGAGGGCTTCAGAAGGCTCAGGGCCACCAGGGCCGTCTGGGGTCAGCACTCGGGAGTTCCGCTCTCCCGCCCTGGGCCCCGGCTATGCGAACACGGGCGCGGCCAACGCGTGCGCGTTCCTAGAACGTTCGAGGCTTCCCCCATGCGCCGCACGAGGGGCCTGCAGTTCTGTCTTCGTGTCTCCGCCTGCCAGTTTCCCAGGTCAGTGGAGCAAGTCACCGGGCCCTCTCCTCGCTTCTCCTGGGGTGCGGGGTGCTTCGGCCAATGCTTTGGTTAAGACGATAAACCAAGAAGGACCCTTTACTTTGGATTTCCCAAGACTAAATATTTGAGTCAAACCTGAAGCGAAATCGAGACGTTCGGGAGGTTCACAGAGGACTTGAAATGTTTTGGCTCCAATTAATCCGTCCTAAGGGTTCTCTCTGGGAATGATAAAGCAAATATGTCTATGTTTTGTAATAGTCACAGAACTTCAGACTTCAATCTTTAAGGAAAAGTGCTGGAGGTAAGTTAAATGGTTTCTATTGACTATAACTCAATGATATAAAGTTTAACTAGAAAGTAACCCAGGTGACTTTTGGAATAAACACTCCAAACCCTCACAAGAGGGTGAATGTGGGTCTCAGGGCAGTGCCTTCCGGGACTCTGTCCCGTGTCAGAAAGGGTCGCTGTAGCTCACAACACACCCTGCCATTCCTCCTGCAAGGTCACTTCAAGGCCAATTTACAAGACTTAACGTGAAAATTGACTTTTGATCCCAAATGGTGTCACCTGGCTTGGGTATTTTCTGTTAGCCCCCAGATTTGACCATAAATGGTATATCTATTTCTAAATGTAAATCTACCTTTAAAAGATTAAGCCAGGCGTGGTGGCACACGGCTATAATCCTAGCACTTGGGAGGCTGAGGCAGGAGGATCTCCATGAGTTCAAGGCCATCCTGGATACATAGTGAGCTCAGGGTCAGCCTGGACTACATAACAAGACCCTGCCTCAAAAAAAAAAAAAAAAAAAACAAGGTTCATATTTGCCGCCCCCAAAGATGTACCAAAAAACACACTACTGTGCTGGCCTGGGAGATGATTCTCAGGACAGTTGTCAAGTGTAAACAGTTAGAAGCACTGTGTGGAAGGGAGGCTGTCCACGGGGAGAGCTTAAAGATCACATGCCTGATCTGTGTGTGTGTTTGTGTGTATGTGTGTGTGTGGTAGTGGAGAATTGAATCCACGTGCACTCTAACACTAAACTACATTGCCAGCTCTTTTATTTATTTATTTTTGGTACCGGGGATCGAACTCGGGTCCTTGCACTTGCGAAGCAGGTGGCAAAACCACTGAGCTAAATCCCCGGCCCTCCTTGTTCTTGACAATGGTAGAAGAGCTGACAAAGCGAACCAATTTGCAGGCTTATGCTGGATTTCATGCCCCGTCCAACTGGTCAGATGCTCAGTGATGCTGACGAAACTCGGGGACTCGATGCCACACTGAGAAATCCCTGTCACTGAGAAACGCATCCTCTGTCGCTGTCCTCTCTGCCGGCCCCATGCTGCCCCCGCCACTCCTCCACACAGGCTGAGATGGGAACTGCAAGCACCAGGCTGTTAGACCCTGTCAGATGCCTACACGTAACCTGCTGCGGGTATTGATTTGACTGAATGGGGACCTGTTATCAAAGCCTGTGAAATACCCCCCTTAGTAGGTAATCATTGAGATCCAAACCCTGCCAAGTCTCAGAGGAGAGGGGAAATGTGCTTTGCCAGAGGCTGGGAGAAGTCGGATGCAGGAAGAATTCGCAGAAGACCTTAGAAAGGGCCAAACTGGGGGATCTAGATTCATGCCAGTGTGGTGGGCTTGGGGTGGGGCGGAGGGCGGTCTCTGCCTTCAGCCCAGAGCCCCACAGGGGCCCGCGGAGGGGAGGGTCCAGGTTCCATGACATTGACTGGAAATGACACTGTCATGGTGCTGAGGGCAACACTTGGCTGAATCATTATCTCTGGGCTTTCTTTTTTTTTCTGTTTTGATAGAGCAAATTTTCTTTGACTTATCTTTTTTAATCAAAGCTCAAAAATCTAGTTGGTGGCACACTCCTGTAATCTCAGCCCTTGCAAGGCTGAGGCAGGAGGATCCTCAAGTTCGAGGCCAGCCTGGGCTACTTAGCCAGACCATATCTCAAAAACAAACAAAAAACTGAACTAAAAAGAAATATCAAAACTCCAACCCCTCTTTCTTAACAGAGTCTTTCTGGTTAGCTGAGGTGGAAGGTACTGGCTTCTTACCCAGTTCCTAAGCCTTTCAGTTCTGTGCTATGGCAGGATTGGTGAGGAAGGGAAATGGTCTCCCCTTAACTCTTTTCCAATACTGTGGTGAGCAGAACTTCGGATCCAATTTTTTTTTTTTTTTTTTTTTTTGGTACCGGGGATTGACTCAGGACCTTGTGCTTCCAAGGCAGGCACAGCGCCACCAAACTAAATCCCGGGCCCCCAGATCCACATTTTGCAAATGATGAAATAGGGTTCTGAAAAGTCAGAATACTGACAAAGGTGCAGTGAGCTTCTTTCCCCCCTAGTTCTAGGGCTCAGACCTACGGCTACTCTACCACTGAGCTACATCCCAGTCCTGGATAACTCAGTGACTTAGGGAGATCCTGTCTCAAAATAAAAAAATAAAAAGGGCTGGGGATATAGTTCAGTGAAAAGTCCCCGGGTTCAATTCCTAGAACTGAAAAACAAGAACAGGCAGCAGCTGTGGTATTATCATCGCAAGTCCCCACTGATGTTAACAGCTGGTAAAGCTAGGGGAAGAGTATGAGCATTCATTGTCCTTTTCTTGTATTTTATTTGAAAATTGGAATTTTTTTTTTTTTTAGAGGGGGAAAGATTTATTTGGCTCACAGTGTGTAGAGGTCTCAGCCCATAATCAGCTGGCTCCAAGGCAGGGATGGCAAACAGGCATCACAGAGAAGCAACATGGTGTGCGCAAGGTAGCAAAGGTAACAAGGTGGAATTTTTGTTTTTAACTCAAGGAGCGAGGATTTTTGAACAAATCTCCCCTCTGCCTAGAATTCCTTGCTGGGTTTTTCTCTCCGTGTGACTTTACTGCAGCCTTAGGTCCTCTGAGGAATAGGGGCATGGAGAGGAAGTGGGGGTGATGAAGACGTTCCATGCCTTAATGGTGCTGGCAGGCACCACCCTCTGTGTTCGGTAGCTCGTCTCTCCCCTTTCTGGGCTGTGGTGGGCTCAGGCCCTGCCTGGGAAAAGTACCCTTACTGCAGGCTCTCCGCTGAGAACCACCATCGATGAAGAAAACGTGACATTTCTGCACAGTGGAGTACTACTGTGCCATAAGCACAGATACATGTGAGTCATTTGTAGGAAAATGGATGCACCTTGAGACTGGTGTTAGGTGAGTGAATCCGATACACAAGCACAAATATTGCATGGTTTCTCTTATATGAGAAACCCAAAATATAAATAACGCAAAGAGCAAAATAAAAGATAGATAGTAGGAAACAGGGAGAGAGCACTTTTACAAATGGGAAGGGGATATGACCCAGAGGGAAGGGAGAAGGAGGGAAGTGAAAAAACTAAGGTGTGTTATGTACATGACCCCATGATGAATGCAATCATTATGCACTGCAAACGTACTCAATTTTTAAAAACAGTCACGCAAAAAGAACCAGGATGGACCGTGGGCAGCCCCTCACAGCCACTGTGGAGCTGGGGCTGCTTCCGTTACCAAATGTGCACACACACGTGCAGGGAGGGCACCTATTATCTGAATGCTCAGGGCCAGGATCGTTTCAGGTTTGAGATTTCTTTTCTCAGATTTTGTGTAATTCCATATTCCACATAATGGTATCTCTTGAGGATGGGACCCCAACTGAGCAAGGAATTCTGTTTCATGTACATCTTACACACATAGACTGAAGACGAGTCTTTTAGTTTTGTGAGACAGGATCTTGCTACGTAGTTCAGGCTACCTTGATTTCACATTGATCCTCCTGCCTCGCCCCCCTCCCAAGTGCTGGGGTGACAGGCATGCACCACCATGCCTGGCTGGAAGACAATTTTATACAGTATCTTTATTGTTGCTGCTTTCTAACTGCGACCCATCATGTGAGGCAAGGCTTGGCATTTTGTCACCTTGGCATTGCTCAAAAAGTCTGCCCGTTTTGCCTTTCCAGATTAGTGATACCTATGAGAACCCCTGGAGTGCTCAGAAAGGTCATCTGCTGATCAAAAACTTCATTGGCCACCTTTTTCAGCTCAACACTTCAGGGCTGGGCTGGGTTCAGGAGGCTTGTCACCCCGCCTGCAGAGGGGCAGCTGAACACTCCAGGGAGCAGCTCATTGTCTCACCTTTGCGTGAGGCTGGCACAGCCAGGCCGCACTGCAGGCACAGCGGGAAGCTGGGTTCTCTCTCCTGTGTCAGGATGGAGATGGCTCCTCCTTGGGGGAGATGCACCCCGGCGGGGGCACCCTGGCCCCTCCTTATCCAGTCCTGGCCACCCAGGCCTGGAAGCTGGTGCCCTGTCCCTTCGTGTGCACCAGATGACACCGGCCAGCACCTCTTCCAGTGGGTGGACGGGGACATAGCCCCGAGGCAGTGTTTCCAGACGCACCTGAGGGGACAGCATGGTGGTCAGAGGCAGCACAGGTTGGAGGAAACCGTACATAACCATGCGTCATTTAAGGACTAGGTCGTATTCTGAGAAGTGCATTCGCAGGTGATTTCGTTGTGTGAACATCATGCAGTTCACTGGCACAGGCCTAGGTGGAGCAGCCGACCAGCACCCAGGCTGGAAGGGCTGCGTGGAGGACCATGTACAAGATGCTGCCAGCCTAACCGTGTACTGGTTGTTTTCTTTCTTTCTGTTTCTTTTTTTGTCATTGTTTTGTTTTTGATTTCTGAGACATTTTGAGACATTGGGTCATTTTATGTAGTTCAGTCAGGCTGGTCTTGAACTTGTAGGGATCTTCCTGCCTCAGCCTCCTGAGCATTGAGGTCACAAGTATGCACCACCCCACCAGTCTTCCAGACTTCTTAAGTGATGCATGCTTGTCAGCCAGGCATGGTGGTGCACATCTTAATCCCAGGACTAGGGAGGCTGAAGCAGAAGGATTGCTGCAAGTTTGAGGCCAGCCTGAGGTATACAGTGAGTTCAAGGCCAGCCTGGACTGCATGGCAAGATCCTGTCTCAACCCCCCACCCCGACATATATATCATACCCATCAAGGGTATGAATAATACAAACATGCAAGATGCATCTGGGAGCACTATAAAATCTTACTGAAAGTCTCAGAAGATTTGCACTTGGGTCCCTACCCAGCCCTCACCACAGTGCTTCGGGGTGGCTGTTATTTATCCTGACACCCAGTCAGATTCGAGAGGTCGCTTGCGTCCACCAAGAAGCAGAGCAAGCCAAACTGGATTCACTCGTGTATGCCCCTATGCAAGCTCATGCACGTCCTGGCAAACTGACAGAGTTCACAAAATAACCAGGACTGTGTACACCTTCGTGCCCATTCTGGCACACAAATTATAGTAGGTTTCTCTGGTTGTAAAAAGCAGCACAAATCTTTTATGTATGTCAAGAGGCATCTAACAGGGAAAGGAGATTTAGAGATTTTGGGAGGAGCTGCCCATCAGATTCCAAAGTGCAGGTTGACAAGAATGAGCCCCAGGGCCTTTGCACCTGCTGCTCTCCCACACCTGGGAAGTTGTCTTCAGACAAGGGCACAACACGCCAGTCTTTGCTCACAGAATCTTCTCACCAAGGGTGCTTTCCTGACCACCCCACTGAGAATTGCAACCTCTCCTTTATCTTTCCCCACAGCACTTTCCTTCTCTACTACATAACCCACATATTTCCTGTCTTCTCCTCAAGTCCCAAAATGCTGGCTCCAGGAAGGAAACAGAATTTTCTGTTTTTCAGCAGATTCTGGGGTTTCTCCATCCTCCCTATGCAGCTGTGAAGTATGAATGTGTCCACTTCCACGATGGAGAGAGGCACATTTCTTTATCCACCCCACTGTTTGGAGCATTTGGCTGATTTCCAGCAGCGGCTGCTTTAAGCCTGCTCTCATGACCACTGGTTCCGGTCTCACGTGTATCTAAGTGAGAATTTCTCTAACAGACAGACCCTTCTGGCTTGCCCTCTCATTCTGAAATGCTACCCAAAGTCCTGGAGTGAATGAACACTCCCGGCTGCAGTGGGTAGCTGTCATGTGATTCCACATCTGCACCAGCACTTGGTATTAGCAGACTCTTTCCTTTTTGTGTCTCTGGTAAGAATAAAATGCAATCTCCCAGTGGTGTTATTTTTAATTTCCCTGATTATGAATGAGATCGACAGCCTCTTTGTAAGATACATTTGCAGCTACTGCCTACTTTCCTTCATTCCTGGTTATCATAGCTTTCCTGGGTTCAGCAATCTTGATTTTTTAATAAAGTACGTTTACTATTTTATTTTGAATTAACATGTATTAATGGGGTTTGGTATTTTATTTCAACATATGTATACAACAGGCACTAACTGTTATAAAGAATCCACTTGTCAAAACAGGCTTTTTGGTTGTGAGAAAAAGAAAAGTTTATTCCAGTAAACAGGGACCAAAGTCAGAAAATTCTAGCCACTACCAGGGAAAGATTTCATCCAGGCGTGGATGGGCTAACATTGGGAGAGAGAGTAGCAGCCAGCGGGGAAGAAGACTATACTTATGTAGACTTGGGGAAGGGAATATACTCATAAGGAATGCTTATGACTTGATGCCCAGGGACGGCCTGCTCAGGTGTGTGGCAGTTACTGGACTTCTCCACACCAGGGAGGTTGTATACTTCGTTTTGAGTCCATTTGGCCTATTTACTGAGAAGCTGTTGTTACTTGCTGAAAGCAGCCTGTTTGCTTTGTCCTGTTGGTTTAGGCCAGGCCTGATATTCCTGTCTTTTTGTTGTTATATACAGGAAAGGGAGGGGGTGGGAAAGCAGGCGGAGCTTCTCAGGGCTGCTTTGTGTGTGACAAATGAGCAGCAGGGACAGCCTACATGGAGGGAAAATCTTGGAGGAAGGGAGCATATCAAGGACCCAGCAGGGCTCTCATCTGCCAATTGGTGATTGTTTGTATACAATCCTGTAAGAATAGTGAAAGAAGTCTGAGAAGACATGCCCCAAATAAGAGAAGGAGAATAATACAAACAAGAGGTCCAGTAAATGGAAGAAGCCATGTAGCCCAGCCCCAAACATCAGTCCATGAGTTAGGCAATGTTTAATTTCTGAGTCCTTGTCTGTCAGCTTTTTAGCTGCCTCCTGTACTATGCCTTACTGATTGGAATGAAAGCAACATTCTTCTAGAAACATGCATAATCCACCTCTCTCAGCAGTCAAAAGATCTAAGCCCCATCTATTTTGCAGAATTGCTGCTGCCAGGGAATCAATCTGGCTTTGTAAGGTGAGAATGGAATTGGCTATTTTTTGAGGCTGTCAGAAAGGTCTTTGGAGAGAGTGTGATATGGGGTTAGGGGAGCAGTTAAACCTGCTATGACAGTCCTCGCAGCAGCAGTGATGCCTAGAGCACCCAGCAGTGGAATTAAGTGTATGGCTCCATGGCATCAAACTTGGGCTGTAACAGCAACAGGCAGGCCCTGGTTTCCTGAAGCAATATCTATATTTGGGCTAAGATATGTTAGCTTACAGGTGCCGATCCAGTTAGTGGGAAGGCACAAGTAAGTGAAAGTCCCACAAAGGAAAAAAAAAATACCTTGACTGGGTAAACAGAATTGGTTGTGGATGTTAAAGAGGCGGGTGACTATTGCTTTTTCTTTCCCAGACACTTAGGGTACCTGCCAGAGCACCACTTGTCAGGGGCTGGAAGGGTCCTTGGTGGGGAAATTTGTCTTTTGCCTATTGTCCTTTTTTCCCATTGCAATAAAATCTTTTAGTGTCTCTTAGCACCCATTGTGAGGAATGGTTAAAGGTAGATAAGAAGAGGCAGTCCAAGCAAGTGGGAGGTTTATAACAAGGAACCCACAGGTATGGGGTCATGCATGGGAAGTGTTGCACATCACAGAACCCTGACTGTTTATTTAACAGTGTTGTTGCTATAACTTTGAGAGGGCCAGAAAAATGGACAAGCTGAGTGAATGGAGCATCCTGAATAACCCGGTAACTGGCATGGTCATGTGAGGCCAGTGACAGTAATGTATAGTTACATTGGTGGGGAGTAGATGTCCTAATGATATATGAGAGGATAGATTGTGCTGAATGCAACTGGGGGCTGGAAGGTCAGAGTAGTATCAGTCGTTATAGGGCCATGTATGGGCCTAGTTGAACTTTCATATTTAGTATTATTAGCAAAATGGGATTGAAGGAGTTGGGCTGCACATCTTAATTGCGGGTCTTTTGTTCTGTAAGTGACAGGGAAAGTAGCCACTGATGTTTTGTTGAGGAGTTGGAGTGGGCCCTTCATCTCGTACTGGGGATGATATGTAAGACTGGTAAGGGCCCAGACCTGGGGAGGAGCTGGAACAGCTGTATAACTGGCTGTGGACATGGAAATACAGAGCCAGCAGTCTTTGGCTAAGGAGGGATTGTGTCTGTTCAGCAGGGAAGGAGTTAACTGCAAGGATTTGTAAAGGTAGTTGGGAACAGCAGGCCGGAACGACTGGGGTGCTATAGCAGGGCTTGAAGAAAGAAGAGGAGGGCTAACTGGGTCAAAGGGCATAGGAAGGAGAAAGGAAGAGATTTACTTAGGACAACGAAGAACCAGAATGAGTGTGAGAAGTGGTCCTATCAGTGAGGCAGAAGACAATTGGGTCGGAGCTTTAAAGAGATCTTCTGTCCACGCAAGGTATGACTCTAGAGTGGAAGTTTGGGAGTGAAACCAAGTAAGGTCAGAGCAGACTGAATGTAACTACAATGACAAGACACACAAAACCAAGTCATTTATGTCTCCTCTGGAACTCGAGTCAGCCTGATGGAAGCAAGAGCGATTACTTGCGGTTTCCACAAAGACCGGTCAGGCAGGCCGTCAGCTGAGCACAGCCTCACTCAAGACCAGTGAACCCACTGCAGAGGACCCTGGAGACACACGGCCATGGGAGTCCTATAAATGGCCAAAAAGAGCCCTTTCCATTTAGGCTGGAGGGACGGAGGATTTAAGTGTTTTATTAGAATCCATTTATTAGCCAGGTCATCTTCATGAGGCTGGGCATTGGGAAAAGGCAAGGGAAGGTTAGCAGCATGTCTTATGTCTTTTCAGACTTGTAGGACAGGGCAACAGTCTCCAGTGGGGTTAGGTTCCCCACTGAGGTGTGGCCCAAGTAGAGAAGGTTTGGCCGTATAAAAGCTCCAATGAACTGTACCCCGTGGGTTCTCTGGGCGTGGCTCTGACGTGGAGAGCAGTAGAAAGCAGGGAAACCCAATCTTTATGGAGGTGAGCTTGGTAAGGTGGGCCTTAAGGAGGCCAGTAGCCCGTTCTACCTTCCTGGAAGGCTGAAGCCACTTAGGGGTGTGAAGGTTCCATGGTATACCGAGTGACTTGGATACTCCTGGGTAATCTGGCTAATGAAAGCTAGGCCACTGTCTGATTGAATGGAGGTGGGAAGGCCAAACAGGGAGATGATATCAGTTAAGAGGGAGTTAAAAACTGCCAAGGCTTTTTCTGAGCCTGTGGGCAAAGCCTCTATCCACCCTGTGAAAGTGTCAGCCCAGACCAGGAGATATTTTAACCTTCACACTCCTGGCGTGTGAGGGAAATCAATCTGCCAGTCCTGAGTTGGGGAAAAACCTCTCACTTGATATCTGGGGAAAGGAGGGGCCTCGGAGAGCCCTGAGGTGTGGTTACCTGGCAAATGGAACACTGAGGGGTGATAGTTTTGAGGAGGGTCTTCCAGGAGGAAAAGCAGATAAGACGCTCAAGCAGTGGGTCAGGCCTTTGTAACTAGCATGAAAATTGTCAAGAAGGGAGGAAAGAATGGCATGGGCCTGGGAGGTGGGGAGGAGGAATTTTCCCTTATTTAGAAACCTTCCATCTTTGGTGGGGCGGTCCTACTGTTGTTGGCAGTTGGGGAATAGGCCAGACTGAAGCTAGAAAGGGAAAAATATTGACCCTTGGGGCCTAGAAGGAGAGGCTAGCGGCTTCCTTGTGGTCTTATCTGCAAAGGCATTCCGGGCAGCTGTGAGGTCTGGAAGTTTCAGGTGTCCCTGGCAGTGAAGCACAGCAGTCCGTGTAGGTAGAAAAGTGGCCTGAAAAAGGGCTTTAATGCGTGGGGCATTAATGATTGAAGACCCTCAGGAGGTGAGGACCCCCCCTTTTGGCCCAGAGGGGGATGTGATTGTGTGATATATGAAATGAATACTTTGAGTCAGTATAGATGTTAACTCGTAGGCTCCTAGCTATTATAAGAGCACGAGTCCGAGCAGTTAGATCAGCCTGTTAAGAGGTAGTGGATGGGGGGAGAGCTGCAGTGTCTATGATAGAGTCTTGGGAGACAACAGAGTGTGTGTCCTGCTCTGGCAGGGGAGTTGGGGCTGGGCTTGGGTGAACTCCGGTCGATAAACCAGGTGCGGTTAGGATTGGGAGAGGGAAGGTGGAAATGTGAGGAAAGGGGGAGGTTGCTAGGTGTATCAGAGACATACAGTTGTGTGATTCAGGCTTTTTGGAAGGGGTAGTGGGTTGATAAAGTGAGTGGCTGGATTAAAATTAGGGTGCAGGGTGATTGAAATCATGGGAGTCTCCATGAAAAGCACGTAGAGTTGAATAAGGCGCGGAGCAGAGAGAAAGTATACGAGGTGGGATGAAGACTTGAGTCCCTGAAGGTTGTGGGAAGAGTAAAGGGTGAGTGGGGGATGCCCAGTGCTTTTGAATGTCTCTAGGAGTAGCAGGGCTGCAGTGGCAGCCACTTGTAGGCATGTGGCCAGCCTGTGACAGTGGGGCCAAGCTGTTTGGACCGAAATGTGATCAGCCATGGACTGGGACCTTGTGTCAGAACCCCTAGGGCACACCCCTGGCTCTACTGTGTAGAGGCTGAAAGCTTGGGTGAGGTCTGGGAGGGCCAAAGTGGGGGCTGCTTTTAGGGCCTCTTTTAGGGTGTGAAAGGATGAGGGAGGGAAGGCTTTGTGAGCTGAGGGCTCTGCAGGGTGTCCCTCTATAAGTTTGTAGAGGGCTTTGGTGAGGAGAGCAAAGCTGGGTACCCAGAAGCAGAAACATCCCAGCACGCAGAGAAGAGAAGGGAGCTGCTGTTTGGCGGTAGGAACTGGAATCTGGGAAATTAAATGGACTCAATCTGGGGGTAGGGCTCGGGTATGTTTGTGGAGAATGATGCCCAGAGAGGTGACAGATGGGAAAGAGATCTGAGTCTTAGAGGGGGAGACACGCTATCCCTTGATGTCCAGATGCTGTAATAGTAAGAGGGTGTCTTTATGGGACGACTCACAGGAGGGGCTGCCAAGGAGGAGGCCACCTGCATACTGTATGAGATGGGAAGCAGAAGGGTGAAAGCAGAGTAAATCTTGTGCAAGGAAGGACCTGACAAAAATAGTGGGGAGTATCCCAGAAGCCCTGGGGCAAGACAGTCCAGGTCAGCTGTTGGGACTGAGGGCGTCGGGATCTGTCCAGGTGAAGGCAGAGAGAGGCTGTGAGGAGGAGTGTAGCAGAATGGTGAAAAAAGCATCTTTCAGATCGAAAACAGTAATGAGTAGTGGATGATGGGGTAGAAGATAAAAGTGTATAAGGATTTGGTACCACCGCTAATGGCATGGAGATCTTTATCAGCCAGTAAGAGCCATTTGCCTTTTTTTACTGGGAGCATGGGGGTATTGTACAGGGAATTGACAGGAATTAATAAACCATGCCACCGTAAGTGAGAGATAATAGGTTGTAAGCCCTTTAAAACTGGGTCAGTGATGGGGCATTGTCGTTGGGCAGGGTAAGGGCGGTCCGGCTTGAGAGGGATGCTAAGGGGTTATTGGGAGGAGGCCAGAGATGAGGTGGAAATGTCCCAGACTCTGGGGTTCAGGGGAGGGGAGGAGATAGGAGCCGGGGCGGGGGGGATGGGTAGGGAAGGAGAAATTAGAGCAGCTATAAGCCCTGACTGTGTCCCAGGGATGCTTAGAGTAGCTGACAGCTTAGCTAAGACATCTTGTCCCTAAAGGGGAACAGAATAGGTGGGGATGACTGAAAATGAGTGTGGGAAAAGGTGTTGCCCCATTGACACAAAATTGGGGGTGTTTAAAAGGTCTGGAGATTCTGCCATCAATCCCCACAATACCAATTGGAGCTAAGGAGGTTGGCCCTGAAAAGGAAGGCAAGATAGAGTGTGTAGCGCCTGTGCCCAAGAGGAATAAGGTAGACTCACCTTCCACAGTAAGAATGATTCAGGACTCAGTGTCCAAAATGGTCCAGGAGGCTGTAGTGGCCGCCAGCTGGCATCAGTCCTTGGTGGCCAGGCCAACAAGGTCTGGGAAGGAGACAGTTGGGGTCCCTGAGGTTTCCGCCCAGAAGCGGCAGGGGCGGCTGCCAGCTTTGGGCAATTGAACCTCCAATGAGGGTCACCACACAAAGGACCCGGCCTGAAGGAAGCCCTAGGCTGTGGGCATTCCTTAGCCCAGTGACCATTCTGACAGCATTTGAAACACAGCCCTGGAGGGACACCCAGAGCTTGTGGAGCCTTTGATCTTTTATTAGTCACCTTAGCAGTCAGCTCTGTAGGGTTTTTTACAGTGGAGGCCAGGATCTGTAACTCAGAAAGGTGCCGTGGTGGAGCACACTCACCTCTGTTATTAAAAATTTTGAATGCAGAACCAAACAATTCCTTCTGTGGAAGTTGAAGACCATTCTCTAGTTTTTGTAATTTTTCCATGAATATTTGGGGCAGACTGAGTAATAAAATGCATTTTTAAAAGAAGTTGGCCTTCTGGGCCCTCTGGATTGAAG
The DNA here is from genome assembly GCF_053883595.1 of Heterocephalus glaber. Classification (NCBI taxonomy): domain Eukaryota; kingdom Metazoa; phylum Chordata; class Mammalia; order Rodentia; family Bathyergidae; genus Heterocephalus; species Heterocephalus glaber. The sequence continues at coordinate 19,622,690 of NW_028258325.1, read as the reverse complement.
GCTGTATAATACCTGAGGGCATCAGCTAACCCGGATATGAATTGAGCAGGATTTTCATCCTTTGGGTGGTTTCTTTAAGTTTATCATAATTAGCTGCCTTGTATGCTGCCCTCAAATAAACAACTAATCATATGATTTTGACTGTTGCACGCTGGGGACTGCCCCTCATCATCAAGCCTGTTTAAATCCCAACTGGGGTTGTTGGCTCAGGGAACAGCCACAATGCCCTCCTGAAGATTAGGCTCAAGGCACCTGTGGTCATTTGCATAACCCTGAGCCAGGGACCAAACTCAGTCTTGCTCTTCAGGGGAAAGAGTGGAGGAAAGAATGACATTTATGTCTTCCCACGTTAAGTCATAAGAATGAGTGAGATATTAAAACTCTTGAATATATTAAGTAGGGTCTGTGAATATATTTAGTGGGATCTGAGAGAAATCAGACAGAGAGAAGGCGCATGGACCTGAAGTATCCCTTCTGCTCCTGCCACCTCTCAAAGTGGGAATTGGGGAGCTCAGGGGTACAGAAGGGGCTGTAAATTGTAGTCCAGACCGGGTATGGGGTGGGGTTGAATTGGGCATAGCACATGAGGGAGGATCAGGTGCAGAGGGCATCATTCAGTAGATGGGGGCTTTGGCAGGGATTGCAGCAGTGACAGGAAGCTCGGAGGGCACAGGAGAGGCAGCTGAGACGACAACAGAAGGTTCTGGGGAGAAGGAGCAGTAATTTTGTTTTTTTGGTTTTTGTTCGGTTTTTTTGACGGGAGTGTCATTTTTAATTGTTTTACTTAGTTACACTTTCCATAAAAAACTTTAAGTCAACTTTTTCCATCATCTTCCTAGCCCTAATGTTTAACAAGTGATGGTTGCTTCGAGGCAGCAGATCGTACCTGTCCTGTGCACACCTGGGCACCTCCCAGGGGCTTCGAGATCAGGTCTCCCTGAATATCTGCTGCATCCTCAGGATCCAGCCCAGACTGTGCCCTTCTGCCAGAGCCAACCCCTTGCTCCTCCAGGCTTCCAACAGCCAAGGCCACCTCCAAGGGTCCCCTTGGTCAGACTCCTGGGCCGGCCAGGTGCAGCCTCACAGCCCCACAGCCCCAGCTTTCTACCACCTTCCCGGTAATCCCTGCCGTGTCACCTGAGGCCCTTGACCAGTGCTGAAGGCTCCTGAAAAGAAGTCTTCCTCATCTCTGCCTTGGGATTTCTTCCCCCTACCTCACATTTATCAAATTCTGCCCTGACAGTTTTTTTTTCTTTTTCTTTTTCTTTTTTCAATACTGGGGATTGAACCCAAGGCCTTGTGCATGCCAGGCAAGCACTCTATCACTGAGCTACATCCTCAACCTCTGCCCATGACATCTAGTTATGTTGCTGGCCACCTATTTGATCTCAAACTTTCAAATTAAATGGATCAACACAGACAATCTGCAGATAATTCAGGAGTGAATGCCCTGATCTTTTTGGGGCAAGGCCTCCGCACTGGGAGTCTCAGCATGAGCTGCCCTTTGGGACCCACTGGCCCAGGTCAGGAGCAGTAGTTTTTCTAGTTACAGTAGGAAGCTTGGAGAGGTTCGGAGACGGAGAGGTGGCTAAGACAGTGGGAGGCTCTGGGGAAAGACGGGCAAGGTAGGAGACCCTATTTCAGCAGGAGGTTCTGGAGAGGGAGGGGTGCAGCACTTGCAGCTGCAGGAGGAGGTGCTGGAAACCGGAAACTGGGAACCGAACCACAGGGGAGCAGCAAGGTCAATTGCATCTGTTGTTAGGGAGGAGTCCTTGTTAGGTGGAGGTGGTTTAGATGGAAAAAAGAGGACAGCGAGGTCAATTGCATCTGTTGTTAGGGAGGAGTCCTTGTTAGGTGGAGGTGGTTTAGATGGAAGGAGAGAAGGAAGACCTGAGAAGGTTCACAGGAAGCACACAAAGTGGAAATGTCACGAAATGTAAAGAATGCCTGAACATAGGGAACTTCAGGCTATTTTTTTGGTCTCCAGCAATAGCTGTCTGTTTCGTTGGATGGAAAAATCAAAAGTGCCATTTTTTGGCTATTGAGAGTCACTTTTCTAGTTTATATTGAGGCCATACAGTATTAGAGAAGAATATCAGATGTTTAGGCTTCAGATCAGTGTTTACAGACAGAGAGTTTTTAGATTGTTTATTAAGCATTGTAATGGAGAAGAGGAAGGAATGGAAGAGCGACTCCCTATTAGGACAAAAAACAGGGCCGGGGATTTAGCTCAGTGGTTCCAGCACCTGCCTGGAAAGCACAAGGACCAGAGATTCCCGGTACCAAAAAAACCCCCCAGGTTTTGTCACATCTAACATGACAGGACAGCAATGGTCAACAAAGGACATCTCCCAAGTGACTGAGGCTTGTATCATAGGTAGAGGCCAATCTGGTTGTCACCAAGATTGACTTACTACCAAAGGGAAAAGACGGTTCTTTGCCTAGGGTTTCTGTGACCAGCACTGGATTTAAAATGACACAGAAACGCAGGCAGACCTGTTTCTGTCCTAGTGGGTGAGGGGAGTAAGAGGAGTTAAGGAAAATGGAGGGAATTTTATCTGGAGCTGCAGCACACCTGTTGGCAGTGGGCCCGAGAGGGTCTTAAAGTTACAGTGGTGTGGAGGAGAGAAAGAGAGCCGGAGGGTGAGATCTTAAAGTCACAGAGACCATAAAAGGCCCGGGGAGTGGAAACACAGGGCTGGGGTGGCTAGGGGATAGAAAGAAAAAAAGCCTTACCTGTCTGAAGTCTGTGGAATGGAGCTGAGCAGCTTGCCTGGAGTGCTGAAGCAAAATCCAGAGACCTATGCTGACAATCGGTTTAGTGAATCTTTAGGGTGTAAAATTTTCCAAGGAGAGTACCCTACCATCCAAGTCACAGCACCAAAATGTCATAAAGAATCCCCTTGTCAAACTAAGCCTTTTGGTTGTGAGAAAAAGAAAAGCTTATTCCAGTGAACAGGGACTAAAATCAGGAGATTCTAGCCACTAGCGGGGAAAGACTTCATCCATGTGTGGATGGGCTAACATTGGGAGAGAGAGAAGCAGCCAGCGGGGAAGAAGGCTGTACTCATGTAGACTGGGGAAGGGGCTACACTCATAAGGAATGCTTATGACTTGATGCCCAGGGACGGCCTGCTCAGGTGTGTGGCAGTCACTGGACTTCTCGGCACCAGGGAGGTTGTATACTTCGTTTTGAGTCCATTTGCCCTGTTTACTGAGAAGCTGTTGTTACTTACTGAAAGCAACCTGTTGCTTTGTCCTGTTGGTTTAGGCCAGGCTTGATACTAACGAAATCTAACTTTATTTTCTCCACTCCTCTCTACCAACCACTGCTCTATTTACCAAGAATTTCTTTTTAAAAATTTTGAGTCAGGTCTCATATGTAGTGTGGACTGGCCTTACCTTTGCTGTGTCATGACCTCACAATCCTCCTGCCTCAGCCTCCCAAGTGTTGGGATGACAAGCATGCACCACCTTGCCCACCTTCACATAGACATGTTTGGGCTTCCACATATGAGATAGAACATGCAGTACTTGTCTTTCTGTTTGTTTGTTTGTTTGTTTTTGGTACCGGGGATCAAACTTGGGTCCTTGCCCTTGCACAGCAGGCAGCGAAACCACTGAGCTAAATCCCCAGCGAGTACTTGTCTTTCTGTGTCTGGCCTATTTCTCTTAACATGATGACCTTCAGTTTCATCCATCTTGCTACAAATGACATGATTTCATTCTTGTTTATGGACGAATACTATTCAATTGTGTGTATATGCCACGTTTCCTTTGATCATTCATCTGTTGATGGACAGTGTCTTAGTTACTTTTCTTGTTGCTGAAACAAAATACCCAACACCCAAAGTGAAGGAGGAAAGGTTTATTTCAGCTCACAGTTTGTAGAGGTTTCAGTCCACAGTCAGCTGGCTCCAAGGTAGGGCGGTGTGGCAGAGGGGCATCGCAGAGGAGAAACAAGGCAATGCAAGAAGAAGCAGCACCAGGAGCAGCCCTGCCTACCTTCTGTCCCTTTAGGTTCCGTCCAGGCTACCAGCCCATTGATTGGTGCCACCCACGCCCAGGGAGAGTCTTCCATTATTCACACCCTTAATCCCAGCATCACACCCTTAATCCACACCCAGCCACCTTTGAAACTCCCCATCTATGACCCTGTGAACCTTTGGGGGGACATCTCGACACAGACAGCGAGGTTGCTTGAGTATCTTCGCTACCGTGAGCACCACTGCAATAACCCTTGGCACCCAGCTGTCTCTCTGCTATGCTAACTTTAGTTCCACCCAGGAGTGTGGCTGCTGGATCATACAGTGGGGTCTATTTTCACTTCTCCAGAATGGTTGTGCTAATTTACATTCCCACCAGCAGTGTAAATGTGTTCCTTTTCTCCACACTCTCACCAGCATTTGTCAGTTTTTGTTTTTTGACCAGGGTGAGGTAACATTTCATAGTTCTACTTTGCATTTCCCTGATGCTGGCCATCTGTATTTTATTCAACCACTGTTGAACCATTTGTTCTCAGCAAAGAATAAACACATGGATAATTTTTTAAATAACTTTAATTGAACTCTGGAATGAGCAGTATCTTGTCTCCACACTTCCCTTAAGTCAGTTCTGCTTGGTCAGCTGTGATACCTGACATCGAATCAGACTTTAGAAGCGGAACCAGCGACTGAGAGCAAGCAGCTGCTGATTATTATGTGCCGGTCTTGGTGCTTTTCATTGACATCAACAGAGGAATGAAAACTGGATGCTGAAAATAGCAGCTTTCTTGTAAGGTGACTGTCATCTCTCACCTGAGAGCCCAGGGCATCATGCACACCAGGCAAGTGTGCCAGCACTGAGCAGCACCGTGGCTAAGCTAACCATGAACCGGAAGGAATTTCCCACATGCAGGACTCAGAGGCAGAGAACGGAAGCACCTCTGCCTTGTCACTCACCCCGGAGGAAAGGGGTCAGGACTTTTCATCTAAACCTAAGCGTGCAGCAAGACCTTGATGCTACCCAGGTGACACTCCCAGTGTCTCCTCGCTCGAGTCTCCACACAGTTCTGATCAGAAGGTACCAGAATCAATTCCAGACATAGTCAAGGATGTCAAGGCTCAAAGGGGCCGGTAACATCCTGTGGATAAAGGTGGAAAGCTCATAACTGGATTTCTCACTCATTTTGTAGACTCAAAGAAGACTCCCCTGCTCCCCCAGTTTTGTAACTATGTGGCTCAGCTTATGTGACAATAAGGAAAGAATATTCCCGGCTTCCAGGATACGGTGTTGTAAATAAAAGGAGCCAACCAGCTAAATACTGCAGAGATTGGTGATTAATCAAATAAATACCCAAGGTCTCAACTCAAGAGAGGCGGGTGCTGGAACTGAGTGCCTCCTCCTCCTCCTCCTCAGAAAGAAGCTGGGAGACATGAAGCAGAAGTCCTTGCAGGGGCCAGGCATGCAACAAGGAGTTGGCCGTGGCCCAAGGTCATGGAGAGTCAGAGAAGCACTCCAAAGACAGTGTACTGACTGTCCACTGGCATCAGACACACACATGAGGTCTCAGTTCACACACCAAGAGGCACCAGAAGCCATTCTAAGAAATGAACCTAAAATAGATTCTGTAGGGTCCCAAGTAAGTACGGGCATTTCACACAGCGCCACTCACATCAAAGCTAAGATCACAATAAAAACATTACTAAACTCATGAAGTAAGTAACTGCTGCAAGAAAAAGTTGGCAAACACAACCAAAGTGACAAAACTCAGAACCAAGAACTACAGAAGTAAAGCAATTGCAGAGACCTTACAATTTGATCATTCAAACATATGAAGATATAAAAGAATAAAATACATCAAAGTAAGAAAAAAATAAAATGAAAGAAGACAACATTAAGGAGGAGACTGGGAAATGTTAGTAAGAATTCAGCAGAAGTTCTAGAAATAAAATAATAGTTATTAAAATTAAAACCTCAGTGGCCACATTACATAATGCACTGGTCTGAAGAGAGAACTAACAGACTAACTAGTAGATCTGAGGAAATCATCCAGATTGCAGCTCATAGAGATAAGAGACAGAAGTGTGAAAGGAAGTCAGAGAGGCGAAATGTGCTCTGTACACTGACCAGGAGTCCCAAGAGGAACAGAGAGGAGGACATGGAGACTAACAGAGTCCAGGCCAAATCCCTACACTGTGAGGAGAAAACATGTTAGACGTAAAAATCCACCAAATCTTCCTGCTAGCATTCTCTTACTAATAGAAATAAGATCTCAGCCAGAAACCAAACCAAGGAGGAAGGTCGAGTGACAAAAGGCAAACACTGAGCCAAGAAACTGATGAAAAAGTTGGGAAATCTAAACAATATTGACTTGAAAATTATAACTAGAACAGTCATGATGACCTGCGGGAAGGTTTTTAAAGGTGGATTAAATTATTGCCCAATAACAATGGAGAAGATGGAGGAGGAGTTTAAGAATTAAATCATTCTAAGTTCCATGTGTTGTGTAAGAAAATAATAGAGATATTGATTAGATTGAGGCCTTTATTCATCATGCTTGCTAATAATTAACCACCAAATGAATAGAAATTGAATGTTTAACATCTGAATAGGGGAAAGAAAAAGAAGAGGATGGAGAAAGAAATGAAAATCATAGCAAATAGAAGCAAGACAATAAATAAGCTAATGAAAGTCAAAACAATCTTAGATGTGTCAGTAATTATAAGAAATATGAATGACCATACAGAAATTTTCTTACTAAGCCCAAGAAAAAATATACCAGGAAGTTCATCGCAGCATTCTTTTTTTTTAGATAAGGTCTAGCTATGCAGTTCAGGCTGGCCTTGAACTCACTATGTTGCCCAGGCTGGCCTCCAACTCATGGCCATCCTACTGCCTCAGCCTTCCAAGTAATGGGATTACAGGCATGCACCACTACACCTGGCTGGCATTCTTTTTAATACAAAACAATTAGAAATGACCCAAATTTGTCATTCTCGAGGGGCTAGATAAATACATCGTGGCATATTATAATTTGGAAGTCTCTAGAGGGGCTCAAAGTGAAAGAAATTGATTCTTATATGTCAACATGGATGGGGTCCAAAATTTTAAGCAGCAAAAATACATTGCAGAAAGATATACATATATAGGACCAAGTCATTTGTTTAAAACGTTTATGTTTAAACAAATAATGCTTCAGAGTGTTTATAAAGCATTAAATTATAAAATTTGGGTAGGAGGGACATACATGCTTCTGGGTCTGAAAAGAGAAACTTGAACTGTATCTTTTTATTTATTTGTTTGTTTGTTGATTGTGCTGGGGATTGAAACTGCAGGGCATTAGTGAGAAGCACCCACTCTACCACTGACCCATATTCCCAGCCTCTCACCTGGATTTTTAATGTTTGATTTCCCTATTTAAATGTTTGATTCCTTTTTAAACCCCTGAAGCAAATACAACAAAAAATTAACCATGCATTCATTCCAGTTGGTGGTTTATAATACTCTCTGTATGTCTCTGTTTAAAATATTTCATAATAAAAATATATTATTAGCTGCATGCGGTAGCAAAGATCTTGGGAGGCTGAGGCAGGAGGATCTCAAATTCTAGGTCAGCCTGGGATATTTAGTGACTTTCAGGCCAGTCTAGGCTACATAGGAATATCCAATTTCAAATAATCAAAATTAAATAACACATTAAAAAAAAAAAATTATATATATATATATATATATATATATTACTGATTTAAAATACTATAGCGATGCCAGGGATTTGGCTCAGTGGCGCCTGCGCCTTCCTCGAAAGTACAAGGTCCTGAGTTCGATCCCTGGTAGCAAAAACAAAAATAAACAAAAATACTGTTGAGCTGGGATGTCCCACAATTAAATTAAACCCAAATGTAAAATCCAGTTCCTAGTGTCTCTTGCCACATTCTAAGTGCATAAGAGCTTCACGTGGCTCCTGCAGTAGGCAGTGCAGTTCTAGAACATCATGCAAAGTTCTGCTGGGCAGCCTAGACCCTCAAGACGGTCTCAGTTCACATCACATCTCATTTTTTCTCTTTTTGTCCTGGGGCCATATGCATGCGAGGCCCTGAGCCAGACCTCAGGCTCCACTCCTCGTTTTTTAATTCCATAAATAGGTATTAATTATAGTAATATGCAAAGTGCTGACCAAATGTGCTCTGAGCATAGGACATAGCTACACAGTCCCATGGGAATTTGGAGAAGTGCTGTTCTTGTCTTGTGTTTTGTCAAATTACCTAAAGTTCTTGGAAGGCTGATGTGTAGTTAATTGAGATTTTCCTATAATATTTCCCTTGACAACAGCTGCAGTAATTTAGAGCTGGTGGTAATGATTGGGTTGTTCTAGTCACTATATATTTGATTCCCCAACAATTCCAATTCCACCCAGTTCCTTCCCAAGGTGTAAATCCAGTAAAATTAACACAAAGAGACATTTCTCAGATTTTCTCATTTACTAAAGTAAGTGCTGCAATTATTGGAGTGGCCAGTATTTTATCACAATAAAAACCCATTTCCAAAGCACTGAGAAGGTTAGAAAAACAAGCATTGGCATCAGGAAGAGCGAGGCTTGGGCCTCTGCCCTTAGAATAGAGAAGTACGGCAGGCCTTTAAATTCTTTCCACTTGGGCTTTTAATTGGCTTTCTCCATGGTGCCAATTTTCTTGAATCCCCTCTAACTGTCTAACCAAGGGTGAGCACTGAAATATACCACAGCAGAAGTGAACTGGCTCCAGATATAGATGGCTACCCACATGCAGCAGCTTTTTCAGCTGGCATCTGGTTAACATTTGGAAAAGTCTTTGGGCTACAGAAATCCTTGGGGCAGGGGGAGGGGGTAATAAAATCATGGGTCAGGTACTTCCAAGCAGCAAGCCAGTTTCAATGTTGTACCAATTCCATGACTGAATGAGATGTATTCATTCATTCATTCATTCATTCAAGGGCTATGATATGAGGACCTACCAGGTATCAGGCAGTCCTAGGAGATAGAGCAACACAGAGATAGTCATTTCCCTGTCCTGTTGCTGATAATCCTGATGGAACAGCCATCATCCTGGTCTATTGTACAGGATCATGTCTGAGTGAATTTGAGGAAGCTCAAAATATTAACAGAATGTTTTGTGGCTTAGCGAATTGTGATCATGTCTTTGCAAATGGAATTGGGGTCTCTGTAAAAGGTGAAGCTGAATTTATTCTAAAATTCTAAAGTCACTGGAAATCTCAGTGAAGAAAACCTTGCTCTGCCCTACCACCCTTTGAGTACTACCCATCATTTTATCTTTTCCTTTTTTTTGGTACCGGGGATTGAACTCGGGACCTTGCTCTTGTGAGGCAGGCAGCAGAACCACTGAGCTAAATCCCCGGCCTATCCATCATTTTATGCAACACGTAAATCTTAATGCTGCTGGGATAAATTACAGTTATCACCTTAGAGACTTTCCGAGGAAGACCCTGACTCTAACGAAGGATCTAAGAGCAGGAGAAAGGAGAACTCCCTCTCTCCTATCTGGGTGAGGGTGATGCTAGAGGAGAGGAGAGGAGAAAACACTCTGAGTTGCATCTCCTTGGAGAGGGAGCCGGCCTGCACCAGGAATCTCCCGGATTCCAGCGGCCATTCGTCCATCGCTCATTCAGTTCCCCACCCGCTCATTGAGGTGCGCAGCCTCTCCCCTAATTTACCATGGAAGACATGGAAGACAGCAAGGTCCTGAGAGGTTGCCTCACCAAGGACACGAACCAAGGAGTGGAGGTCGGGACCTTCACGAGCTTTAAGCCACCTGGTCTGGCGTGAGGTACACGTGACCTCTAGGGCTCCTCTCAGCGCCTCTGGGCCACGCTGTGCACCTCTGTCTTTCAGAGTGAAGCCAATGGGGTCGAGAGAGGCAGCTGAGCTGCTGATGATTAAAGATTAACCCCAAATGAGCATTATTCATGTGTCTCTTTTTATTACCGTCAAGTTTTATTCGCTTGGTAAGATGATGAGAGAATAAAAACAATCAAGAAGGCCTTTGATTCTCTCAGTACCCAGGTAGCAGCAACGTCTTTTTCATCATTGCATTGTGAGGATAGATTAAGTATTAAATTATAAAACTAATCTATTCTGATATCAGGAAAAATGTCAACCTTGATAAAGCTTCACTCACTATGAAGATTGCATTCAGAATGACCTGATCTGACTGTGTGAATAATTTAATAATTGATTTTCTGACAGAGACATTAAAGAATAAAAGACATGACCTTCCATGATAATCTTGGAGGAAACATTTCCTTCTACCTGAGATTTTTATTTCACCTTAGGTTGGTTCTGACTGGCTTGATGGAGTGATTCAGCCATTTGTCCCCATTAGTTCCTAATGGACTTGAGCTTTATCGCTTTCTGATAAATGCTATTTATTTTGAAGTGAAAGAACATACCCAAATCCCTGTCCAGGGTGTTAAGGGGAGGAAGCAGGGCCCAGCACCAGGAATGCAGAGGTAAACATCCTGCCGTCCTTACCCTGGTAAAATTTAAGGTCTCCCAGCGGAGGCAGCAGATGGAGCATGAGAAATGTTCTGGAAACCTTGAGGAGGGAAACTTCACACCGGGCTGTCAAGGACAGATGAGGGAAGTAAGGAGAGCAAGGAAGTACAAAATCCAGGGGGAAAGAGAGCATAGCACCTTCAGGGAATCCAAGCAACATTCGGGAACAAGTCTACCAGAAGCAGACAGACATTTGCACCTCCACTTGGAAACACCGTGAAGACCACAGCCACAGATGCTGCCCAGTACAGGTGTGCTCTATTGTACTAGTGGCAAAAATACTGTGGGAAACGCTCTCATCAGAAAACGTTATACTATCTCAAATACTGAACAGGCCCCAGGAAAATTCTCAGTGCACCAAAGTGTACTCAACACTCAATTCATGTGGCCTTTCTAGAAAATTTGGTGTATGGTGTTAATTAAAATTGTGCAAGAACTATTTTCATTATGTAAAAACAGGTTATGTACTAGGTACAGATCATTGTAGCCTTGCTCACCCAGGTACAATGCCAGGCAGGACATTCAAAGATCATGTGGGAGTAGGGAGAAATTTTTCATGGGCAGAATTGCTCTATGTATGGAGGAAGTCTACAGTCACTGTCCCTGGTGAACTGCTTCTGGTAGAGGTTAGTGTCCCTGGTCACGGAGCTGGTCCATTCTTGCCTCTTCCCATGGAAGAAACAGTTTCTTCAGTGCAGGGGATAGAGCTCAGAGCCTTGTGTACGTGAGGCAAGTGCTTTACCTCTGAGCTGCACCTCCAGCTCCCAACAGTGACGTTTCAGTGGGTCTGGGAGATCTTTGCTCCTTCCCCTGGAATAAGCATGCTGCAGCACACATGCATCCTAAATTCTCTCCCATTGGGAGACCACATTTTCAAACACCCAGGCCTGCCTAGGACTGGCAGCTGAGTTGACTTCAGGAAGGATATGAGACCCCTTTTGCTGAAGATTAAAAGCTTTGCTCACTAATCAGCCTTGTAATAATAAAGATGACTTTGTTTTCCTTTTGGTCTCCATCTGTCTACTAAGTTTCATGTTTCAATTGCTTGAGCGGAGTCAGGAGACGGCATTATTTATTGTCCTGCTTTGCACACACTTGGAGAAAGGGGTGGTGTTACTGTGGTGTGGGAGGTGGGACTATCCAGGATGAGGGAGTGGAGTGGGACCTACATAGCCCCGGAGAACCTCCACACTCAAGACTCTGGTTTGCAAATTGTGTTTCTGAGCCCTGGGATTGTGGGAGCTAGGGTGAATTCTGGGAAAGAACACAAGGGAAGGGAAGTGCCAGCCCCGCACCCTTACCACATTACCACCACCCACTGTTTCAGCTAGACAAACTGGTTGTTTTGCTTTTCAAATAGGGCTTGGGTGCACATAACATTTTATTTGTTAAAAAAAAAAAAAGATGGATAGATAGAGGCTCACAAAGGAGAGTGATAAAGATATGCCAAAAATGTAAGAGGAGGGAAGGGCATTGGTGGGCCAGGAAGTACAAGGAATGAGACTTTAAGGTAGCAGACAATAAAGGGAGGTGGGGTAAGAAGAGAGGAGGAGAGACCATTGTGTCTGTTGACATTGGGCTTGGCAGGAACAAGCCCAGAGCTGTGCCAGGATCAACATGACAACATTACCTTAATTAAGGTAAGTAGGGAAAAGAGCAGTTAAAGCTGTCTGACTGCATTGTAAAGGTGACAGAGAGTGGAGGGTATAGGTTTCCCCAAAGCCTGTCGTTGTCGAAAGGATGGTGCACAAAGGAGACTCAATCACTGTAGCACACTGGATAATTGAGTATTATTAAAAACTGAGAAGTCTTTTTGCGAATTAAGTGACAGAAATGGGAGGAGGAGCACAATGGCAAACCCTTGGCTTGGTTCCTCGCAGGGCTGGTGTCTGGGTACAGTATGTTTTCATGTGGATGCGAGCATTAATCTTCTGGTAACTCCATATATCCACCAGGAGCTGCAGCTAACACAGCCTCCTCTGTCTCTACCACATTAATGAATGTCACATCAACAGGAGAGAAGTGGTTCCTCCTCCTCCATACTTTGCATCCTGGTGGTAGTGAGGACATAAGGGCTGGTCACTGGCTGCCTAATGACCCGTAGAAGTCACTGAGGTGACTGAAGTGACATCGATAGTGTTGGAGGCCTCAAAGGGCTTCTTCCTTCATTCCAAGACCCTTAGATTCTTAATTTTCAAAGAAAAATTATAAAAAGGTAACCAGAAAGAATGGAAACTCCTTATGAAACACTGGAAAAGTTGCAAGGAGAAATTAAAACTCATAATTATCATTTTACTGAGTGCAGCTCTGAAATTCAAATTACATTTGGCTCTTCCCACACAGGGACATGGCAAGGAGTTGGGAATCCTTGCAAGACCTTCTGATCACTGCCAAATAAAAGACCCACAAGGGGGTACATTGGTCCACTGAGTGGAATGAAGACCTGTTCTTCTGGCTCTGACTCTGATCTTTTTTTTTTTTTTTTTGGTATCAGGGATCGGACGTGTACCAGGGATGGAACGTGGGACCTTGCACTTGTGAGGCAGGCAGTGGAACCCCTGAGCTAAATCCTCTCTGATCTTTTGAACATCCCTTTTTCTGTATACCACTCATCAACAAACTGATTTATAGGCTATAGTGTAATAATTCATTAGCATCTGCCATGGTGCATGACTAACAGAAAAGAGATTCGGCTTCAGGTGGAAAAAAGTGCTCTGTATATTTTATGAGGTAAAATCCTCATAACAACCTTGAGAGACATTATTATCTTCTCATTTTATATGTGGGAAACCAAAGGTCAAGAGAAAACAAATCACTAGCATATAGTCCCTCAGGGATAAATGACAGAACTCAGATAGATCTGTTTCTAAAAAATATTGAATAATGAATTAATGAGGAACAAATGAATGAATGAAGGGACAATAAGTGAACCTTATTGTATATTTTAGAAATGCTAAGTCCCATTATAGACTTTTTTCTTTCCCTGTTTATTTTAACAGTCACTTCTTTGTCCCTAAATAACTGTTAGTCAGACAGTCCTGCTGGTGGTTGGAGATTTAGCGCTCAAAAAGTGATAACTAGGCAAGTTCTGGCCCTTACTTCCTGTAGTACATTAAACTGTGCAAGATTTGTAAATCTTAAAATACCCATAAAATGTGGGGAAAAAAACAAGAACACTATTTTATAGTTAAATAAATTTTCATATATCTTACAAAATGAAATGTAATACAACCATTAAAGAAATACTATTAAAGAGTTACTGTATTAACCCTGAGAAAAAATGGGACATTTAACACCATGTACATAAAATGACCCCTTTGTCTTCCCAAGGAGACACTATAAGTGTTCCCAGACTAAACTGTCCAGGGAAGTGTTATTTAAAGGACACTGGGAATAGAAAACTAGTGTTTATCAAAGGGAACTGCCTTTCTGCCCATATACTAAGTCAGCTGTTCCATAAAATGCTGGTTATACAACAGAACAAAGCAAGCTAATAATGTCACTGCTTGTAGCTTATCTATAGGACCCTTCCCTACTAGAGCAGAGCACTGTGGAGTGCTGTAGTCCAGCCTGCTGCCCCTGGATGCTTCAAGTACTATTTGGTGATTTCCCTGTTCAGCCTGCTGCCCCCAGACCTTCTGGTATTTTCCTGTCCAGCCCACTGCCACTGGACTCTGTTCTCCCAAGCTAGTCTCAATTAACCTTATACTTTCCTGTTAATGCCTTACTAAACCTTATTTCTCATAAGTCATCTTGAGATGTTTTGTTTTGTTTTGTTTCTCAGCAACCTACTGCACAGCTCCAAGACACCTAGACTGTGGATGAGACAATTGGCGAGCCAGCCAGGAGGCTGGAGGAACTCCCATGAGCATCAAAACTATAGTTTACCAGAAGAAAAAATTTGGAGAAATCCTGGGATGGTCATCTATCTCTGGGTGAGATGGGTGACAGCTATTATGGATGCCTGAGAACCACCACATGACAGAGGAATATGCTTAAAATGTCCCCCAAATTAGGAAAAATATTGTCACTTGTTAACGAGCAATATGATTTTAAGAAAAATGAAGAGCTGTGTATGATTGCAGCAGCAGTGAGGTGCACCCTCCTTACAGCAGCAGCAGCGAAGGCTCTGCTCCATGCTTAAGGCAGTGCCAGACAACTACAGGAGGGAAAGAACAAGGATAAACCTCTTAAGGTAACAGCACTGAGGGTGGAAATCACCAGGACGGTGGAGATAGTAGCAGGTCTAGGCCACCAGACTAAGCTCAACCTGGAGCTCAAACCCATACCAGCATGGGGAATACCTCCAGCTACAAAGCTGCCTCTTGGGCAGTGTGCAGCCTGTACCACATCCTGGTGCTGACTCCTGCCAAGAAGTGGGAACAAGCTTTCCTGACAAACTGTAAGGAATTAACAGTACCCCATCATGGGACATCTTCAATGACTGGTAAATTTACTTTTGCATTCTATGGTTTAAGCCAATATTTTTGTTTATTTGGAATGCTTAAAATATTTTCTTTGAATAGTTTTGGGATGCTCTTAAACTGGAATTACAGGATTACCTTGCTCTTCTCCTGCTTTCTGCTACAATAATTTTGTCATCGAGGCCAATTTATTCTGGCCAGCTCTGGTTGAAATATAACATGTATAAGACAAAAGGAAAAAATATGACAGAGATCTTTTAAAAATCCAGGTGACTGCAATATACAACAGAAAGGAACCAGTAAGTGGGAAAGAGAGACAATACATTTTTTTTAAAAAGGGTATAGGTATGAGGATTTTTTTCTGGTAAGGAAGATTTTATATGATAAAATAAGATTTTGTCCTCAAGTAAAATGACTGTTACAATACAGGAAAATAAAAAGGGAAAATCACGTTAATTAAGTACAGGACTTTCTATGAAGAATGAAACAGTTATAATTAAAAAATTAAAGCTGGATGTGGTGGTGCACATCTGTCATCCCAGTACTCGGGAAACTGAGGCAGGAGGATTGTTGTGAGTTCAAGGCCAGCATTGGGTTACTTGAATTACATAGTGAGACCCTATCTCAAAAAAATTTTTAAAAGACTATTTGTTTCTTTCAAGACAGGGTCTTGCTATGCAATTCAGGCTGACCTTGAACTCACTGTGTAGGCCAGGCTGGCTTTGAACTCACAGCAATTCTTCTGCCACAGCCTCCTGTACACTGGGATCACAGATGTACACCAACAAGCCTGGCTAGAAAAGAGATTATTTACAGAATTTTCTAAAAATCAAAACTTGATACAGTGATATGAAACCAGAATCAAATTCTCTGTTTAATTTTTTGGGAGAAGGGGTACCAGGGATCGAACTCAGCACCTTGTGCTTTTGAAGCAGGCAGCGGAACCACTGAGCTAAATCCCTGGCCTTCTATGTTTAATATTGATCTTCTCAATAAAATGTATAAAAGTGGCATAGGAAACAAAGATTTATTAATTTGTTCTGTTCTCTGCTGTCTTTATTAGGTTTTTATTACAGTATTTGAGGGAAAACCTTGCTATTTGGAGAGCCCTGTCATTTAAAACCTGGTCGATGCCTGTTTGCTTTGATTAGATACACATTCACTATACATCAGGTAATCTTTTTGTGGTCATTGGAACAATTTCCTAAACTTATAAAAGATCTGAAATTATTCTTTGATTTTGTTTTGTCCATCCTGTTAACCAATACAGACCTATGCAAGTCAGTGCCATTCTGATATTTAAAAGTAGTGGCTGTCAGTCACCTAGGAAATCCATCTGTAATCAAAGGAGAGCTTGATGGGCCTGATTAATGATTGTCCACTTAAAATGCTATATAAAATAAACAGTGAAATTGTCTTGTCAATTGCTAAACTTATCAGTATTCTAACCATCGTTGTTCTAAGTCTTTTGTTATCCACAGTTTTGACTCTTGTCTAAAGCTTTAGCAATCAAATTCATGGAAGACTCTAAGAAGTAATGCAGACAAATTGATTCATCCTTTGATTATCTTTGGTAAAAATTGATATGACCAAAAGTACATTTTTGGGTTATATAAACTGAATGTCTTTTACTCTTATTATTTTATTTTGTATTTTCCTTGTAAAATTTATAATTGGGCACTGTAGAAATTCTACAAAAGTATAATTCCTAAGAAATTATCTGAGTCAGTGTTTTGACATCTTGGTCATTGCCTACAAAAACAGATGAGATTAAATTTAACAACGCACTCCAGGTAAGCTTAGCCTCAGAGCTGCTCCTTCTATACCTCTTTGTTGTTCAGATGGCATTGTCAACTGCCAATCACTTCCCCTCCAATGTGAGGCCAGATAAGACTAACAAATGGAATAGCCTTCTGGGGACAAGGGACAAATAAAAATATTACTACTGAATGATTTATCAGTGATGTCCTTGAGGAGACTCTCACAAAGACAAGAAGGGATGTAAGATGTAAGGAAAGCCCAA
This sequence comes from Heterocephalus glaber, assembly GCF_053883595.1. Lineage (NCBI taxonomy): Eukaryota > Metazoa > Chordata > Mammalia > Rodentia > Bathyergidae > Heterocephalus > Heterocephalus glaber. The sequence continues at coordinate 19,605,715 of NW_028258325.1, read as the reverse complement.
AAGCTGTCAAAATCAAGATGGAGTCACTTGTGCCAACCTGACCCAAAACTAGAGCCAAGAGGTTGGGAAGGAAGGATTCATACAGGAGTGCCTAATGATAACTATCACAATGGACTCTGCCAAAATTACAAGTTTATTTTGAATCAGTTTGAGTCTAATCTAACAGAACTACCACTGGAGATGAGAAGTTGCTGCCTATTTGGCCTGGCCCCTGGTTCTTTGGCACTGCCCTAGAGTAATGTTTCTGACCCTTAGGCAGTCTCAGTCTTGGTGTACCAAGAAGAACAACTGATCAGAACACTTTTGTCATCTTGGCTAAAGTAGTACAATGAGCAATAACAATAACATCAAACACAGCCTAGAAATTTTTGGTAACTATTGATTTGCCACCTTTAACCTTATGAATTAGATTTGTCATTATATAACAAAATCTAAAACCAGAAAACTATACAGTAAATAAGCCTTCAGTATGGGAATTTAACGCTCAGGAGAGAAAAATTAAAAGGGGTTAATGGGGGGAAATAGAGAAATAGAAGAAGAGGAAGAGATTAGAAGCAAGGCTGGAAGACAAAGGAAGATTATGCAAACTTTGGAGAACTAGTGAAGAAGATGAGAAGGAGAGAAGGAAGAAATAAAAACAGTAACAGAACAACAAAAAACTAGAAACAATGTTCACATTTACATAAAACAAGAACAAACAATCCAGAAAAAAGAAAACAAAACAAAACAAAAAACAAGCAAAGGAAAAAGAAATAAGAAAAATACATACCCAGGCCAGGTATTTAGTTCAATGACACTGCACCTGTCTCTCAAGTGCAAGGTCCTGAGTTCAGTTCCCAGGACCACAAAACAAAATGACAACAACAGAAAAACATGTTTACTACAAGGCATGTCTCTGCTGTCACTGATAGACAAATTGGAGACACAGAATCCAGATCCATGTTAATTAATCCCAACAAGCCAGCCATAGATTTTTGGCAGAGTAGTGAATAATCCCAGCAAGCCTACACCTTTAATTCTGAAGCTCAGGCTGGTTTCTGGTTGTGAGGCTAGAAGCTCATTTGTTCAGTTTCCAACACTCCATATGTCTCCTGCTGGCTTGAACTTGGCTCCTTGACCTCTTGCCAACTTGAACTTGGTACCACCTCACTCTGATGGAGCCAGCCCATGGCTGCTCTGAGTTCTGAGCTCAATTGGCCCCTCTCCAAGATGGCTACTGGCCAATCGCTCTCTTCTGGGGGACATCTGAACCCGAATAACTCACCAGCCACTGCACTCCACTGCGTCCACTGGTGCATCTCTCCATAGAGGCCTCTGAGGTCAGCTGTAGTCACTGTGCATCCACAGGTTTGAGCTGCCCTTCCCACACCAAGAGCTGGGGCTCAGGGAGAAGGTGCTGCTTGCTGCATCCTTCTTCTTTGTTGAAGTCTCTCTCCTCACTCTCCCTGTGGGCTTCAATTCTCATTTCATATCCTTGCTGGGTTCCCGGGACCCACTTCCCTCTTTCTTCTCTTCCTTATATTGCTATATTCCAGTGTCTGGACACCAAATCTTGGAGAGGCTGTTTCTCTGCTGTTCACCACTCCATCATCTTCCCAGAATCCCAGAACTACCATTGGAGAATCCAGATCTTGAGATGGTCAAACTGGGAGCAAATGAACATAACAAAGCCTTTGTTGGGATACATTGTTCTGATCATGTACTATGTCTGAGGGCAACATAGGAAGCCATCTGTGGCCTCATGGAACAAAATGCTATCTATATTTATATCTAGCTCCATCAGCTCCGTCTTTATCAGCTCTATTTCTATCAGCTGTCTCTATCTCTATCTCTAACATCTCTATCTCTCTTTCTGTATCTATCTATCCCTGATAATTCTCCTATGTATCTTTAGCACTGTATGCACTACAAACTCATGTTAGTTATAGGTAAACTTCATGTTAACCCTGTTCCAATTTGGTTACAATCTTTTCCTGCCACCTGAAAAAAATTCAGCCTGCTTGCCTTTATAAGAGGGCTCATTATGATTCATTGTTCTTTATAGGGTTGTTATAGGATTTGATTGCACTGTGCATCTTGGTGTGCTGCCTGTGGGACATTATCCTTCCTCACTGATGCCGTAATAATCCTATCTCTCAGTGGCCACCTCCAGGTCTTTTTTTGGTCGGTCACTTGGCAACTATTCTGCTGCCCCAGCACACCCGGGCTTGGAAGAGACAGTTATGAAAGGCACATTATAATGCTAAGTGAGAAAATGTGTATGTGGACATTGTTAACAGTAATTGACTTTGGGAAATGGCAGTTTGGATTTGTTTTCTTCTTTTTTATATATTTGTGCTTGCCAAATTTCCTTCAGTGAGCATTCATGGTTTTTAGAATTTAAAAATGGGTCAAATTTCCATTGTTATTAGAGGTTTATGGAAATCTCTCCATAGCAGCTCATCTTGCCATAGGCACTGTGAATTCAGAAAGTCCACGCCATCTTCTCCTCCCTTTCTCCATGGACACTGGCCTTTTTGAGGCATGGATTCACATCCTACAACATCACGCCATTGTGCTCATCCCTTACATGGACCTGGCTAGAGATCTGAAGCTTCCAGGCAGCAGTAGTGAGGTCTCCTTTGTCTTAGTCCATTCTGTGGGCTAGAACAGAATATTGCAATGTGGATAATTTATAATAAACAAATTTACTGGGGAGCCCAGGGTTGAGAAATCAGCATCTGGTGATAGTCTTCTTGATGTGTCATCTGATTGCAGAAGGGCAAAGAGAAGGTGAGAGAGGCTGGGTGTGATGGCACATGTCTGAGATGCTAGCACTTGGGAAGCTGAGGCAGAAGGATCACCGTTAGTTCAGGCCAGTGTGAGCTACATAGTGAGCTCAAGGCCAGCCTGGACTATACAGTGAGATCCTGTCTCAACCCTCCCCCCCCAAAAAACCCCATTAGGAACCCACTCCTGCCAGATAAGGTGATGTATACCTATAATTCCAGTACAGGAGGCTGAAGCAGGAGAATCAACTCAAGTTTGAGGTCAGCTTGGGCTACATAGTGAGCTCAAGTTCAGCCTGAACTACCCAGCAAGACCCTATCTCAACAAAGCAAAACAGCTGGGGGATTTAGCTCAGTGGTTCTGCTGCCTGCCTCACAAGCCTAAGGTCCAGAGTTTGATCCCCAGTAGGAAAACAAAAACAAAGACAAAAAACAAAGCAAAACAAAATACAAAAAGGAACCAACTCCCATATTTATCTATTCACGAGGGCAGAGTCTTCGTGGCCTAATCACCTGTTTTTATTTCACTCTTTTATTGGTTATACAGATTAATGGGCTTCATTTTGGCAGAACTGTGCATGCACATAACACACTTTGATCATTTCCACTCCCAGTCAGCCCCTTGCCTGCCTCCCCTGAGCTTCACATTGGTGTTGAGGAGTTCAATGTATATAATATGTTTTGCTTGTACCTATCCCTCATTACTTACCCTCCCTCTTATTCCCTTTTTGTCCTTCCTCTTATCTAATAATAGTCTCCCTTCTGCTTTCTTGTCATCCTTTTAGATTCCACATATTAGGGATATTATGTAATATTTGTCTTTCTGAGTCTGGCTTACTTTGCTCAACATGATGGTCTCCAGATCTATCCACTTTCTCACAAATGACAAAATTTCTTTTTATTTTTTGAGACGGGGTCTCGCTATGCAGTGCAGGCTGGCCTTGAACTCACTATGTAGCCCAGGCTGGTCTTAAACTCATGGTGATTCACCTTCCTCAGCTCCCTGAGTGCTGGAATTGCAGGTGTGTGCCACTATACCCAGCTGCACATGACAAAATTTCATTCTTCCTTTAGCTAAATGGTACCCCATTGGCCTAATCACGTCTTAAAACCCATCACTTAATACTGTTACAATGCCAGTTAAATTTCAACATGAGTTTAGGAGGGAGAAACATTCAAACCATAGCCGCTTTCTTCCTGCCTTGGTATTTTCCACTGGGAAAGATTAGAACAAGGGCAGAGAAGTCATTATGCAGAATCTAGGGAAGGATCTGGGAATTAGCTGGTTCCCTGAGGAAGCCCAGAGGGTCTACTCCAGCATCCCCAGGGACATCTCTGTCTCCTCCCACAATCCCATGGGGCCTCCCACAATCCTATGGGACCTGCCCACCATTTTATTGACCTCCATGCCTCTCTGGATCCCCTCAACAACTTTTATCCTTTCTGGTTTTTTTGTTTTGTTTTTGTTTTTTCTTATCAGGGATCGAACTCGGGTCCTTGCATTTGCAAGGCAAGCTGCAGAACCACTGAGCTAAATCCCTGGCCCCTTTTATCCTTTCTAACATGAACAACCTGAGGATCCAGAGGCTCTGTTACTCTTCAAGTTCCCACCACTAAAAAGAGGGAATAGAACTGAACCTCAAGTCTCTGTCCCCAATTCCCTAGACCCTTCCAGTGCCACACTCTGCTGCCTGGGCTCCTTTCAGAGATAGGTTCTCAAGAGCATCATAAGCCACCAGGAGCCACCCAAGACTGGCCTTAAGTGTCATCAATGCTGGTCACAAATCGTCCCTTTAGGCCGAGTGTGTGGTGCATACCTGTAATCTCAGCACTTGGGAGGCTGAGGCAGGAGGATTGGTGCAAGTTTGGGGCCAGTGTGGGCTACCACAGTGAGTTCAAGGCCAGCTTAAACCACACAGGAGGACCCTGTCTCAAAAAAAGAAAAAGCCCTTCAATGCTAACAAATGTTCAATACTCACTGTCCTTGGAAGGAACCTGAGTCAAAGAATAGCAGCCAGTGCCAAGCAAAGCTGAATAGCACCAGCCATAAGCCACAGTAACATTTTCTAAAAATGAGTTTACACCCTTGTTACAGAGGGAGAAATGGCAACCCAAATTCAATAAAAGCTCAACATCATTACATGTCAGGAAAATGCCAATTAAAATCACCCTGAGATAATTCACAGGATGACTAAAACTGTAAAGACTGCCATTTCCAGTGTTAGCAAGGATGTGGGGCAATAGAACATTCAGACACTGAAGATGGAGGAAAACACTGGTTACTCTTGGGATAACCACTTGGCACTGCCCACTAAAAACAAACAAATGCCTACCTAAAACCTAGTGTTTTAGTCAGTTTTCTCATTGCTGAACACAATACCCAACACTCACAACTTAAAGGAGGAAAGATTGAATTTAGCCCACAGTTTGGGAGGTTCAGTCCATGGTCAGATGGCTCCAAGGCAGGGTCATCACGCAGGAAGGGTATGGTGGACAAAGCTATTTAGGGAATAGTGTGAGATGAATGGTGAGGGACTACATATAGTAGCCAAGGTCTCGCCTCCATAACCCACCTAGACACATCCAGGAAGAGCTCTACTAATCTTCTGGGCACTTCTTAATCAATGAATTGAACATATCAGGATTAATGGCTACACTTGGCAAAAGCACTCCTAGATATAAATTCAATGGGCTACTTAAGTGTCTCTACAATGTATGTATATGAGTGATCATACTGCTTTATAATTAAAACTAATTAGCAGCCCAAACCTGGGAAGAACCCAATGGCCATCAAGAGAAGACTGAATAAATGGTAGTATGTCTTACAATGGAGTACTACATAGCAATAAAAAAGAAAATGACCATACAGAATGGCAGGGATGATGCCCACATGTTGTGACAGTATATTAAGTGAATGAAACTCACACAGAAGAGCAGTACCTGATATGCATGATTCACCAGTGTGCTGAAGACCGCTCTTGGGCCCTGAGAATAGAGTATTATCTTTTTTTTAAGTTTTACAAGCCAATTGCTAAATACCTTGGTTATTTTCTCCTGGCTGAGATATAGTACCTCACACCCAAATTTTTTATTTTGGCTCACAGTTTGTAGTGGTTCCAGTCTATAGTTTGCTGACTCCATGGCAGGGTGGCATGGCGGAGAGGCATCACAGAGGAAAAACAGCTTATGGCAGGGCAGCAGGAAGCAGGGTGATCAAGGGAGGAGGAGGGAGATGGATTGTTCCAGCCATGACCCCAGTGACCACCTCCTTCAACCAGGCTCTAGCTCCCAACATCATACTTTGCTAGGAACTCATCAGTGGACTGATAAGTGTTGCCCTTATGATCAAGTTACCTTGCAAAAGCCCCACCTATGAGTGCATGAGGCTTGTAATCTATTTCCAGTGCCATGTTCAATGGCCATGATTTGATAGCTTTAAATCAGTAGTGGTGATGGCCAGGGAAACTGGCAGATATAAATCAGGGCTTGGGCCTGGGATTTAGTTCAGTGGTTTTGCCACCTGCTGTGCAAGTGCAAGGACCTGAGTTCAATCCCTGGTACAAAAAAAAAAATCAGGGCTTTACAAGAAAATAGGAGAGGGTGTCGTCAGACACTCACCAGCACACCACTGCCAGATTTCGTCTATACAGAGCTCAGAGTAGACAAAGCTACAAAATGAGGGTTGAAATCAGAAAGTAGATTTCCTGGTGCTGAAGCTCCTACCTGGGATGAAGCATGCGTGAACCTTAAAAGGTGACAATGAGGTTCTTCTTAAAAACATTTTATTAATACATGTTGTGACACATACTAAATACATTACACATGGGGAATTGGGACATATACACATGATGGCAATGTTCTGTTTCTTTTTTTTCTTACCACTTTCTTTTTTTCATTGGTACATGTTTGTAGTAATATAATGATTATATTCATCGTGGGGAGTTGGTACTTGTGGTATTTAAAAGTAAATTTTTAAAAATTTGTAAAACAGCTACTCTGAAAAGAGCTACCTCTGTGGGAAGGGGAGGAGGTTAGGCGCCCCATAAAATCTACTTCATGTTCATAGACAACCCCAGCTATGAGATATGGGAGGAGAAAGAAGGCCTAGTAATGATTTCCAGCGGCTGACCATGAACTTCAAGAGCAGGACTGCTCTGGATTAAATTTTATAATTGTCCTACATCCCCATGCAGTGCGGACAATAAGAACAGCTAATGTGCATTGGGGCAGGTGTGGAGCCACTGAGCTAAATCCCTGGCCCACGCTAATGTTCATCGGGCACCGTTCTGGGTGCTTTCTCTGGGTTCACTCATTTGATCCCCTCAAAATCTGAAGGGGTTTTTATGGTTCCTGTTTTTCAGATAAGGTGGATGAGGCGTAGGACGCAACTGTGGCTCACCCAGCAGAATTAGGGTTTCAACCAGGTGAACCTTCTTGGGGTGTGTGCATTAATCACTACACCTCCTGACCATAAATTATCAAAAGAGGCTATTAAGTTGTTAAATGATTGGCACTCAGTAACACAGCCTGACCCTCCTTCCCTGTCTCAATTGCCCGTACCTGTGAAAATAGACAGGCAGGTGAAGGTCCAAACCCATGGCCTCAGTGACCCCCTATGTCCCTGCCCTTTCCCACATGGCACAGCAGGCCCACCAGTGTGTAGGTAAACCGAAGGGCCATAATATTACTGATTGCACATTATCTGGAAGGGGAAACTCCTGGAGGATCATTGGGTGCAATGCTGTTGGCTGTGTCCCAGGAGGAAAATGGAAGTCAAAGATAACGCACTCCCACTGAACTCCCTGACTTCAGCTCAATCCTGGAGGGAAATGCCAAGTCCCAATGTGGCCACCGTCCCGGAAGCTCATCGCCCAGACTCCACTCTCCCTGAGCATGAGACTTTTCTCACCCACAGATACACCTGCAGCAGGACCAGCACAGTGAATCCCTGGCCCTGGCTTGGTCTGGGTGCAATGGATGAAGGAGCCGAGCAGCCGACCTGGGAGATCCATACAAATCCTAGAGTCCTTGTTGTCGTGGGTGAGCGGACAGACATGCAGACCGGGTTGTCTCAGGGACCCAGGAAACAGGAGGCCAGAGAACTTGGTCCCCAGCCCTGCCCATGGGGCTGCTCTGCGCTGAGCTGTGCCTCTGGGCCTCGCAGACCCTTTGCTAGGACCAGGGCTGCCCCAGCGCGACTGCTTGGGCTGAGGGATGACATTTGTTCATTGCCTACAAGTCTGAGAAACCCGGCCAGAGATGGCAGCCTCAGGGTGCGGGTGGCAGGGTTTCACTGCCATCGAGTGAGGATTGAATGGACCCAGCTAGCGAAGAGGCTGGGGCGCAAGGGCCCACAGGGCAGCAGGGGGGCCTCTCATCTCCCTGCACCCTGCCGCGCCTCTCCCTCTTTTCTTCCCCTCTCCACAATACGGTGTCAGAGACTTGGGCCCTGGGGTTACCTAACCTTCGGAACCCTGATCCTCCTCCTCCTCCTCAGGGTGCAAAGGTCCTGCTCTATAAAACCTGGGGCCTCTTGGGGCTCTTCCAGACCCTCTCCACATGGAAGTGTCTGTATATACCCTGGCAAGAGAGAGCAGGCTTACATTCTGGGATTTTGCCCCAGACCCAATTTAAGAATCTTTTGAGCTTTCAGGGCCAGAAAGTCTTTTTTATTTTTTCATACCTGGGATTGAACTTGGGACCTTGTGCTTTCGAGGCAGACATGGGAAACACTAAGCTAAATCCCTGGCCCCAGGGCCAGAAAGTCTTGACATGAGATGGTCTGTAGGCCTGGGCCTACTCTCTCCTTCCCACCTCCCTGGCTGTATCACTACTGACACCTTACGACTCAGCCCAAGTCTCTTCTTCCTCCTGAAAGTCATCTTTTGTCATGGAGCCTTCTCCCTTCCGGGATCTCTGAGCTGAGCTCTTTCTAATCACACTCCTAAGCGCGCTCTGAGGCCCTAGGACGCATGCAGACAGGATCCGGCGTCCCTGCTTCACGGTAGCTTTCCGACTGTGCCCCTGGAGGGTGGAGACTGCCCCCATCACTGTGCTTGGGTCTAGCAGGCACAGGACAATGCTCATGGAAGAGTCCCCTTGAGGACAAACGGCGGCTATAGAATCCAGATTTACGCTAAAGTGCTGGTGACTTGCCTAGAGGAAGATGCAGAGGGACATAGAAAGATCGATGCTAGAGGAGAAATTTCAGGGCTAGCAGGAGATACGAGCGCAAGGTTGGGTCTCACTGAAGCTCTTGGGATAAGAAATGCAGGTTTTCCACCAGGAAGGTGCCTAAGAGGCCCTCAGGTATCAGTTGTGTTTCAGTTGTCCTTGGAGGACTCCTAAGATGCCTGGAAATCACGGGAGGGGAGGCTGTGGGGTGGGGTCAGACATGAGACTGTGGGTTCCTCTCCCCAGTGGCAAGGGGCAGCCCTGCTACTGTCTGTTTTCCATTTGGAGATTGTGCGCAAGAGTTTGTTTATGGAAAGAGTTCATGTGCCAACAAGTTATCTAGTCCAACTCACCCATTTTCCAGATGCGGACAATGAGGCTGAGAGAGCTCATAGAGCAGGTGACTTTTCCATGTTCCCATCAGGGCTCATTTCACTGCTGGCCCCCACCCCTGAAGCTTGCCTCTCTCAGCCCTTGGACTGTGCTCCCCTGGGGCAGAGTCCTTGGGCCACAGCCTGCTCCACCCCGCCCGTTCCCCGGGTCACCATCCCTCTGAGGAAAGCCACACCAATGGGGAGAAGCCAGCTGATCTCGTGCCAGCTCCTTTTCACATGGAAATCATGCAGAGTCAGTGACAGGCTTGTCATTCAGTGGAAACCAGCTGTTCCTGACTCCAACATTATGCATGGCTATGGCAGACACAAATGTCACCTCTGCCCTTAGCCCTTGGATCGCCTGGACACGGGGACTGTGTCCCCTCTTAGTCTCTCGTCCCCATTTCCATGTGTTAGCCCCCAATTCCTCTCAATATTGCTTCCCCCAAGAGGCCCATCAGCAAAACTCCCCTGTCCCTCCCTCTGTGTCAGAGAACATAGAGAGAGGGTTCTCGAGGGAGTCCCTTCACCCCATGGGCAGACACCCTCGCTGTGCAGGGCAGAAACAGGCACACAGTGTGTCCTCTGGGGTATGAAAATCAAAAAAGGTTGTGGGTACGAGGAAAAGAATGAGGCTCCGTAGGGAGATGGTAATGAAAAGAGATTGAACAACACTGGTCCGGAGGCTGAAGGTCCCCTGAAAATCACCCGGAGCTGCTAACCCCATCAGTGGGACAGGCTTCCCCTACAGGAAGGCCCATCCACCTGGCCATTCTCACATAACTCGGACCCAGAAATGTTTTCACAGACCTTAAGGCACTGCGCTACGATACGTTCAACAGCAAACCAAGAGATTGACAGGCAGTGGCAATTCACCAGTGCTCTTTGTTAAATCGCTCACCCTTTCACTCACCCAGCCAAGAGGTATCGTGCACCAGCCATCTGGTGGGCGGCTGAACTGGTTTGAATGTGTCCCCGCAAAGTTCCCAAATTCCTATGTTCATGGGATTTGGAGGTGGAGAGGAACTAGGATTAGGTGAGGTCGCAAGGGTGCGTCCCCACGGTGGCAGGAGAGGAAGGGGACCCACGCCACCACACTTACTCGGCCTCACCCTGCCCTGTGCTGGAGCAGCAAGGGGGCCTGGCCCTCCCAATCATTTCTGCTCTGGTGAATTGCCATTCTCAGGTGCTTTTCACCCGAACAACAGAAAGCGGATTAAGACAGCAGTCTTCTAGGAGCTGTGTGTACAACAGCAAGCAAAAGAGATTTTTAAAGAAATCTCCACCTTTAAATCTAGCAAGGGTTGGGATCACAGCTCAAAAAGCTGTGACTGGAGGGGATTTAGGAGGTGAAACTATTCTGTAGGACACTGTAGAGCTGAGTACCAGTCCCACACGGCTGCACAACACGGAGTGAACCCTAATCTAAACTGGGGCCTCGGCTTAGTAATTATCAGTCCTGGCTCATTAATTGCAACAATCACAACACGCCACATGCAAGTTGTTAATAATAGGGGAAAGCACCACAGGAACAGGAGGTGCGTCGGGACGTGTTATTCTGAACTCTATGTACTATCAGCCCAATTATTCTGTAAATCAAAAACTATGCTAAATAAAATCCGTTTTTCTTTTTTAAGCTATGGTCTCCACCCATGCAAAAATATAGAGACAGAAAAGAGGGCACTGCTAGTGGGTTTAGAGTCAGGAAGCTCTGCAGAAGAGAGTTGAAAGGGATGCAGGTGGAAGGGAGGCTCACAACACTTTGGCAAAGAGCTTCAGTCATAAACTGTAAAAGCCCCCGATGCACAGGAGAGGAAGGAGAGGAAGCCGAATAGAGATCAAGTTTCGAAGGAGGCTCAGGGGTGGCACCGGGAGATGGGCATCAACGCATGCCACAGAATTTAGGAATGAGGAGCGGAGAGAGCCGATGTGCAATGTGTCCTAGCCTTCTCTCAGACATGGCTTTCAGCTCATTAGCATGTTTTATGAGCTTTCCCAGCTCTACTGAACTATGAGAAATAATAATGGAGAAAAGGAACATTTCATTATACCTAGATTGATTCACCACAACAGTTCAAACAGCTGTCAAGTTTCCCGTTTCAGGGACTTTAAAAGCCACAAGCTGGCACTAAGGTAGACTCGTAAGAAGAATCAGCACTCGAGTGTAGCGCTTGTGTGTTCAGAGCAGCGCTGGGACACACAGAGGGGCCAGCCTTGCCCTGCCCTGCCCTGCCCTGCCCTGCAGGACTGCAGTGTGCGGGAAAGACCTGACTCACTGGCTGGGGGGAAAGAGAATGGAGGTGAACGGGACAGAGTCCACTGAACAGAATGGGGAGAGGAGCCGTGTGCGTGCGTGTGCGTGTGTGCGTGTGTGTGCGTGTGTGTGTGTACCCTTTCCTCTCCTGTACCACCCGGTCCCCCTGTAGCTCTTCTTAGTTCAGGTCTCTCTGTGATCTGGTCATCTCTGTAGGTCATTTGTTACCCCAAGCCCTGATTTCTGCCCCCGCTCCTGCCTGGCCTCTAGGTTTTCCCTGTTCCCCCCCACACAGTGCCTTTCGCCTTTCCCATTGAGGAAACTTCTGGCCCCTCTGCTGAAATTCATGAGCACATCCCGCCCCAGGCTTAGGTCAAGATCCTGAGCCCGACCTTCCCAGCCTGCATAGCCTGGGCTCACAATCTGCTGTTGTGGGAGCCATGGGCACAGGTGGCTACTGAACCTTGGAAATGAAGAAACTGAATTTTAAATTTTTGCTAACTTTAATTTTAACTTAAGAACTGAGCAGGGCATGGTGATACATGCCTGTAATCCCAGCACTTGGGAGGCTGAGGCAGGAAGATCACCTCTAGTTTAAGGCCAGCCAGTGCCATACAGTGAGTTCAAGGTTAGCCTAAACTACATAGTGAGATCCTGTCTCAAAAAACCAAAAAATAAAAAATAAAACTGAAGCACATAAAATATTTTTCCACTGGTCCAATCATATTGTTTTGCTAAAACTACATGTCACTGAAACCATTCCTGCCTGAGTTACTTTTACCATTGCTGAGACAAAATACCCGACACCTAACGTTGAAGGAGGCTCACAGTTTGTAGAGGTTTCAGTTCATAGTTGGCTCGCTCCAAGGCAGGGAGGCAGTGGAGAGGGGCAATAGTCCACAGAGGCAGAAGACAGCAAGCACCGAAGTATCAAGCAACAAGCGACAAGCAGCAACCCTCTCTCTGTCCCTTATATTTTCTCCAGGCTGCCAGCCTTCAGAACAGGGAACCCTCACATCCTTAACCCTAGCATTGCACATGCTCTAGATCCAGCCACCTCTGAAAAACCCCACCTTGACCACATGAGGCTTTGGGGCGACATCTAGATAAATTCCATTATATAAAATATGATTATGTACTGTACATATGGGGCACAAAAAATTATTTTGACTGTTGTGCATAAACCCATCAATGAATTTCTTCATTTCAAATTTTCCTATGCACCTATACAATATTGTCATATATTTATTTGAATATTTTCTGCAGACTGTAAGAAGTACATACATTCTTAGGTAAATTGTCACTGATATCTTGAAATACATATTTTAAATATAACACAAGTAAATTCTCCTAGCTTTAAAAAGTGTGAGCAAATTTTAAATTTTTAAACAAAGGCACAGTAGCAAGGTAGAGCTGAGATTCACCAGCTACTGCTGCAGTCAAAAGAGGAAAGCAAAAGAGAGAGCAGCAATAGCCTTTGCTGGAGCAAAACATTTGCTGTGTAAAACGTTTTTAAGGCAAGGGAGGGTAATGTTTTATTCTGAGTCGTTGTCAGAATATCCATAGTGGATTTGATAAACAATAGATGGAAGGAGAAGGAAAGGGAAGTATAGAGAATTGAGATGTGTCATGTATATCCACCGACTCGCTGTGACAGATTATTATGTGCTGCAAAGATGTACTCATAAAAATGAAATTTTAGAAAATAAGTTTGCTTTTAACAGTCAAAAAAGAGCCAGGTGTGGTTTCACTTGCCTATAATCCTAGTACTCAGGAGGCTGAGGCAGGAGGATTACCATGAGTTCAAGGCCAGCCTGGACTACTTAGCAAAAGCCTGTCTCGAAAGCAAACAATCAAAAAAAGTAAAAAAGAATCAACAAATTGAATTGCCTAAAATCAGAATGAAGTGTTCAATGATTTTTAATTTTTCTATTACATTTTTAAATACATTTAAATATACAAATCTACACTTATAAATTTGACTGTCTAAGCCAGATGTGACAGCCCACACTTGTAATCCCAGTGCTCTGGGAGGCTGAGGCAACTGATAGAAAGTTCAAGCCCAGCCTGGGCAATTTAGTAACTTAGCAAGAGACCTTGTCTCAAAATAAAAAATAAAAAATAAGCGCTCAGTGCTTGGTGCAAAGCCTTCAATTCCCAATATTGTGAAATGAAGAAATAAAAATGACTGCTTGCCAGCTATAAAGAGCTGGGGTTTTTGCACAAAAGAAAAACACTCTTAGATGAAAAAGTGGCTAAAAAAAAGTTATTTTTTGGAGATGGAATATTGTTAGAAAATTCTGAGGACAAGACTAAAAAAGCCATCTCACAAAACCTGAAAGCTCTCCCATTCAGCTGCTGCATAATTGTCCATAAAAGAAAGACTTTTCTAACAATAGCAGAAGGCCGATCAATAAAAGTGAAAAATTGCACGTACTTTTCCTTCGCTTTAGATGAGCCAAGCGATATAATAGATGCTGCCTACTTCGGGTACATTTTGCCTCAAAGGACTTCCAATTGAAGAAGAAATGCTGTCAATTCATGGCCTAAAAAGAATCTAACACGTGACATAGATCGTTTTTAATCTTTTGCATCCGCCACGGAAGATTCTAGCCAGATAAGAAAAAAAGAAATAGTTCCCCAAAATGTTAGTTCTATTATGCTAGGTCAAAAATTTGGACTCATTGTAATTTTCAAACACAGTGGTATTTCCCTTACTGCTTTTTTCCATTGTAGCGTACATTTTGAAAATATTTATGTTTAGCTCTCCACGGCAGACTTTAGGGGAAGCATCGTCTTGTAGCTGTTACAACCGTTCATTACACACGTTCAGATACTGCGAGTCATCTCCGATTTACGGAACCGTGGAAAGAAACAGAAGACGCCTCCAGTGACCTCTTTTCTTTGCCACTGTTGTCTGAGTCACAGAGGGCTATACAAAGACTTACTGTATTTAAAGCTCCAAGATTTTCTCCAAACAAAGGGAACGCTTGCCAAATACTCAAAACCAAAGACAGAAAATGGCGTTTGTCTTCTCATCGCAATCCTACTGTGGATGAGTGAGCTACATTGGATTTTTAATTTTTATTTTCATGAGTGCGTGTTGTGCAGCGCACAATGATGACAGTCCTCATGGGGAGCTGTACGCACACCCACCCTGTCTGTAGCTCGTCCCCTCCCTCCTTGTTCTCTCCATGTCTTGATCCCCTTCCTTTTGCATAAGGTCTATCTCCCTATTTTCTATTACCTATCTTTTATTTGAAACTCCAAGGTGAGGAAAAAATTATTTATGACAGAGCTAGACAGGCACTAGAATTTATTGCAACTGAATTATTGCAGCTGAAACTTTAATTTTTACTTCTACTATGCAAGGATACATCCCCAGCCCTTGTTTTTATTTTTTATTTTGAGACAGGGACTACCTAAATTGCTGAGTTGCCCAGGCTGGGCTCGAACTTTTACTCTTCCCATCTCCACCTCGTCAAGTGCTGCCATGACAGGCATGTGCTACCACGTCCAGCTATGACACTTTTAAAATGCAAATACTGATGAATTCACACTATTTTCCTAACAGAAATTAATATGCAAATTATTGTAGCTGCAATTCACAGGTGAGACGTAAAAGACATCAAAAACAGAACAAAGTAAAGGAGTCTTTTTTGCCACTGGTCATTCTGACCTGCTTTTCAGTTGTGCAGTTTGCTTCTTTGCCAGCACAAGGGTCAGTGAATTTCTTCAACTTGGACAGGGGTAGTTTTGAAATCAACTCTAGGCAAGATAAACAGGTTTTGCCAATATTGATACAAATATTAAGGGAAACAAATTTTGGTCCTTTTTTTGGCTAGCAGAAAATATTTATGTATATTTGGGACATCTTCAGAATGCAAATCTACTTTTTCAACAACACTGAGATTCCACCTCACCCCACAAAGAATGGCTGCTATCAAGAAATCAACCAATAACAAATGCTGGCGGGGCTGTGGAGAGAAAGGAACCCTTCTCCATTGCTGATGGGAATGCAGACTGGTGCAACCACTGTGGAAATCAGTATGGAGATACCTCAAAGAACTAGGGCTAGAGGCCCCATTTGACCCAGCTATTGCCCTGCTGTGGATCTTCCCAAAAGAATTAAAAGAATCATACCACAGTGATATATGTGCACTCATGTTTATAGCGGCACAGTTTGTAATAGCTAAAGCTTGGAAACAGCCCAATTGCCCATCAACTAGAAACTGGATAAAGAAGATGTGGGATTTTTTAATAAAATGGAATACTACTCAGCCATAAAGAATGAGAAACTAGAGACATTTATAGCTAAATGGATGGATTTTGAGGCCGTATTCTTTTTTTTTTTTTTGAGGCCATATTCTTAAATGAAATAAATAGGACACACATGTGTAAATACCAAATAGTTTCTCTAGTGTGAGAAACTGAAAGTGTAAATAAAGATGAAAATGATTAAAATGAATAATTGATAGTTTGAAATAGGAAAAGGTCCAAAGGTGTAGGGGTGGCAGGAGGGGAAGGGGAAAGGGAAGAAGGGAAAGGAAAAATTATGAGAAAAGAAAAAAAATGGAAATGAAATCTATGTAAATAGGGAAGGGTGGAGCGGGTGAAGGGTGCACAGGTAATGGGGAAAAAATAAGAACCAAGATACATCATGTACAGGTACAAACACCCAATGATAAATGTAAACATAACGTATACCTAAAATGTACCAATAAATATATACTTTTTTAAATCTACTTTTTCAACTGTAAGTTTCATAAAATGTAATACAGATGAAGTCTTTCAATGAAAATCTTTCATTTCAATTAAGATATGCTGATAAGTTAAAACTACTGGGTTTCCCAGACTTAATATGAAAAATGTATATAGAATATTGCATTAATTATTTATATTAATCACATGTTGAAATGATATTTGGGATATTATATTTTATATACATATATATGTATATTTACAGTATTAGGGATTGAAGCCAGGATCATTGCACTGATCTACACCTCCAGCCTGTTTTGAAAAATTTTTTTATTGAAACAGGTTTTTTCTAAATCATTAAGTTGCCCAGACTAGATGTGAGACTAGGCAGTCTTCCTGCCTCAGCCTCCCAGAGTACTGGGATTACAGGCATGGGCCTAAAGATAAAGATAATTATTAAAATTATTTTCATCTTTTAAAAATATAGATAGTAGAAAATTTTAAAGTACACCTTGGATTGCTCAGATGGAGAATGTACCTGCCATGATAACACAACAAATGTGATATGAGCTTTGTCTTATTTATTTTTGTATTCCCAGAGCCTAAAACCAGTGCCAGGCACATAAGGGGTGCTTGGAATATAGTGACTAAATAAGTCGACCTAGCTGTACCTCAGTAGCACCATAGTGCACTCAATAGCAACATGACTGACTGAATATCCAATTTGGATCCTGAACAGCCTGTTGCCTAGGGCTGGGGTTGTAGCTCAGTGGTGGTGAAAAATGTACACGGTCCTGGGTTTAACACTATGCTGAAAGGAAGGAAGAAGAGAAAGAAAGAAGGAAAGAAAGAAAGAAAGAAGGGGAGGGTGGGAGAGAGGGAGAGAAAGAGAAAGAGGAAGGAAGGAAGAAGGAAAGAAAGAGACAGAGAAAGAGAGAAACAGAGACAGAGAGACAGAGAGAGAGAATGGAAGGGGAGGAGGAGGGGAGGGGAGGAGGGAGCCGAGATCAGCTCTCCCTGTGCGCATTGTGGAAGCGCATACTATGGTGTTCACACAGTGACTTGTCACCTTTCTCAGAACATGTCCCTTCGTTAAGCGGCCCATGACTATATCCACGAGGGTGTGCTAGCAGGAGATGGAAGCTGCTCCGACTATTTTAAGCAGAAAGAGATTTAATCCCAGGAATGAAGAATTTGCAAGAGGGCCTGGGGCAGCAGGCTCTAGACCAGGGGGCCTGGTGCCTGCCACCCAGCTCTGGAGCAGCCTCTCCGGAGCTACTTCTGGAAGCCACTTCTACAGCCCAGTGGCTACGGCTTCAAGTGCTCTCGGCAGAGCCTCCCATACCTGAGAGTGGCTGTCCAGGGAAGGACAGGCCTTGTTCTGGCCTGGACTGTAAGCCACTTACACTGCACAACACCATGTCCTGGAAAGCCAGCAACCATAGGTGGCACGCGACTCCCTGCAGTTGCCTTCCGGTCCCCATGCAACCCCAAAGCATTCCCAGAGCACCTCCCTGGCCCCCACCTGCTAAACCCTCAGCTAAACTGGCTCAGACGAAGCATCCTTCCTCCTGAAGCCTTCCTTGACTTCCCCCTGGATGCCTCTAGTCCGCATTCTGTGTATTTTATCTACATTCTTGGCTTGCTCCTTTCCCTCAATTTGTTCTTGAGTGTCGTTCCTCTCTGATAAGTCACTGGCACCAAGAGATGGGGCCAGGTGGGCTTAGTCACCATCGAGTCCTCCTCGCCCAGTGGCAGATGCTCAGCTCTCCTGGGAAAGGGTGAATGGACACACACAAAGCCTCGAACCCACCTCGCCCCAGCCTCAACCCCTCTCCGAGCCCACCCAGCTGCTGCCCACCAAGATCTGGCCCCTGCCAGCGGGAAGGCTGTGGCTGGCACCCTATCACCAGGATGTCCTCTCAGGAAAGTGGCCTGGGGTCATTGCACAGGTACAGGGAGGAACTTCTGAGCAAGGGCTGCAGGATGCTGGGCTCAGGCCAGGGAGGTAGCGTCGAAGGCTGGCCAGAGAGCGGAGCCAGGCTCCCGTCATCAAGGAAGACTTTCTTGCTCATAAGTGAGGGGCCCAGCAGAGGATCAGATCGTGCAATGTCACTGGACACAGGGGCATTCTCACAGCTTGTGAAACTACTTCAAAAGCATGGACTCATTTATCATCGCCCCCTCCTTCATTTTGTAGATGTGGAAACGCAAGCATAGAAAAATGAGCACCTTGACCAAAGCAAATGTGGAGTCCAGGTGATGAACACAAGCAAAATGGTGCTGAGCTCACCGAACAGACTATAGGGTCTCGAAGAGCTAAGTTCAAAGCCACACAGGAGGCAGGTGTCCTTGGGCCTGTCCCCCTCTGAGACTCCATCCTCTCAAGCATAAAATGAAGAGGTCACCATCTAACTCACAGGCTTGTGGAATTAAACGTATGTAAATGTATGTAAAGAATCTAACTCATCGCCTTGTTAGAGAGTAAGGAGGCAGTAAATTGTATCCATTACTATTACTATTCTGCGTTTAGGACTTTTTCTACCATCTCAGATTGCCTTCTAGGTGTACAGAGGTGAGTATGCTCTGAATAATGTATTCTAAAATACTGTAGGAAGCCGAAGTGATGCAGAGGAAGGACAGAGGTTATGAGCAGTAACAGGGGTGCTCAGGCCCCTGATTAGAGGTGCACATTCCAGCTGGGCCAGTGAGCTGCCACTGAACCACAGCGCCCAGTGGAGACGGAACTGTAAGCACTTTCTCTATTGTATATCCGATCAATACCCAGTGGCTCTGCGCAAGCACATGAAGAATGTCAGAGACAGGCTTCTACTTCCACTGGAAGGCTTGTTAGTCAGCACAGTGGATATAAGGGATAGGTTCCCTGTTGATAAAAGATAAAATTCATGGTATTTGATATGTAAGTGAAATTCAAGATAAAATAGGGATATTTGCTGCCCTTATTTGACCCTTCACTTTTGACCTTCAAGAATGTCATGAAAGGTTTGATCCCTAAAAGCCCCAGTGTCCCAGACACTGTGGCCTCTTCAAGTGACTTTTTCATGTGTTTTGAGATCTCCAAAAGGGACAGAGGGCTAGGACTTCACAGAGCTTGCAGAACCACCATCAGGTAGTTCGTAGGGGAGCCCTGAGCCTATGCACTGCTAAGTGCCTGATATTTCATTTATCTCCTGGAGAGAAGTTCTAGAGGAGTAATCGACCTTCTCCTCTAACCCTGGAGAGCTCCAAAACTTACCAAAAAGGACCTAAACCTAACACCTGCACATGACCGTAATGGCTTAGGCCAGCCTGCAGCGACAGCTCTCTATAAGTATCTCACAGAATTGTAGTGGGGCCCAAATGAGAAAATGCATGATAGGCAGGCATGGTGGTGCATCCCTGTAATCCCAGCACTCAAGAGACTGAGGCAGGAGAGTCTCTGTGAGTTCAAGGCCAACCTAAGCTACATCATGAGACCTTGTCTCAAAAAAATCAAAGGGGGCGGGGGGAAATGAATGTATGAAGCAGTCCCTTTCAGGTTTTAAAGAACAGTAGAGATCCTAACGATAACAAGACTCTTAGTATCTGTCTGCTTGGTGTCTTTAAGCACTTTCTCCCTCTAGACAATCCTTTGCTGTGCCACAGCCCTAAACACCCATCATATGTTGTGGACTTGGCATGGTTTCATCTCTAGCCATGGCCTGACCCCCAGGTGCCAGATGAAGTACATCCACCTGCCCCCTCGGTGCCACCACCAAAAGATGTCTAACATGCAACCTCAACTTGCCATGGCCTAAACACAGTGCCTGAGCCCTCTCTCCCACTCCCCCATGCCTCCACACCATGCCCTGAGTCGCCTGGCTTACAAGATGGCGCTGCTCAGGCCAAGACCTGGGTATCACCCTAGCTGCGACTCTCTCACCACCACCCACCAGCTCAGCCGACTCATCAGGCTCCTCTCTCCACCCCAGGTGAGGCTGCCCGGATCTCCCCTGTCTCTCATACCCTCCCTCTGGAATCCCCTAGCCAGTGTCCTTGCTTCCCCACCACAACAGAATGGCCTTTCCTTCTCCTTGGTGGCACCAGGGATTGGACCAGGGCTTTCACACCGACCTACATCTCCAGTCCTTTTTTATTTTATATTTTGGGACGGGGTCTTGCTAAATCTTTAAGTTCCCCAAGCTGGGCTTGAATCTGTGATCCTCCTGCCTCAATGTCCAGAGTGCTAGGATTACAGGGGTGCACCACCAAGTCCAGCCAGTTCACTTTTTAAAAAATAAAAAACACAGGAAGAAGAAGGAAGCTGGCTTTGTGCTCCCCTCCCTAGCAGGAGCCTTTTCTGCTGCCATCACTGTGGACATCAGACCAGAGGTTCTTCAGCCTTTGGGTACGGGCGTCACAAGAGACTCCCCAGGCCACTCTGGGCCTTCAGCCTCACACTGGGGCTATAGCGTTGGCCTCGCTTTCATGCTGAGGCTTCCCGCTTTCTGGACTGAGCAACTTCCAGATCCCCAGCTCTGCAGCCTGCAGACCCCATCATGAGACTTTCCACTCTCTGTGAGCATCGAGCCAATCTGTCTCCCATTAAAATCATTGTGCGCCACTTGTCCCCTCTCTCAGGTCACTGCTCTTCTGGGTCTTCACCTATTTGGCATCTGTGTGTCATCTCAAGTCACTCACGTCACCTGCTCAGAAAGGCTGACATGTTGAGCAAGGGGCTGGGGTGTAGCTCAGTTGTGGAGAGCTTTCGAGGCCCTGGGTTCAATCCCTGGAACTGCCACCACGAAAGCAACAATTGGATAAAAGAAGTCAGAAACTAAAGAGCACACACCATGATTCTCTTCAGGCAAAATGCCAAGGACACAATTAATCTATGGTGTCAGAAGTGTGGTAGACATCAGGATAGCAGTTAGTCATCTCTGATGTTGGGGCTGACCAGAAGGGGAGTGAGGGACCTTTGTTCGGTGATGAAGTCATTCTGTCTTGATTGGAATTTAGGATACACAGATTTCTGTGTTTGCCAAAACTTACCACATTGTATACTCTGCATCTGCCTGATTCCCTGTATGTGATCAGAATGGAAAACACTGTTCTTGAAAGTCGAATGGCCAACTTCTTAGCATTGGTTGCTTCAGAAGGAAATCTGTTTGAACTGGCTCCAGTTGAGATAATATTTTGGAATTCCAGATATCCTGTCATTTTAGAATATCTACCAAAGCTTCTTTAGGCTTCTTGGGTTGTTTGGCCCTGTTTATCATTCTATAAAAATAATATTCAGTGTGAATCTGTTGAGGGAAGGGTCTTTCTGGTTTGGTTGTTTTGGACTGGTTTGTTTCTTTGTTGCAAAGTAAACTTGCCCTTACATTCTTGCTCCTGGAGTTTTTTCAGCAGACTAAATTTCAACCAAGTAATCAGTGATGCCCCAGGTATAATGATCACATCAGATTTCTAACCAGCATTCCCCAACGTGAGTCTCCAAGAGGTGATTGTCTTCAAAGTGCCTCTTTGTTGGAGCCAAAGAAATGAATCTGTGTTACCTGGTGGTGACCACACTGCATCTCTTTACCCAGGTCATCTGAATCCAAGATGGCAGAACACTCCAGTGGTTCCCTCACCTCTGCCCACTGGAAGTAAATGCCATTGGCACAGTAGCCTGGCTCAAGGGAGTTGGGTGACTGATATGAATGAGTCAGCCCTGGAAGGCTCTGTACCTCCCTCCTGGGGGTGGGGGTGGGGGTTCTGTTTTTCCAGCCCCAGAAGGGTAGGCTAAGTTATGGAGGCCAAGAACATTCTCTGACAAGGACTGCACCCTACAGGTGGAGGAGAAGATGCTTGTTAGGACTTCCCTGTGTGTGACATTAAGCCCCGAGTTTCAAACCACCTTTTTCTCTTCATTGGGTTAAAAAGAACCCATTTCTGACTTCCCTCAGCTTCCCCTGGAAGATGAGTTATCTCAGACTCTTGGAGCCTGGCTGCTGGGTGGGCATAAGCTTATGGGTGAGCTTATGGGTGACAGCTTCCTGTCTCTCTCTCTCTCTCTCTCTCTCTCTCTCTCTCTGGCATAAAACCAAGGGCCTTCACCCTGAGCTCCATCCCCAGCCTTTGTTTTTATTTTTTGAGACAGGGTCTTGCTGTCATTACATTGCCCAGGCTGGGGTTCAATTTATGAACCTCCTGCCTCAGCCTCGCTGAGTGCTGGGATTGCAGGCATTAGTACAGACCACCAGCCAGCTGTGTGCCTTTCAGAAATGAGACTCCTAGGCCAGGGATTTAGGTCAGTGGTTCCAGTGCCTGCTACACAAGCACAAGGTCGGAGTTCAATCCCCGGTACCAAAAAAAAGAAACCCAAACAAAAATGAGACTCCTTTCTCTGGTCAGGTGAGCAAGGCACAGAGAAGGCATCTCTGCCTGAGAAGTCACACGGGGGTACCCAGGATGGAAAAATTCTGGCCCTGGTGGCCAAAACTCCACTCCTAACCCAGGTGGCTCTTGTCTCACACCCACCTCCACGCAGGGAAGTGAGTGGGAGGGGACCCCAGTTTGTGTGAGAGAAGAGGAAGAGCAGGGAGAGGGGTTCTGCACCAGCAGCCCTGCTCGCCCACAGGCAGGCTGCGCTCTGAGCCTTCTGAGGGAGAGAAGGAGCCAGGCAGGGCTGGGAAGGCGGGGCGCACAGGGCCTGTGTCGCCTCCTGAGGTCTGGACCATTTCCAAGGCCTCTGCCCATTCAGAGCACTCCGCTCCTGCTTGAACAGCAAAACTCCAAAGGCAATGAGCAGTAAATAATGGGAAGCAGCCCAGGTGCTCACTGCCTCCTCTTTTTTTTTTTCTAGGCAGCCTTGGGGTGATTTCTGTGGCCCACCTTCTCAGGGCTGAGCCCTGGTGCCCAGCAGTTTAGGGGATGCAGCTGTGAACGCAGCGACTAGGGCCTTGCCCCAGCTGAGTCCAAGGTTTCACTGCTGCTCCCATGTGCCCGCCAATGGGCCAGCACGGAGGAAGCCGCTGTTCCCCAGTCCCCAGGGTCACCAGCTTCGTGGTGGACCCAGGGTCTCCAGGACACAGCTGCTGGCTGCAGGGGCCCCCCCCAATGTGAGCAGACCCAACCTGCCCTCAGGCAGCTGAAGTGATGACTGGTACCTCTGTCCCTCCGGCCACTGTCTCCCTGGCTCTAGGCTCCATGGGCCTGCTGAGGCTCAGGGAGGGAGCTGCAACGCCAGAGCAGGCGGAGCCTGGTGCCTTCAGCTGAGCAGTGACCAGGCAGGGCCGGCCAGGAGGCCCGGGTTCCCCTGGCCCAATTACTGCGGAGAGCCCAGGGGTGGGAGGGCCACCCTCAGGCTTTGGGTATCTCCAACACCTAGCCGGCTGGGTTCCTATCGAAGCCTAAACCACAGTCTCAAAGCGGGCCGAAAGTACCTCAGATTCCCCAGACAGCCCACCAGTGGAAGGGGACCTCTTAGAACCCCCATTTCTATTTATTTATGTTTCCATGCTTTTTAATTTCTATTTTCTTTATGTTTTATAATGTACCTACTTTCTTGCCTAGTAGTCACGATTCTAGGTAACATTAATGAGCACTTATTCCATGCCAGGCAATGTTGCATATAACGCTTCACTTCACTTCTACAATAACCCTGAGGCAGGGTTATTATTTCTACTTTACAGGCACAGAAGTGTCAAGTAATCTCTCCAGTATCACACAGCAGACAAGGGGAAAGGGTGGGATTTGAACCTCCTAATCTAGCTACAGAGTACATTCATAACTATACAATATTCTGTCTGTTGCAGATAACTCTAGCTTATTATTATTGTCAGATAGTGACTTTGTCTACTCCTTTGTTAGTTATGTTTTTCTGGTTTTATTACAGCGGCAAGAACCTACCTTCCTGTGGCTACATTTCAGAATAGCAAAAATCTGCGCTACAAGTGGCTATTCTCGTCTCATTCCTGACTTAAATGAGAATGCTTCCATTGTTTCACCACAGATGGGATATTTGGTGTAGGCTTCTGCAAGATATCTGCTACCAAGTTTACATAGGTTCTTTCTTCTCAGGATTTGCTGGGTTTTGTTTATTTTTCTGGTACCGGGGATCGAACTCCAGACCTTGCTCGTGTGAGGCAGGCACAGCGCCACTAAGCTAAATCCCCAGCCCTAGGACTTGCTGGGTTTTATCAGATATTGGTTTAAATTTAAATCAATATCCTCACAGTATTTATTCAGATGATCATAAATTTTGTTTTCCATAAATTTATAACTGCACATGATTTCATTAAAAGATATTTTAATGTTAAGCATCCTAGAAGCTTTGGAATCAGCTCTACTTTGTTTTTTTATTCCACTACATTGAGGATTCAGTTTATTATGTTTTATCTAGGATATTTGCATCACTGCTAATAAATATATTAGCTTGTAGTTTTCTCTCTCATTTTTCTTTGTGCTTTCAACATCCTATTTTAGCACATTATCAAGTCTTGCTGGCCAATTGAAATGAGCCGAAAAGTCATTTATTTTTCTCTGTGCGCTGAATACAATTTATAAAACATATGGGGATTAAGTAATACTGGCCTGGTAAATGAGTTGGGAAGAGGCCGGGATTACTCTACATTTCAGCCACTGTCTCTACACCAGTACCTCATGGGTTCTCTGGCACTTAACAAACAGAAATAAATGTTTACAGAATAAATGAATTGACTATATATTAGATATTGGATATCCTCTTGCTATATGGAGTTTTTACAAAGCAAAAACACTAAAAAAATTTTTAAAACATTTTCAGACTGTCTGTGGTGATGGATGCCTATAATCCTAGCACTGGGGAGTCTGAGGCAGGAGGATCATTGTGAGTTTGAGGCCAGCCTGGGCTACATAATGAGTTCAAGGTCAGTCTGGAGTACATAGTGAGACCCTATCTCAAAAAGAAAAAAATTTAAATGCATGAGTGAGATAGAAAATAAGGGAGATATACAGAAACCAAAGATGAAATGAGAACCAGAAGCCAAGTAAATCAGTGTGAGCTGGAGTGAAGTGTCCTCTGCTGCTTATGACAGAGCAGGAGTTGGAATTCTTGCTGGACAGAGAGGGGAGGCAGAGTGCAAGTCTGGCAAGGTCAAGGGTCAGACTGGCAATCACTGCACCAAGGGGGATCTCCGATGTCTACATCCTCAGCAAGATAATGCAGTATCTATAAAACCACAAAGCAGGAGACACAATATATTTGTCTTTCGTGGCTTGACTTACCAGAGGAGGAAATTGTCCTCCAATAATGAGTAACAACAGCCTAGCTTTTATCCACATTTTTCAGGGCAATTTGTACTAATTCTGTAGGGTTTTTTTTTTTAAGTCATCTTGCAAATTAAAGGTCAATTCTCTTAAGAGGGACTCAGGCTTCAAAAAAATCCCAATAGACAATGTTCTATCAAAACCAAGGTGCCATGAGCAGCACCTACACAGGTGAAGAGAAAATTACTGAGTTAGAAGAGCAACCTGAGCTGGCATGGTGCCTCACGCCTCTAATCCTAGCTCTCCAGTAGGCTGAGGCAAGGGGACCACAGTTCTCAGCCTGGGCAACTTAGTGAGAGTCTGTCTCTAAAAAATAAAAATGCTGGTGCTGCAGCTCAGTGGTAGAGCACTTCGCCATCGTGCAGGGGGCCCTGGGTTCAATCCCTAGTATGAAACAAAAAGTTAAGTCTAGGACAGAGCAGAGACATTAAGGGTGGAAAATGCAAAAGATTAAAAAGTCTCTATAGGATGGGCTGATAAGGTTTAAAATATTAATTTGGAATTCTATAAGAAAAGAATAGAAAGAGGGCCGGGGATTTAGCTCAGTGGTTCCGGCGCCTGCCTTGCAAGTGCAAGGTCCCGAGTTCAATCCCAAGTACCAAAAAAAAAAAAAAAGAATGGAAAGAGTCACATTATTCAAAGAGATAACATCTGAGATTATTTTTTCTGGAAAAAATTTGAAATAGTTAAATGAGGCTGGGGATTTAGCTCAGTGGTTAAGCCGCCTGTCTCGCAAGTGCAAGGACCTGAGTTTGATACCCAGTACCAAAAAAAAAAAAATAGTTAAATGAAAGAAAATACATGTACAGTAGTAAAGTGAAAAAGCACTACAAATAAATACAATAAAAGCAATTAGAGGGGCAGACATAATGGTGTTGGCTTGTAATCCCACCACTCAGGAGGATGAGACAGGAGGATCATGAGTTCAAGGCCAGGCTAGACTACATAATTTCACCACAAGAGTTGGAATATTAAAAAGGAAGCAAATCCAAATGCTAGGACAAAAAATACAATAAATGAATATTCTTAGAATTTGATAGATGAATTTAAGAGCAGGTGTACCCAGAAAGAATGGATTAGTGTATGGGATTTCAAAAGGAAACATCCAGACTAGTGGGGCAGAAAGAAAAAAGGATGCAAACACAGAGCAGAGAGTAAGAGACAAATGTGACACAGTGAAAAGAAACAATACATGTGTAATTGGAGACACAGACAGAATAGAATATTTTAAAAGATAATCGGCAAGAGCTGGGAATGTAGCTCAGGGGTGGACCTGCCAAGCACAAGATCCTGAGTTTGATTCCTGGTTCACAAAAAAAAAAGATTCTCATCTTAAAAGATAATTGACAAGAAACTTCTGAAAATTATGAATTACAGTATAAACTAGATTCAAGAAATTCACAAACCCAAGTATAATGAAAGCACAGAGAAAATCACAGACAGTTCATAGGTTGATGAAAATCAAAGGTTAAGAGAAAAGCTTAAAAACAGACAGAAACTTCAATGGAAAAACATTAAAACTAAGAGGTAGAAAGCCGGGTTGTAGCTCAGTGGTGCTACCTGGCAAGCACAAGATTCTGAGTTCAATTCCTGGTACAAAAACAAAAAAACAACTGAGAGGTGGTTTTCAATGAAAGCAGTAAAACTCAGAAGAAAAGAAGCTGAAAGAAAATAATTGCCGCCAGGTGCGATGGCAGACACCTGTGTTCCCAGCACTCTGGAAACTGAGGCAGGAGGATCACCATGATTTTGAGGCCAGCCTGGGCTACACAGTGAGTTCAAGGCCAGTCTGAATTACATAGTGAGATCCTGTCTCCAAACAAACAACAAAATGCCAACCTAGGACTGTGTGCTCAATGAAACTCTCCTTCAAAATTAAAAGTCAGCACACAAGCAAACCCAAGAGAATGATTAGCCAGTGGAACTGCACTAAGAAGAATACAAAAGCGAGTTCTTTAGACCAAGAGAGAATGTTCCCAAGAGAAATATGGAAATGCAGAGAAGAAGAGAGAACCCACAGAAAGGGCCCATAGAAACAATAACGAAGGCTCCTCTTGGCCAGCAATCCCCAGGTAGAAAGCCGCAGATAAACCGAGCACTTGCTGCCCCGCTCTCCGGGTCCATTCCATCTTCCGTGGGCCGCTCCGGGCCAGGAGGCTGGCTGCTCCGGACTGGCTCGCTGGTCCCCTGCCCATCACCTCTGGGGTTGAGTCTGCCTGACGGACAATCTTCAAGTCAGCTTGAGATGACTTACAGAACCTAGTGCTGTGGAAACCCTATGGAAATACCGGTTACACTCTATTGTTTTTAGAAATGGTGACAAAGCAAAAGCCTGCGCATGTTCAGACTTTCTAAAAACTATTTTGGGCCTGGGGGGCCAACCGTGCACAGCTGCCAGTCAGTGGTCCTTTCTGGGCTCCAGGGTCTCATTGTCCCTTCAGACCCAGAAGGCTCACAGCTGCATGTGTAGTCAGTGCCCGAGGCCTTGGCATCCTTAGCCCTGCCCACCCTTCTGTCAAAGTGGTTCCCTGGGAAGGACCTCTCAGCTGAAATCTCTGAGTCTCAGAGCTGTTTGCTTCCAGACCCTGGCTGATACAGAGTCAATGCACACAGGGATTTTCACTGAAAAGTTGTTTTAAAAGCAGAATGCTGGAATCGCCCTCATGATCCCCAAGCAGGCAGTGGAGGCGTACACTTGGCCACACTCTATTGATGCATGCAATTCCACTGTTAATAAAGAATAAGGCAGCTTAATAAGGACTGATTGAGAATGCCCTCCAAGGCTTATTATTAAGTGAAAAAACAAGAAGAGTTTTTATCATAAATTCTCATTTATGGGACAAAAATGCATATTTGTATGTATAAACATAAATGTCTCTGCAAGAGTGTATAAAAATGGGCAACTTTTGTTGATTCTTTTGGTTTTGTTTGAATTTTGTTTTCTCAGGCAGACACATTGCTTTTTTAAAAATTCTCTTAAACATCTTTTAAAGAAGGAAATCCTTTGTTAGAGGCAGAACCACCTTTTAGTCATTTCTCCCATCAGCTTCCTCTCCCCGTTTCACCCATTTCACTCTTAAAAATACCGTCAGCCAAACCTAACCCCTCCCGTAGTGAATCTGGGCTTCAAAGGAAGAGACAAAGCAAGGTCCAGGCATTGTGACCTTTGCCAGATAGACATAAAGCTCACTCTGTACCACAGGGATCAGTCCTTTCAGGTCTGCTGAGATACTGCTCACACCCTCTCCCCACCCAACCCTGCCCTGAGCGGGTGTCAACTTGACCTGCACCTTCTGGGTCCAATAAATTCTGGTCACCAGCAGTTGATGACTGAGGCCAAGCTCTCTCCGAAACAGTTACAGGGTCACCAAATGATCACCCCACCAAATAGCGGGGGAGCTAAGGGTTCAGCGTCACCTTCACCCATGCTAAAGACGTAGGGATTTTTATGCATGTCTTTGTTTACTGAAGACTGTCCACCTCATTCCTGGACATGTTGCCATTTTTGCTTTGGCTGACAGGAAGCTCATTTATGAATTTAGTTCCTGAGCTGAAAATCTGTAGCACTCACATTATCATCCTATTCACCATTCAGTTTTCTTTCTCCTTCAGACCTAGTTTATTTTTGTTCTTTTTTGTTGGGGGTGGGTCATGCCAGGGTCTTGCTACATAACCTAGGCTGGCCTCAAACTAATGGAGATCCTCCGGCCTCAGTCTCCTAAGTACTGGAATTATAGGTATATAGTACCACTCCAGCTCTACTTTTTTTTTGAGACAGGGCCTCACTCTGCAGTCCAGGCTGGCCTTGAACTTGCAGTCCTCCTGCCTCAGCCTCCCAAAGGTTGGAATTACAGGCATACATCACCATGCCTAGCTTATTCACACTCTTCTAAAAGTCATTCTATAGTAGCTCAGTGCTGGAGCACATTCTTAGCATGCGACAACAAACAGATGAATAAATAAACAAATACAATTATTCTGCAGTGCCCGTATTTCTGGAGCCTCCTCAGAGGCTTTTTGTAATGAAGTAGGTTTTACCCATAAATGAAAACAGAAGCTGGCCAACCATACTGCCCAGCTGATTTACATAGTCAGAGGGAAACACTATGGATCTTATTTATCTTTAAATCATGTCAACTACATATGAGATCCTCTGCACCCTACTGCACACCAGGCACTGCTCTGGCTCCAGGGGGTCAGCAAAGAAAGAAGGAAAAGCCTGCCCTCACAGAATGGCCATTTGAGGGAGGAGATACATGAGGAACACATACAAATAGACATGGAATCGGCAACTGGAGACACCGTAGGCACAGTGGTCAAGCCAGGCTGCTTGACTTGGGGCCACTGCGATGAGGGCATTGGAGTCTCTCTCCTCCTCAGCCGTGTGCCACTGCTGTCCTCATTGCTACTGCCCAGGGCTCCCTGGATAAGCACGGGAAGCCCTGTAACTGTATCCCCAAGTCCTGCTTCTGAAGTTAGCTCCACTCGCCGCCTGCACTGCAGGGATCTGATCAGATTAGACCCCTGCTAAAGGGCACAGTTTTCAGGTTGGCGCTTGAGTTCCTTCAAGAATTCCTGTCCCCTTCCTGCTCACTTGGAAGGCAGTGGCATTAGCACTGTCCTCAGCCCAAGCCACCCCAGTCTTCCTGTCTCTGTGTCTCTAGTAGTGCCATTTCCTCCGTCGTCCTTCAGGAGCCAAATCAAACATCACCTCCTCCAGGAAGCCTTCCAGAGCGCACCAAGAGGGTTAATCAGGCTCGCCTTTGAGGTCTGGAGCCTTGTCAGGTAAGTAGTGCAGCACAGAAGACACAGCCAGGGGGCGTTATGGAGCTGCGTGTGGGTCTGTTTTCCCTCTAGGATTCTGAGTTCAATAACTTGTGACCACATTAGCTAATTGTTAAAGTTAGCAACTTTATAGCTCATGCATATCACCTCTTCTCTTCCTCATATTAGTCCTCTAAAGTAGCACCAGTACTTAATTTTGCCATTGGAGAAGTTAGGAGCTTGAGTGTCAGACATATGGCCGAGCATAGGGTAGAAATCCTAATCCATTTGCCAGGGCACAAATGTTGGCTCAGTTTAAGCAAAAACTGTACAAAGAGGCAGAAACTGGAAAGTATAAGACAATTCCAGACCTTGCTCCAGTGAAAAAAAGAAAAGTGCTGAGCGTGTGGCACACGACTGTAATCCCAACATTTGGAAGGCTGAGGCAAGAGGATCACTGAGTTCGAGGTCAGCCTGGGTTACATAGTGAGTTGAAGACCAGACTGAACTACATTGCAAGGCCTTGTCGCAGAGAGAGAGAGAGAATTAGCGTGGTTCAAGAAGTCACATCTTACACAGGAACCCACAAACAGAGGTTACAGGACTAAGCTCGCAGGCACAGAGCCAGCTTCCAAGCTAATCTAGGAGCCTGTAATCAGGACAAGGGAGCTGGACAAAAGCCTGGGCCACTATGTCACAGGAGCAGGGGCAAAGTCCCATCAACTGGAGGAACATGGCTGTCTTGTAACAGGACACTGACTGTCCTGGCTTGCTCAGGATCTCCGGGCCTCTAGCGTCTGGCCGTTTTCGTGGTCAGAGTAAGTCCTGGGTACACTGGACTGACCCACGTAGAAGACTTTTTGCTGTTTCTGGACAAGATTAACATCACCTTGGGAAGTGTGTCCCAAAATTCCTCTCTGATGTTTGCTTTCCAAGCCAATGTCTGATTGAGGCAAGAAAAATAGCCTTATTATTTTCATAACATTTTTGTTTTTGAACCAAATTGGCATTATCTCAATGAAATCTGAAAGAACTTCACGTCTGTTAAAAAACACATCCACTCTTCAAAGGGAAAAGATTTTTTTTTTCACCAGTATGGAAAGCTCCACAAATGTGCTAAGAACTAGGAAAGCAATTCCCAAAAAGATATTCCCAAGTGTTGGGCAAATCCCCGAGGATGTCAAAGTGGCTGTTCTGAGTGGATCATTTGTTTCAATGCCCATCTCTGGAATCTTTTTTCATTAAAAAATATATATATATTAGCTTTATTACCTTATAAATATGTAATAGGCCTGAAAAGGCCTTCGAGTTACATTGTCAATAAAGGAATAAACATTGATGGCAGGCGGCCAGAGGCCTAGCCACTCTATAGCTGTCCAGCGAACTCTGATGTTTTAATACACATACATATTTCAGCTTCTATTAAGACAGAGAAAGATCAGAGCTCCTTCCTAAAGCAGCCACAGGAAGCAAGCGCTCTGGCTAAATTCATTAATTATGACTGGTTATCTGAACACAGACAAAGCCAATTATTGGGGTATTTTTACAAGCGAGGCAATAGATCTTGATGAAAGCAATGAGTCACAGGTATATGAAAACCCTTGGGCATTTGCATTTCCTCCAGCCCGGCGGAAATGCAAATACCCAAGGGTTTTCACAGATCTTGCATCTCAAAGCAGGGACTTAGACTTGAGCAGCCCTTTCTTGTCCTGAAGCCTGTAATTAATGCCAGAGCGCTGAAGTCAGGGCACGGCTGTTTCTCATTATGGGCGCACAAAGAGGACTTCGCGCCTTTGAATACTAATTTGCCTTCCTTGGTACCACGGAAGCCCATTTGGTGTCAGCTGTAAACAATGCATGGAGTAATAAAGAAAGCACGTGAGGAAAGCTACCATGAGGAGCCGCAACCAGGCAATCCTCCTGGTTCACCTTCCAATCCTAAAGATTAGCTGCTTATTGAGTGTTTGCTGTGTGCCAAGGCCAATTCCAAGAGCTTCACTTTCGTTGCTTCATTTACTCTCCATTAAAATCCACTGAAGTAGATTCTGGTTTTTTAACCTCATTTCTACAGAGGAGGAAACTGAGGCACAGAGAAAGTAGGCAGCCCCGGTTGCTTTAGGGCTGACTTTGTGGTGATTCATCATGGTACCCATCGTACACGATAGAACCCACGCAATGGTTAAATTATACATAAAGGTTTGTAATGAAAATCTGGTTAGCTCCATCTACCTGGAACTCAGCCCTCTGGCTCCTCTACTCCTAGAAACTAATATTTTTCTGTTTTGTTTTGTTTCAGTTAGGTTGGGTTTGGTTTGCAGTACTGGGGATTGAACCCAAGGACTTCACATCAGGCTACATCCCCAGCCTTTTTCTTATTTTTTTAAGACAGGCTTTTGCTAAATTTCTAAGTTTCTCAGGCTGGGCTTAAGTTTGCAATCCTCCTGCCTCAGCCTTCCAGAGTGCTGGAATTACAGGCATTCACCACCATACCCAGCAACTAGGAAATGAATGCTATTGTATTCTCATGTATTCTTCCAGAAACATGCACACACACAATAAAATGTGAATATATATTTTTATTCTTCCCATTTCCTTACCCAAAAGGCAGCATTTTTTCCAAAATACCCTTCTGTACCTTATTTTTCCCCTTTTCTAACATACTTCAGAATATTTTCAGTCTGCAGTGAGTGCTCTCATTCTTTTCTTCTGCCAGATAACATTCGATTCTATGAATGAACCAGAATTTATGTAACCGATTGTAACTGACAGTTGTGTTGTTTCCAGAGGCCTGGAGCTTGATCAGCGCTTCCTGGAGTGAGCTTGATGCTGAAACTCTGCACACACACGGGTGCCCGCAGGTGGATTCCTGCAGGTAGCAGGGAAGAGCACCAGATCCGAAGTCTCTCTGGCCTCCCACAGTGCACGGAGCCCACTGTCTTCCCGCATCCTCAACACCCCAGCAAGTCCCCCGAGGTTCGACTTCTTGCCAATTGACAGATGAAAACAGCAGCTCAGTGTATCATTTATTTTTCTTGTTATAAGGTTGAACATCTTTGAATGGATTCAAAAACCATCTGTAGTTCCTTTGCTCTAAACTACCTGCTCATTTATCTACTTTCTTACTTGCTTTTGACTATTTTTTCTAATGAATTTGTTCTTTTCTTATGCATCTCTTGAGGTTTTCCAGCCATGAGAAAGATCAGTCATTCATCGATGCTGACTTTCACCCAGTTTACCTATTTGCCTTTATGAATGATGCTAATAACTTTTTTAAAGTGGAAAAAAATCCATACTTTCTTTTCTTTTATAGAATATTTTCTTCTATCATGGCTTTGTTTTGTACAATAAAATCTTTGATCTTCTTGGAATTTATCCTGACACACGGTTTTCTAGTAGGTGCTCTTTGACTATTAATAAACCTTGCTCCTCCTTTCCATAGTTTTTCTTTTACTTTTTTTTCAGAGTATAAATGCTGTACTAGTTCCTGTTTTTATTTATTTTTTTAGTTGTTTTTTTTCTTAAATTTTTTAAGACAGGGTCTTACTATATGTAGTTCACTATGTTGAACTCACTATGTAACCTGGGCTGGAAACTCATAAATCCTCCTCCCTCAGCCTCCTGAGTGCTGGGATTATATATGGCACTGCCACACCACAATTAGCTCCTATTTTTAAATACTAATAATTCAATAGGTTGAGATTTCCTGGACCATCCATTGGGGAGGGCTGGGGAAGGGATAGGATAGCTTCTCATGTTTCAAAATCCACATGGTCTCATTTCTGCTGCCACATAGACAGACTGCTTCCTGCCAAAATGGTTGTGTGGTGCCTCTCTGCTTTCCTGCATTTCACTGGGCAGGGGAGAGGCTCCACTCACAGCTTGCCTATCTCAGCTCCCCTGTCCTTTGGAGTGAGCCCTTCTATCTGGAAGTATATCTTGCAGACACTTTCTGAGACCTGTCGGGCCACCCTGGGCCACCCTGGAACTCTGGTGCTCCTCTGTGTGTCTTTCCATGTAACTTCTCACTCTGGATATTTTGAGCTACTCATAATATTTTAATAATTATTTCTGCCTATGAGCTTCTTTGGAAATGTAAATTTACTCTCTGGGCTTGTTGCTGTTGTATGATTTCCAGGAGAAAGGGAAAGGACCTGGCCTGTGTAGCCATGGCCACACTGGAAGATTCCACATCATTTTTCCTTTTTCACTGCTGCCGTGGCCTTTTCCCTTTGCACTGCTGTAATGAAGGCTGGTCCTGCACTGCTGGAACCTAAGAGAGGAGCTCCATGGATCAGACAAGGAAGAGAAGGTGAAGTGAGAACATTTGGGTTCCAGCTTCTGTGCCTCGGTTCCAGTCCTTCCTCTTCCCCCCCCCCCGCAAGGTGTGGCCTTGTGAGCTGTGTTCACCTTTCTGAGCCTCAGATTTCTCACATGTCAAACGGGAATGAGAATGTCCACCTCATCTGGCAAGGGCTAAGTCAAATGATGGATCTCAGGCAGCGATGATCCAATGGACATCAGTGCCCTGGCACTCAGCAGGTCAGCACTGCCACGTGCTTGTCTAAAGGGAAGAAGGTGAACAGAGCTGGCAGAGTCTCAGCACCGTGTCCCGTGGTTCCATTACTCACCAGATGCTGCAGGCAGTATTGGACACACTTTGCCTCGTCCTAAGGGCATGTCACTCATTCAAGGCCCAAATCGACAGGAAAGGAAGTTGGGATAATGTGATCCTAAGATGGTCAGAACACTAAAAGTCCCGGAGCCCACCCTGTCTCCCCGAGCCCTGTGTTGCCCAGGATCTGCCTTTACGGCTTATGAAACACTGTGAGGACAAAGTGACACAGACCCTTGCTAGGCCCTGCCTGCCAGGAAAAGTGCCACCCTCGGCTGGTGCATGCTCAGTGAACGCATGGGGAAGGAAGGCAGACAGAAAGCAAGAGCTGCCTCGCCACAGCACAGGCTGGTCCTGGATGGGGGAAACTTTTCCCGCACAGGTAGAGGAAGCTAGAGGGGAAGGTCCCCCAGCCTCATGGTGCTGCAGGACAAGGTGCCCAAGACAGGACAGTGCGGGACCTGCCCCAGGGTCCATGCTCACAGCTCTTGCTGAAGTGTTCGTCCCTGCCCAAATTCATATGTTGGACTCCTACCCCCAGATACCAACAATGCAGCCATACTGGAGGAAAGGTCTGTAAAGAAGTAACTACATTTTTGTTTTTGTTTTTTTACTTTTATTAGTACATGCTTGTGGTACATAATGTTTACATTCTGTGTCTGGAATGGGTGCATGTATGCAACCATCTCAATTCTTTATCTCTTTTCTTCTCCCCTCCCTTCTTCTTTCTCCATTTCTTGACCTCCTTTCCATTTGAAGAAGATCTATTTCCCTATTTCTTAATACAGTGATAGCTCTGTTCACAAACTTAATTCTTCCCATGATTCTTGTCACAAACCAACTTGGACAAGAGCCAAATCAAATTCAATGGTTAGATTCAATGTTGACCTTATTTGGAAATTTGATTTGTTCTCATCCAGTTCCATTTGTGACAAAAACCATGGAAAGAATTAAGTTCTCTATTTTTTTATTTTGGTATTTATTTATTGTTTGGATTTATCATATAAGAGAAACCATGCAGGGCTGGGCATTCAGCTCAGTGGTTCTGCCACCTGCCTTGCAAGCACAAGGACCTGAGTTCAATCCCCAGTACAAAAAAAAAAGAGAGAGAGAAACCATGCAATATTTAAGCTTGTGTATCTGATTTATTTCACTTAACATTATGGTCTGAAGGGGCAACCATTTTCCTAAAAATGAGTCAAGTTTATCTTTATAGCAGAGTCGTACTCCATTGTGCATAAATACCACATTTTCTTTATCCATTCATCTGTTGATGGACATATAGGCTGCTTCCAAGATGTAGCTATTGTGAATTGTGCTGCTATAAACATGGGTATGCATGGATCATTATAATATGACGTCTTTAACTCTTTCAGGGAGATACCTAGAAGGAGAATAACTGGGCCAAATGGAATTTTTAGTTTTAGGTTTTTGAAGAATCTCCATCCTGATTTCCATAATGATTGCATTAGTTTACATTCTCCCCAACAAATGTAAAAGGATTCCTCCCCTCCTACACAACCTCACCAGTACTTATTATTTGATTTCTTGATGACAGCCATTCTTTCTGGGGTAGGATGGAATCTGTGTTGTTTTAATTTGCATTTTAAAGAGATAACTAAGTTAAAGGGGGTCATTAAGATGGGCCCTAATCCAATACGACTGGTATCCTTATAGAAGAAGAGGACAGTTGGGTCTAGATAGGTACAGGGGGAGACAATGTGAAGTCACAGTGAGAGGAAGGCAGCCTGGGCTAGATCCTCTCTCACAGCCCAGAGAAGGACCAACCCTGCTGACACCGACACCTCAGACTCCCAGCCTCCAGAACCAGGAGATAGTGCATGCCTATTGGTGCAGCTCCCTGGCACGTGGTGCCTTTTTACGGCGCCCCAGCAAACCAAGCATCATTCTGGAGGAGGCTCCAGAGCAGGTGACTTCCAAGCAAGATCACAGAAGACTGGCGATTGTGTTTGTACAGCCCTAGGGATCTGTGACCACCAACTCAGGCATCCCCCCACCAACAAAGTGACACATCCCTACCTAGCCCTACCAGACCCACCATCCCCTGTGCTCTCTCTGGCCCCTCTAGACTCCACTAGGCTGCACCCAGGTTTACAGCCCAGGCACGAAGTCACGCCTGGTCAGCACAGCCCGCCAGGATCCCCACCTCTGAGCACCTGCAGCCACTTCTTGAGCAGCACCTGTGTGCTGCAGTGCATTAACTGTGATACATACTGTTGTAGTCCGCAGGATTCAGTGAGAGAATACATTAAATACAGGACACATAACTTATAAGGATATTTTATGATAATTACCCAAAGAGTCAAATGCAAAGGATTGCAAGAGATTAACCGCACACTAGAAGCCCAAAGGATTCAGCTGAGGGCCTGGATCCCAGCAGTTTCCCACACAACTCCAGTTGAAGGTCTAGAGTCCAAGGCAACGTCCTCCTTGAGTCCAGCCAGTGCCCTAGAGCCCTCAGCAACATCTCATGCTTGTCCATATGGAGGATCAGCACCTGGAAGGCCCAAAGGCCAGAGGTGGAAGCCAGAAAATCTAAGCTGGTGAGATGAAGGATTTCTGCCACCAAGCTGAGGGATCCACATTGGGGCCAGGAAGTGATGCTCATGGTGAAGATTAGAGCTCCTCTGATGAAAACAGCAGCCATTCCCAGCAACAGCGGGGCCCCGAGCTCCTCCTCCGATGAGAACAGCCTAGTTTACATCAGGAAAACCATCCACAGCAAGCTTCTCTTAGCAAATCAACAGACCAAGAGCTTCCCCTACAGTTCTTTTTATGGATGTTGGTAAGAGTCTTCAGGTGGATCCTCCATGCCCAGACCATGCTGATTCAGTTCAGCTGGGCAATATAAGTTGACCATTAGTCGATCCACCACACATACGGTGCCCTAAACCCTTTCCACCACCCAAGATGTAGAGTTGTCCCCATTTTATTGGATGTGAAGTCCAGCACCCCAGACTTCCCAGCCCCCAAGGAGCGTTGAGTCTTGGTGTCTGATTCAAGCCCCAATTGCATGGATCTCTGCTGCCCTTGGCCAGCTGGTCCTTGCTGTGGGGCATATCTCATCTCTAGTTCCTCAGGAAGTGTTGGTGAGGGACTCTCATCTCCTAGACTGCCAGGCCAAGGGCTCGATCCTGCTTCCCTCTGTGTGGAATGAGTACTTGGCAAAGACCTCGTCTTTAGAAGGTCTGTGATGGTTAATCTTGATTGTCAACTTGACTGGCTGGAAAGACACCTAGGAGGTACCTAAAGCATGCATCTGGGTCTATATCTAGTCCTTGGCTCTTCCTCTGGCCCTCTTTACATGTTCTCTGTTTCCTGACCACCATGAACTGAGCAGCTTTGCTCCACTATGCCCTTTAGCCATGATGTTTCTGCCTTAGAGTCAGGCAACCATGGACTGAATCCTCTGAAGCCATGTGCCATGTGTGTGTTCCTTTAAGTTGTAGATGTTGGGTATTTTGTCCCAGCAGCAAAAACGTGACTACTACAAGGCCTCAGTGAATTTTTGCTGACTCTCCTGGCTCAGGGAAGGGGAAGGGGCACCAGTCCCTTAACAAGGCATGGCCCCACTCATCAATGAACTGTCCCGGTTGGCAGTGAAACTCAGAAATCACATGATTCCAAAACATGAGCTCCTTTCAGGCTGAGGATTTGTCACCTCCTACCCAGCCACATTCCTAGCCACCAGAAAAGCACCTATGAGCATCTTAGGGCAGACAGCACCCAGCCATCAGTCAGCAGGTGTCTCAGACCTACTGGGAACCTTCTTGTTTTAGGGCACCTGTCTCTATCACCTGTCTGCTCCACTCAGGACAAAGTCTAACATTCACTCCTTTGATTCGCTGATTCATTCAATAACTGTTCCTTAGGTGCCTGTGTATGTGCCTGTTACTGTTCCAGGCACTGACGACACATCGAGAAAACAGAACAGGCCAAAATCAGCCCCAGCTCAGTAAAAGTGATCTGTGTGCCAGAACCTATGGCAGGGCCTGGGTGTGTGATGAGGGACAAGGCAGGAGGGCCCCGCTCCCAGGACCGCTGTCTTCCTAAAGGGCTGAGAGTGAGCAAACCACTCAGTAAATGAAGCGCGTGTCATGGTGATCACAAGCCCAGTGTACAACGGCTGAGAGATGTAGGGGTTTCACAACTGTAGGATAAGTACGTGTCCCCCAAATTCATGTTAAACGCTGACCCCTGGTGTGATGGTCTCTGAGAGGTGGGTGTTGGGAGAAGAGTAGGAAATAAGGATGGAGCCCTTGTGAATGGATTACTGAGGAGACCCAAGAGAGCTCCTTTGTCCCGTCCACTCTGGGAGGAGACGGCAAGGGGATGGGTGTCTGTGACCCAGGAAGTGGGCCTCCCTTAGCACGGACTGCTGCCTTGATCTCAGACCCCTCAGCTCCAGAATTGTGAGTAACAAATTTCTGTGGTTTGTAAGCTGCATGGTCTACAGTCTTTTGTTACAGCATTGTAATCAGATTGATTTGCTATAACAGACTCTGGAAAGGAAAGTGGCCAGGCTTGCACCCGGCTGTGTCTACCAGGTTTCCTTGCCTGCTGTCCTCAGTTCACGGTGCTGTGGTGACACAGAGGAGATGGCTCAGGAGGAGGTCAGGCTGATGGTGACTGCGTGTGACCTCCACTGGCATCCCCGGCACAACCTGACCCAGCCACAGGCAGCAGCTCTGCAGGGCTCTGCCCAGATCACTCCACCCACCCCAGCTGCATGAGACACGAGGGACCAGATTTTCAGGAATCTGCCTCCAATGTCCAGATGTCTATCGACATTAACGCTCCCCTGAGGGAGCAGGGCTGAGGCCTTTCCACCCCAGACCCAAGTGGGCCCAGCCAAGCCCACACACTGCCCACTCCACATAAATGCACAACTCCAGGCCCAGGGAAGATCTCACCTGGGACGCCAGGCTTCACATCAAATCAGAGTTGTGTTTGGTCATTCATCCTTTCAACAGATACTGACCCATGCCCCTAGGTAGGGAGTGGTGCTGGGCCAGGGTACCAAGGTGCAGCATGTCGCTGTGCTTTTGCTCACTCTAGTTCCTTTATCTAAGATGTGCTTATGGGGACCACCACCACCCCCATTCCCCATCTGCTGGCCCCTTCCTAGCCAGATAATTTCAGCCCTCAAGGCCACAGTCAGGGCCATCTCCTTGTGCCCACCACCCCCAATCTTGACACCCCTCTGTCATGCGCTTGGCCTGCTGTGTGGTAACCATGAGCCTCCCTGCCTTCCGCCTTCACAGGACTGATCTTCTTATGGTAGGGATTGGCCTTTCCTCTCGTGTATGCGTTGCTAGCTAAAGCTTGATAAATAGGTGTGGCATAGTTATTTTCAATGCAGCTTCCCAATTACAGAGTCAAGAAAAAAAGCTGAGTCTCAAAAACTGTGTCCACAATGTATAAGCAAGAGGCCTCAATACCTGTTTTGAAAATATTCTGCCAAAATTGTTGGAAGACTGTGAGTATAAAATACCCCACAATGCAAAGCAGCAGGGTTGCTATTATAACTTTGACGTTAATGACGACGACGACAAAAAGATATTTAAATTTGCTGAAAAGAGGGTACAGGAGGTCAAAAGACTTGGATTTGACTTTCAGCTGTGACTTTTGAACTAGTGCTTTGGTCTGGAGCAAGCTCTGTGGACTCCAGCAGTGCGCTGATCTGTAAATTGGACGTGGCCTCTGCCAGTCACTCTGGGTCTGTGACAGGTGACTCCTCTAGAGACACAGCGCAAGCCCAGAGCCTCCGTTACACCTCCCTTCCTCATTCACGCAGTAGTTGAATTCAATTTTTTTTTGGTGGGGGTGGTCGTACTGGGGATCGAACTTGGGACCTTGCACTTGCGAGGCAGGCAGTGGAGACACTGAGCTAAATCCCTGGCCCTGTTGAATTCAATTTTGAGCCAAGTCAATAGTAGGCCCCCACTCTTGGGCACTGAGAAAGTATCTATGCAAACACTCTGTTCCTCTTCTATCTCTGATTCTCTACCCTGACCTTTGCAAGGCACATGGCAGGGCAGATCCCACCATGACACTAAAGCAGCCAAAAAAGGTCACTACCATCGCCAGTATTCAGTCATTGCACATCCTTTGACTCATCCAAACCTGGGTCATCATGAGGGCTACATGGCAGTGACCTGGTCAGCAGGCACGATGCACAGAGGACTATAAAGCACGGGCTCTTAGCAGGCTGCAGGGACCACAGCCCTGGCCATGCCCCGGTGAGCTGGGCTCCTCCCTGTGATGCTCTGGAGGAGGTAGTGACACAGTACCATCACCCCACAGACCAAACTTTCTGGGGCACTCAGCAATGGGAGTCTGGCTTCACCCTACTCTTCCACTCCCTCCACCCAAAAGCTGGGTGGAAGTGAAAAGTCTGAGACACCTGGGGACGAACTCCCTTGGTGGACATGTGCACCAACCTGGCTCCATTGTGGGGGCACTGTGACTGACTCTGACCCCTGGCTCCACCCTGCCAGCCCTTGAGAGAGCTCTGAGCTGCTAGCCCTGCGTTGTGCCTGAAGAGGGAGGAGAAGCGGAGAAGGAACTAGCGGGGTTTGAAGACCCAGAGTCCCCACAGCTGGCTTCAGGATAAGCAGACTTCCCCATCCTCCCTCCACGCCTGCAGCCAACCTCCTCTCGGAAGTGTAGCTGACCTCTCCAGGCACTTCCTGCAGGGCCACATGTCCCTCTTGCAGGGGGCCCTCCCTAGCAGGCTGCAGAAGCACGGCCGGCTTCACCTGTGCTTGTCACTGCCTTCGAACCACTGCAGCATAAGGACACATCCCTGCACCCATGCCCTGCAACAGTCATGCACTCTGGGGGTAAGAACTCTGCTTTAATCATATACCACAAATCCAGATGGGGAAATTAAGAAATCAAGTCAAGGCAGAAAGATGCCTTTGCTTGGACAGAGCAGGCAGAGCTGAAATGTGATACATGGCTGAAAATAAAGGTGCCCCATGGAGATCAACTTAGTGAATGGCTCTCTCTCATGACCCACACTTGTGTCCTCAGCTTCTAGATCGTCAGCCACAGGGCTAACACTGGCCAGGCTGGGACCTGCAGGAGCCTTTGCTGGAGAAACTTAGCAGACAGGGAAAAAGAACACAGGTGCTGATTCTGAGGCTTCACGGAAAAAACCTTGGCCACTGCCTGGTTCTCTACCAACACCACTGTGCAGCAAGACCTAGGCATCAGCTTTTCAGGGCCCTCTTCTTAAAGGTGGATGGGCACCAAGGACACGAGACACTTGGGAAAGACCTTCCACAAGAAAGACAGGGCCAAACACATTCACAGAGAAGCTCAGGAAGCAGAGGCAATGCAAGGAGCAGAAGAAAACGTTTGACAGCCCACAAGAAGTAAGGTAAATCAGAGATGAAAAGGATAGTGTGCACCCATGGAATAAGACAAGATGTTTGAAAAAGGAACACTCAGAATACAGGACAAAAAAACTTCTTAGAAATAAATTTTTTTGGAAACAAAACATTTATTGATACATTTTAGATACACATACTGATCACATTCATTACAGAGAATTTGTATCTGTACATGATATATCTTACTTCTTTTTTTTCCGTTTCCCTCCCCTCCCTTTGACCCCTCTTCCCCTCCTCATTTACAAAAGCTTTGTTTCCATTTTTTCTTCTATTCTCTTTTCTTGTCCCTTCTTTCCTTTCTCCCTCCCCCTCCCATTGTTTCCCTTCTCACTTGAGTATTTTCTTTCCATTTCCCAACATCTATTATACATTTTGGTCCTTATTTCCAAGAAATAAATATTATAGTAACTTCAATTTTTTAAAAAATCAGTAGAAGCTAAGCATGATGTTACACACGTGTAATCCTAACACTTGGGAGGCTAAGATAGGAGGATCACCACAAGTTCAAGGCCAGCCAGGGCTACATAGTGAGTTAAAGGTCAGCCTAAACCACAAAGTGAGACCCTATCTCAAAAATAAATAAAATAGTAAATCAAAAATTAATAGAACAGAGTGCATAAAAAGTGGAGAGGAGAAAATTATTAAAGAAATAATATGACAAAATAATTTTCAAACTGAAGAATATTTCTCCTGTTCCAAAGGCACACCAAGTACCTAGAAAGCTGAACAAAAATGCCCATATAAATGCTCACCATCATGAAATTTCAGGGCACAAGGGCTAAAAAGGAAGCCTGCAGACATCCAAATTGAGAATCAGGCTGTTTTTCCACTGCTCACAGCCCAGAAGAAGGGGCTTCCAGACCACCATTCCACCACTCCCAACCCAGAGGAAGGGGCTTCCAGGCCGCCATTCCACCACTCCCAGCACAGAGGAGGTGAGCCGCATGGGTGCCAACAGCACCCCCCCATCCCGTTGAAATGAGAAGACACATAAATAAGTCTCAAAACCAGACTTCCAGATCACCTACAGCAACCCCAAAGGGAGATGAGATGGAACACTCTGATACTCAACCACCTGGAACCACTGAACTGGCAACAAAAGAGGATCTGGAAAAAATGAAATCAGAAATAATTTCTCAGGTAACAGCAGAGATTATGCTCGTAGTCCAAGGCATGATTAATAAATCTAGAGAGGAGCTCAGGAACATGATGGAATCCCAACATAGGAAACAAATAGAATCCATAAAACAGATGCAAACAGATTTCCAGGAGATTAAAAACTCCATTGAAAGTCTACACAGCAGAATGAGCCAATGTGAGGACACAATTTCAGCTACAGAAGATAAGATTGCAATTAGTGACCAGGAAAAGAAAAATCGCTTCAAAATTGTAAGGGAACACAAGAAATCAATCCAGCAGCTCCTAGATGATGCAAAGAAGAATAACATAAGACTGATTGGTGTCAACAAAGAAAGAGGAGAGAGTGCAGATGATATAAAAAAATTGTTCACAGAAGTAATGGCAGAAAACTTCCCAAGCAGGGGGAAAGAACTTCACATAAAGATAAGTGAGGCATATAGGACTCCAAATAGCCCTGATCAAAAAAAAATCTACACATAGGCATGTAATTGTTAAGATTCCAGAAACTTAATAGAAGAACAAAGTTCTACAAGCAGTTAGAGATAAAAAACAAATCACATACAAAGGAAAGCCCATCAGAATCACAGTAGACTTCTCAATGCAACCCTCAAGACAAGAAGAGCTTGGAGTGACATATTCCAAGCCCTAAAGGAAAACAGCCTCCAACCCAGACTGATGTACTCTGCAAAACTATCTTTCAAAATTGGTGGAGAAATAAGATACTTTCATGACAAAGAGCACCTTAGGAACTTCATGAATACCAAATCAGCACTGCAAAAAATTTTAGACAACATCCTAGGAATAGGCAATGAGGATCATAACCCCAGGAAGCATAGCAGAATGAACTCATCGGGTGTGACAAGAAATTAAATGTAAAGGGGGAGAATCCAACAAAAAGAAAAAGTCATGACAATGATAAGTCAATATGTATCAGTTACAACCATCAATGTTAATGGTCTCAATTCACCAATTAAAAGAAATAAACTGGCAGAATGGGTAAAGAAGCAAAATCCAACAATACGCTGCATAAAAGAAACACACTTAATTCAAAATGAAACTCATAGACTGAAAGTTAAAGGGTGGAAAACAATAGTCCATGCAACAGGAACCCAAAAAAAAGCAGGAGTAGCTATCCTCTTTGCAGGTCAAGTAGATTTCCAACCAACACTGATTAAGAGAGACAAAGAAGGACACTACATCCTTGTAAAGGGAACAACCCAACAGGAAGAGATGACTATCGTAAATATCTATGCACCAAACACTAGTGTCCCCAACTATATAAAACAAATACTAATGGACATGAAAAGTCATATATGCACTAATACCATTGTAGTGGGGGACCTTAATACCCCACTGTCACAAATAGATAGATCAACTAGACAAAAAATAAGTAATGAAATACTAGAATTCAATCGAAGTCTTGAACAAATGAACTTAACAGGTGTTTACAGAATGTTCCACCCC
Organism: Heterocephalus glaber; assembly: GCF_053883595.1. Lineage (NCBI taxonomy): Eukaryota > Metazoa > Chordata > Mammalia > Rodentia > Bathyergidae > Heterocephalus > Heterocephalus glaber. The sequence continues at coordinate 19,560,770 of NW_028258325.1, read as the reverse complement.
ACAATATCAGAATACATTCTTTTCAGCTGCACACAGATTGTTCTCCAAAATAGACCACATACTTGCTCATAGAACATGTTTAAGTAAGTGCAAAGGATATCCCCTTTATATTTATATATGAAGTTATCCCCTGTATATTATCAGACCATAGTGCAATGAAATTGGAGATCCATAGCAAAAGAAACTTGAAAAATTTCATAAAGACATGGAAATTGAACAACACACTTCTGAATAACCAATGGGTCACAGAGGAAATTAAAGAAATCAGACAGTTCCTTCAATTAAATGACAATGACAATACAACATATCGGAATCTATGGGACACAATGAAAGGAGTCTTACGAGGAAAATCATAGCAGTGACTACACATATTAGAAAAACAGAACAAGCCCAATTATACAACCTGTTGCTAAACCTCAAGCTTCTAGAAAAAGAAGAGCAGGACAAACCCAAAGCTCATACAAGGGAGGAAATTATAAAGATCAGAGCAGAAATCAATTCAATGGTGACTAAGAGAATGATACAAAAAATTAATGAGGCCAAGAGTTTGTTCTTTGAAAGAATCAGCAAAATTGACACACCCTTAGCCAACCTTATCAGAAAAAGGAAAGAAAAGGCCCAAATCCATGCAATTAGGAATGAAAAGGGTGAAATTACAACAGACCCAGCAGAAATCTAGAGGATCATCAATACCTACTTCCAGAACCTATACGCCAATAAGATGGACAACACAGAAGAAATGAACAGATTCCTAGATACATATGAATTACCAAAGTTGAACAAAGAAGACCTAAAAATTCTAAACAACCCAATATCAACCAATGAAATTGAAACGTAATTAAAAACTTACCAACTAAGAAAAGCCCAGGTCCTGATGGCTTCACTACTGAATTCTACAAGACATTTAGAGAGGAACTACTGCCACTACTGTTTAAACTCTTCAACAAAATTGAAAGGGAAGCAATATTCCCAGATTCATTCCTGGAAGTAAGCATCACCTTGATCCCCAAAGCAGAGAAAGACCCAACTGAAAAAGAGAACTATAGGCCAATCTCACTAATGAATATAGATGCAAAAATCCTTAATAAGATCCTGGCAAATAGAATGCAGAAGATCATCAAGAAGATCACACACCCTGACCAGGTGGGATTCATCCCAGGGATGCAGGGATGGTTCAACATATGCAAATCAATCAATGTAATACACTATATCAATAGAGCCAAGGACAAAAATCATATGATTATCTTGATAGATGCAGAAAAAGCATTTGACAAAATCCAACATGCATTTATGATAAAACCCTACAAAAAATTGGAATAGATGGTCTCTACCTCAATCTGATAAAAACCATCTATGAAAAACCAACAGCCAATATAATACTAAATGATCAAAAACTGAAATCCTTCACACTGAAGTCAGGAACAAGACAAGGACTACTATCTTCTTTTCTTTTTTGGTACTGGGGATCAAACTCAGATCCTTGCACTTGCGAGGCAGGAGGCAGAACCACTGAGCTAAATCCTGGCCCAAGATAAGGATGTCCACTATCACCACTCTTGTTCAATACAGTTTTGGAAATGTTAGCCACGACAGTTAGACAAGAGAAAGAAATAAAAGGAATTAAGATAGGAAATGAAGAAGTCAGATTGTCATTGTTTGCAGATGACATGATACTCTATATAGAAGACCCCAAGAACTCCACCAAAAGCCTTCTAGACTTAATAACAAAATTCAGTAGAGTAGCTAGATACAAGGTCAACAAACAAAAATCAGTAGCTTTCCTCTACACGAACACAGACTCACCGAGACAGAAATAAGACAAACAATTCCTTTCACAATAGCATCCAAAAAACTGAAATACCTAGGAATCAACCTAATGAAAGAAATCAAAGACCTTTTCCCTAATAACTATAGCACTCTGAGAAGAGAGATTGAAGATGATATCAGAAAATGGAAAGACATCCCTTGCTCCTGGGTAGGAAGGATCAACATAGTGAAAATGGGCATACTTCCAAAACTGCTATATAGATTCAATGCAATCCCAATTGAAATCTCAGCAGCATACTTCATGGACCTTGAGAAAACCATCCAAAAATTCATTTGGAACAAGAAGAGACCCAGAATAGCAAAAGCAATTCTAGGTAACAGAGATATGGCAGGGGGTATCACAATCCCCAACTTGAAACTATACTACAAAGCTACTGTGATAAAAACAGCATGGTACTGGCAAAGAAACAGACTGGAGGACCAGGGGAACAGGTTAGAAGATGCAGAAAGAACTCCAGACACACTCAGCCATCTCATCATTGATAAAGGAGCCAAACACCCTCACTGGAGGAAAGATACCCTCGTTAATAAATGGTGCTGGAAAAATTGGGTTTCAGCCTCTCAATGATTAAAACTAGACCTATATCTCTCCCCATGCACTAAACTAAAATCAAAATGGATTAAAGATCTAAACATTAAAGTAGAAATGCTGAATCAGCTGGAACAGAAGTTAGGTAGAACTCTTGAAGACATTGGTGTAGCAAAAGATTTTATGAACAAAACCTCAGTTGCCCACGAACTAGCACAAACAATCAACAAGTGGGATCTCTTCTTATTAAAAAGCTTCTGGACAGCAAGAGAAACCACCAGCAGTGTGAAGAGACAACCCACAATGTGGGAAAAAAATCTTCACCTGCTGTTCCTCAGACAAAGGTCTACTATCTCAAATCTATAAAGAACTTAAAAAGATCAGACCTCCCAAAGTTAAAGACCTAATCCAAAAATGAGCATCTAAAATGAACAGACATTTCTCACACGAAGTAGAAACAGCAAATAAACATATGAAAAAATGTTCAATATCACTGGTCCTTTGAGAGATGCAAATGAAAACAACACAGATTCCACCTCATTTCAGAAAGAATGGCTGCTATCAAAAAATCAACCAATAGCAAATGCTGGCAGGGCTGTGGGGAAAGAGGAACCCTGCTCCACTGCTGGTGGGAGTGCAGACTGGTGCAACCACTGTGGAAATCAGTATGGAGATACTTCAAAGAACTAGGACCGGAAGTCCCATTTGACCAAGCTATTCCCCTGCTGGGTATCTTCCCCAAAGAATTAAAAGAATCATACCACAGTCATATATGTGCACCCATGTTCATAGCAGCACAATTTGTAATAGCTAAAACTTGGAAACAGCCCAAAGGTCTATCAACTGGAGACTGGATAAAGAAAATGTGTTTTTTTTTAATAAAATGGAGAACTACTCAGCCATAAAAAATGAGAAATTAGAGACATTTATAGCTAAATGGATGCACATTGAGGTCATACTCTTAAGTGAAATAAATAGGACACACATGTGTAAATATTGAATAGTTGAAGGGTGGAGGGGGTGAAGGGCACACAGGGAATGAGGAAGAAATAAGAACCAAGATACATCATGTACATGTACAAACACCCAATGATAAATGTAAACGAATTGTATACCTAAAATGTACCAATAAAAGAACTTAAGAAAAAAAAATACCAAATAGTTTCTCTAGTGTGAGAAACTGAAAGTGTAAATAAGGACTAAAAGGTGTAATAGGTAATGTGAAATAGGAGGAAAAGGGGCAAAGGGGAAGGGGAAGTGGGAGGGCTAGGGGAAAGAATAGAAGGGAATGGGATTAATATGAGAAAATGGAAAAATAGGAACAAAACCTTTGTAAATAGGGAGGAATGGAGGGGTTGAAGGGAGGGCTGGGCAAGGGTGAAAAATAAGAACCAAGAGAGACTATGTAAAGGTGCAAATTTCCAATGATGAATGTCATTATATTGTATCCCTAAAATGTACCAATGATTAGAATGAATAATCAATAATGTAAAATAGGAAGAAAAGGTCCAAAGGGGTAGGAGTAGTGGGAGGGGCAGGGGAAAGGAAAGAAGGGAAAGCAAAAATGATGAGAAATGGAAAAAATGGAAATAAAGTCTTTGTAAATAGGGAAGGGGGAGGGGGTGAAGGGAGGGCTAGGAATGGGGAAAAAATAAGAACCAAGATGCATCATGTAAAGGTACAATTCCCAATGAGAAATGTAAATGTGTTGTATACCTACAATGTACCAATAAAAGAATTTAAGGAAAAAATAAATAAATAAAAATAAAAATAAAAATAAACAAATTGAGAATCAGAACTGGAGGAACTTCTCAACAACAACCGGAGCCAGCAGATAACAGGTCCGTCTTCACGGGAAGTCATCCTTCACCAGACTTCTACACCCACACCCAGCTCGTAACCCAGAAAGCTGGGGGCAGACAAGGCCACTGAAGACTCGGGAGGTGCTCACCCCTTCCTGGTCCTCTCTCACCCCTGCTCTCCCCCAGAGGGCGAATGAAGCCACAGCCCGCCCAGCTGTAGCGGGCTCCGGCTGGCTTCCCGCTGTCCCTGGGGCCACGTCACCCCCAGACAGGAGAGGGGGAAGAAATCGCCTTCTTCCTATGTGGTGTCTCCCGCTGCGACCCCTTCTCCCGCTTGCTTCTGCCCAAGTCTTCCTGTGCAGAGCAGTTGGGCTTTGTAAGCCACCGGAGCGTCTGTATTTGGGTTTCAGGCAGCCTAGGAGCTTCCTTCTCCTCAGCTCCCCACGTGGGTTAACATCGCCCTTCGCTGACAGCCTCACCATCTTCTCAGAGAGTTTTAAACCGGAGGAAAAGCCCTTCTAAAATCTCCTCTTGCCCCCATGGTGAGTGGCAAGACTCACTTCACACCCCATCTCTTTCTTCTCCATTATCCTGGCTATTATGTGTGAACAGCAAATGAAAGCAGCCATACAACAGCAGAGGTATCTGTACGTGCCGCTGACTTGCCTCAACCTAAGCCTCTCCTTTCTGTCTAAAAAAGAAGAAAACCGGGGATTTAGCTCAGTGGTTCTGCCGCCTGCCTCAAAAAAGAAGAAAGAAGGCCAGGCATAGTGGCCCACATGCTTGCAATCCCAGCACTCAGGAGGCTGAGGCTGGAGGACTGCCCTGAGTTCAAGGCCAGCCTGGGCCACATAGTGAGTTCAAAACCAGCCTGAACTACATAGTGAGACCCAGTCTCAAAAAATACTTTTTTAAAAATAAAAATACATTTCAAAAAGAAAGAGAGAGAGGCAGGGAGGGAGGGAGAAGGAAAGAAAGATATACCAGACGTAATCAAAATACATGGTGAATGTTTAGATTATAAAAACAATCATGACAGTAAAAGACACATTCCCACTGATCCCCCTTGAAAATCCCCTCCCTTGGAACACACTCAGCCGTCATCCTTGCCGCCTTCTGAAGCAGTGCTGGAAGCCTTCTTTCGTGAGTGTCTTCAGGAGGTGTGTCAAAAGTACAGCCAACGCTGCTGCCAAGCGCTGTCGGTCCGAAAGGCGGGCTCCTGAGAACAGGACAGACCGTATGTCCTCGGCCACCTTGTGCCCCGAACCAGTGCTGTGTGGCATGGAGGCAGCCATGACAGCGCTGCCAGTGACAGTGCAGGCCCGGGAGATCTGGTGGCTCAGGACCCCTTCCCTAGCACGCACCCCACCACCCAGATATTCCCCCAGCCCTTTCCTTTCATTTCCTTTTATTGGCACTCACTTCGATGCCTGTTTGTGTTTTCTAATTTGCTGGAAAGAAAGCTCTGGAGTTCTCTTGCTTGTTTGTCTTGCAGATGAAATGAGAGGGGCAGGGAAACAGCAGAGAAGATGCTTTGCCTTCCTCAGTCCACCCTGCTTGGTCCATCTGTGAGCCCAGGGACAATTCTTTTCATTCCTTTTTCTTGTTTATGTTTCTGGCTCTTTTTGCAGTGGCTATGCTTTGCTTTGGAATAACAACAAAAATTCGGATACACAAACAAAAGACAAGAGTTTGCTTTGTTTCTAAGAAATGGAGAGGACTAAAGTACCCTATAATAGAAAGTGGTTATCTCTGAAGAAGATTTGGAGTGGTTTATCACCCCCTTCTGCATCTCCGCTTTCCTAATTTCACCCACGGAAAGATCTCACCTGTGTAAGCAAGAAAACAAGGTGCGGTGCTTCCCGATGCCCTGCCCGCCTGCCGTGTCCAGATGCCAGGGGCCATAAAGAGACAACTTTGGAGCCTCTTTCTCTCCTCTTTTTCATTGTCTGAGGGAGGAAGAAACAATAAGTGATTTTAAAGAGCAGTTTACCATTGCTTTAGGTTTGATTCTAAATTTCATTTTAGAAAACTTTCTTCAGTAAGTTTTTTTTTTAACTTCGTGCCAATACATTTATTTTCCCAATAGGCTGTAGAGTCTTTGAGAGAAGAAGTCTTTCCTAATCATTTTGTATCGTTCACACTCTCTACCAAGCTACCTAGAACAGGTAGCAAATTTTTACAGAGGATCCACTGATTGCCACCAATTCGCCTTGACAGTGGGAAATAAAGACTGGGCAGGGCATGGAGCAGAGACCTGGCATTCCTGTAGAAAAGAAAGTTCCTGCTAGGTGTGGTGGCTCACACTTATAATCCCAACACTCAGGAGGCTGAGGCAGGAGGCTCCCATGAGTTCAAACCCAGCCTGAACTACATAGTGAGATCCTGTCTCAAAGACACACACACACACACACACACACACACACACACACACACACACAAATGGCTCCAGACATATCCTTTGGGAAGCTGATCAAAATGCTCAGTGAAGTTCCCCCTAATCAACATATTCCTGCCCCTCAGCAAGTGGAAGAACAGGGAGACAGTGGCTTGGATGGCAGGGTTCTGCGCCCTGGAGGACTTGATCTTAGGCCAATCATTTGTCCTTTCTGCACACATTGGTTTGTTACCTGCCCTGGGCCAGGGAGACTTGGCTCTGGGGACACTGGGATGAGAAGCTGGGGTTCATGGGATAAAGGAACAGAGCAGAGCTGACAATGACCCCTGGGAATCCCGGAAGCGCATGGCTGGACTCCGGGATTAGAAGGGGTCACCACAGGGGAGCACCCGCCCTGCCTCTCCACAGCTGTCCCCAGGGTCTGCTCAGAGAAGGAAGGAAGGAAGGCAAGAGACTCCTGGGAGGAGGCGTGAAGGACTGGGTCTAGGGGGGTGAAGGGGACCCAGGGGAGGGAGAAGGGAACCCAAGTAGAGAGAACCCCGAGAGCCAAGGCAGGCACAGGTCAGGAGAAGCACGGGCTGGGAGAAAAGAGGGGGAGCAAGGAGAAGAGGCAAAGGTCACCAGGTGCCTCACGTGCCTCGAAAAAGACACTGTGTCCCTTAAGCGCTGGAGTCACTGAGAATTTTGCACAAGGGAATGATGCATCTGTTTCCAGGAAGGAGAAATCAAGAGAGTGGTCACAAATGAGGTAAAATAGTTTAAGAATTTGGAAAACTGGAGGCGGTATGGGTGTTCCCGGCATCGGCATCGGGGAGGAGGACACTCCTATGAGGGGAAGGGGCTTGGGTCTGATCCAGGCCACGGAGAGGAGGGGACAGAGAGGGGGTGAGGGCAGAGTTTCCGTGATGCGTGAGAAGGGGATCGGGTGGGATCCAGAGCAAGGGAGGTCGGAAGAGGAGGCTGCAGGCCGCAGCGGGTCTGGGGGTGAAGCCCGGAGACCTGGGACCCCTGGAGCTGGAGGAGGAGCCAGGAGGGAGGCGGAGCCGGCAGGGGAGCCCGGCTGGGCCTCGGAGGAAGCGGGAGAGTGTTAGCCTGGAGAGGGCGCAGAAAGCTCTGGATGCGGAGCGGGCGGTCAGCGGTGCTGGACAGGAAGAGCGAGAGGAGCACGGGCAGTGGGCAGGCGGCAGGCAGGGCCGCCTGGGACGGAAGCCCGCGGAGCAGGGAGCTCGGCCGCTGAGAGCGCAGGGAGGGAAGTCCCCTCTCTCCGGAGCGGAGCGCAGACGGGGTCCCCAGCAGGGGTCTGGCGTCCATCCTGTCCCTCGTAGAGAGGGGCGGTGTCAACAGCGGCACCCCAAGGGCACCTCGGGAAGCGTCCGCAGCTAGGTCGGCAGGCCGGAAGGAGGGCCGTGGAAGAGCCCCCTCGTTTTTCAAGAGGGTCCCCCTTCCTGCCGCCACCTGTGCCACAGCCTGCTGCTGAATGAATGATGGGAAGCCACTCCAAAGAAGGGGTGCTGGGCTCCTGGGTCACCTAGAGACCTTTTCCCCCCCAAACTCAGTGACTAAGAGCTCAGACTCTGCTCTCCCTCCCCAGGACATCCCGCGAGGAAGGATGTGGTCCCCCAGGTCCCCTCTCTTGTCCCTCCACACACGCAGGGCAGCTCCACTCACCGCGAAGAACTAACCCAGGTGCCTCCTCTCCTCCTTCCCTGGAGGTCGCACCGAGATTTTCCAGCCAGGGAGATGCACATATGTTGCAGTGCAGGCCTGTAATTTCAGCACCCCGGGATCCTGAGACAGGAGCATCACTGATTCAAGGCAGAGGGGACAAGTTAGTGAGACTCAGTCTCCGAAAGATTTTTTTAAATTGCCGTGGATGTAGCTCAGTGTAGAGTCCCTGGGTTCAAACCCTGTACAAAAGAAAAAGAGTGAATTGACACACAGTGACAAACAGTGAGGTGACTGTTCACAGAGTTCTGTCAAGTATCAAAATGGGGTTAATTTTCCATCCACTTCCTGGTTTTACATGCTCGACCTCTCCCCTTCTCCACCTTATAACCCGGAGTTCTAGTGTCTAGATCTCATTTGCATTTGTCACCATAGATTCCAAATCACTGACCCCTGGGGTCACCCACTTCCTGGCAGCGCAGAATGGTGCAGCCGCCTGAAGGAAACACAGACACACCCAAGAGAAAACTAACCGGCCCCACGCTGGCTGCAGGCTAGGTGTAGATTCCTGGGTCCATGGCCTCGGGCTGTGTGGCCGGCAATGAGAGCAGAGCCAGTGTGTGTCAGAGCTCTGTGGTGTGCTAAGAGGCCGTGGAGGACACATACTCATGGCGCCTGCGCCGTGGCCCCTGCCGGCCCCTTCCTCTGTGAAGCTCGGGAGGCTCCTCCGTGTAGACCACGCATGTCTACCCACCGACCCACCCGTGGATGCCGGCCGGGGTGGCTTCCACCTGTGGCTAACGTGAACGTTGATGCTATGAATATGGGTGCAGGGTCTCTGTTTTCACACAGCCCCTGCTTCTTGTCTCGCTGAGCTCTCCCCGTGTGGCAGGACGTCCCCATTTGTCCCTGGCCAGGTCCCCTGCTCCCCCCATAGTGTCCCTCCCGTCTTCAGCCTTCCCACTACCCACCCAGTGGCCCCAGTCTTTCCTTATCCTCTCCTTCCTCTCCTCTGTACCCAGCCTTGTTTGCTTATCTGTTCCCTCCTTTGCTTCCTCTGCTGCCTTTCTGTCATAAAGAATCCACTTGTCAAAATAGGCTTTTGAAAGAAAAATGTATTCCAGTGAACAGGGACTAAAATCAGGAGACTAGCAGCTGGCGGGGAAAATCTGAGCCTATTCCATCCGTGAGTGGATCGGCTGACACCAGGAGAGAGAAGAGCTAGCAGGAAAGAAGGCTGTACTCATGTAGACTGGGGAAGGGGCTACACTCATAAGGAATGCTTTTAACTTGATGCCCAGGGACGGCCTGCTCAGGTGTGTGGCAGTCACTGGACTTCTCGGCACCAGGGAGGTTGTATACTTCGTTTTGAGTCCATTTGCCCTGTTTACTGAGAAGCTGCTGTTGTTTGCTGAAAGCAGCCTGTTGCTTTGTCCTGTTGGTTTAGGCCGGGCCTGACACTTTCCTCACCCAGAAGCCACAGCATGGGGGAGCCTGCTTTCTCTACCACAAACCTGAACCAGGAGCCCGGGGTCGGCACATGGGAGGCGCCCAGTATCTGCGACTCACTGGACGGACAGACGGACAGATGACGCATGAATGAAAGAACTTGTCTCCCGCCCCAGACAGAACAAGCCTCCCCAAAATCTGTGCTTGGTACCATGCCTGTAACTCCCAGGCAACCTCGAGAGGTTCCTTTCTCCTCAAGAACCAGGATCAGGCCTGCCTCCAACCCCTGTGACTAGAGGAGCTCAGTGGCGAATCACGCTGGTAGCTGTGACTGTTTCCACAGACTTCCTGTCTGAAGCTCTCTGTGGAAAGACCCAAGGAACCAGTGTAATCACCCGTGCCCACAGCCTACCCACAGTTTTTCTAACCAGCATTCCCTCTCAATTAACTAAACAGCTGAGCCAGGATGACGGTCACAGGCAGCTCCAGAGCAGGGTTGGCCCAGGCTAGGCTGGTTCCCCAGGTGTCCCTCCCTCCCCAGTGTGCCTGAAGGAACGTGCTGCCTGGGACTCCAGCCTGACACTGCTGTCCCTGCCCTGCAGCCAGCACTGCTGCCCAAGGGCTCCCCACACTCAGCCTCCAGCTCTGGGCAGAAAGGGCTGTTCAGCATTAGCTGGGCATGAGGCCCATGCACACAACCCCAGCAGGCCAGAAGCTGAGGCAGGAGGAGCAGACGTTCAGGGCCGGCCTAGGATACATGGTGCAACTGTGTCTCAAAAAGAAAAATAAAAGAGGGCCAGGGATTTAGCTCAGTGGCTCTGTCGCCTGCCTTGAAAGCGCAAGGACCCAAGTTCGATCCCCGGTACCAAAATAAATAAGTAAATAAATAAATAAATGAACAAATAGGCTGAAAGGCCACCTGGTTGTGCTTCTGCCCCCTCCCCGAGTTTATGTACAGAGCAAGCTTGTGTTAGATCATCTTGTATTAATAACTTACTAATATTTCTCACCAATGTCACCTGGGAATTCAGAGCTCTTGACTGCCTTGAATAATCAGAACCACGAAGTTGAGAGGAAAGCCTTCAGGCAAGTACAGTACAGGGAGGCCAGTCCAGGGCCGGCCTAGGGGAACTGTCACTGCTGTCCAGCATTGGAGGCTGCAGGCCCTGCCCCTCTGGCCAGCACAACATCTCTCTCCACCACCCTCGCTGGGGACACCCTCAAGACAAGCCCTGGATCCACACCAGAATCACTCAGCCGGGAGTAGTTTCTCAAAATATGGTGCCCTGGAACCAGCACCACTTAGAAAGCTGTGTAAAACGCTCATTCCCGGGCCCAGGCTAGCAGACTCAAGGCTGAGACATCTGGGAACCTGAATGTCTCAGCTGTCAGAAACATTCACCAAAGGGTGAACAAAGGGAAGGACAGGGTGAGGATTACAGGGAACGGGTTCAGAGGGAGCCAGGTAGAATTCTTTAGCTGCTGGACTCCCTGGAAGGAGAGTCCAGGAGTGTGGCTGAGTGCAGCGAGGGAGACCTGCCGAGGCCACGCCAGGTCAGTCACCTGTGTGTCCCCATCTGCACAAAGCAGCTGTGGCACTGTGAGTCCAGGTTGACAATGAGGGAGAGGGTGTCACCCTCCTGAGGCCAGGCAGCCACCAGCACCATGTAGGAACCAACTGGCCTCTTCTCTGCCTCCTGGCCGTGCACACAGGCAAGTTTCTAGCCTCTCTGCCTTTGTTTCCTCTCCTGCAAAAGGGGGCTGAGCACAGTTCCTACTTGCCAGGACTGTTGTGTGCATTAAACGGATGTATGTTGATAATGGACTCAGATCTGATGAGCGGCGGGTATTCAGTCTGAGGGGAAAGGGGGCCTCTGAGTCAAGGAAGCCATTGTAGGAGGTCAGGACGGACTCCCAGGAGAGGAAGAAGCCACAGTAGCCCTCGGGGAGGAAGGTGCGCTGCCCCATAGCGCTGGCCGCCAGGGGGAGCTCTTGAGTATTTAGCTCTGTTTCTGTCACCCTGTCTCTTTCTGTATCTTTGTTTCTGTCTCTCTGTTTCTTTCTGTCTCTCTTATCTCTGTTTGTTCTATTTATCTCTGTTTCTATCTCTGTCTCTGTCTCTCTCTGTCTCTCTCTCTTTCTCTCTTACACACACGCGCACACACACACACACACACACACACACACACACCCCGCACTCATCTTTGCTCCTCACAACCCCCCGGGGCCCTGACCTTTGGAGACAGTGTTTACCAAGAAGCCGGCCATCTCCTGGGTCACCCGAGTTCACGCCCCCCCACTCCGTTCCGAGGTCCTGACCTTCACTGTGCCTCGGGCCTGCGGAGCCAAACCCTGGCCCGGGGAGGCTGACACTTAGGCCCAGGAGGTCCTCACGTCCCCGGGAGCTCTGGCCCTTTCGCTCCATCTCTGGGGACCTTGGCCTGGCCCACCTGGAGCCGAAGTGACTGGCGGCGCTCCTGACCCCCTCTGGTCCCACTTCCTCCTCCTCTAGGGGAGGCTGGGCAGGGGACCCAACGGTCACCCCCAGAGGGCACGGGTTACAGGGGTCCTCACAGTGCCCAGACACAGCTGCCTGGTGGGGCCCTGAACCCTGCACAGCTCTGCAGGACTAGGAGCCTGAGCAGAGGAGAAAGAGGGACAAGGGAGGGAGGGAGAGAGGAGGAGGAAGCGCAGGAGGAAGGCAGGGGCAGGGGGATGGGCTGGGAGGGAGAAGGAGACGCTGAAGGCAGTGGCACCAGCAGCAGTGACCTCTGGGGTGAACACTTCCCGTGGGCGGCTGCAGCAGGGGAGTTCAGGCGGACCCCGCCAGGAGAGGTGGGGACACCCTGATCACCGGGGGGAGTAAGAGCAACTGAGCTCCGGCCTCCGGGTCAACAGCTTTCATGTGCACCTACTGTGTGCCCACACTGCGGGACGTTTCTCCCTGAAGTCTTCACGGCCACTCTCCAAAGGGGAGACTCTTTTTTTCCTTCTTTTCTTTTCTTTTTAAACTGGGAGTTAAGCCTGGGGCCTTCCCACTGAGCTACATCCCCAGCCTTTTTACAATTTGAGACAGTGTCTCACTAAGTCACTAAGTTCTCAGGCCGCGGTAGAATTTGTGACCGTCCTGCCTCAGCCTCCCCAGTAGCTGGGATTACAGGTGTGCAACACCATGTCCAGCAACACAGTTCAAATCTTAAATGTCCCTCAAGGCCTGTGTGTCAAAGGCTTGGTCCCCAGCCCTCGGTGACACTGGGGTGTAGGGGTTGCTCAGGCCATGGGGCATCCCTTGATGGGCAGCTGGGATCTCGGTCCCCTTTGCATTTGTTCTTTCTTCCAGGCCATGAAGCGGCAGCTGCTCTGTCACAGTCCTGCCAGGATGAGCTGCCTCACCAGGGCTCCAAAGCAACCAGGCCACCAATCAGGGACCGACATCTCCAAACAACCAAAGTAACCCTTTCTGCTTTATGAGCTGGCAAGCTCGGGTATCTGTATAGCACCCAAAGCTGACTGATACTGCAACTTCCTTCCAAATGGAGCAAGGGTGGGGGAAACAACTCGATGGGAGAAACATGACAAACGCCCCGAGTCAGGTGGTGGACATTAACACTGACAGCGACGGGGATGCAAGGTTATCACAAGGAAGCTGCTCCTGGCCTGTCAGGTGTCAGCAGGGCTGAGTTCATGCCTCCTGATACCGAAGACTGGAAGTTTATTGAGAGAAGGCACCCAAGGGACCCGAGCGTCCCTGGAGTGGGTGGCCACGAGGCTCTTTCCGGGGTCTTTATACAGCAAAACACAACATGGGGACAGTGTGGATCAAACTGCAACCAACCCATGGGACCTCGAGTGCGGCCACCCCACCAATCCTGACGGGAAGCAAGGTGGACAGCCAGGGCACTGGCGAGTGTCATGGGCTTTGGTGTCTCCATGACTCCTACCAGGGCGAGGGGAGCCGCGTCAGGGTGCTGGTCCCCACCTGTGCGCCCAGTGGTGCGGATTGCAAGCACAGTCGGCTGCCGTCTCTCTCCAGGGCGCAGGCCTGGCCTCTGCGGTGGCCTGCAGCCAGTTTTGCATCTCACCCTCTGCACCAAGTCCTCTCCATCTCTCTCTGACCTCGAGGGCCGGGACACTGTGGTGCGAGGAGCTTCCTGCCGAGAGCCCAGAGCCCATCTCGTCTACAGGAAGACACCAGACTGATCACACTGGGGCCGTTCTCCGAGACACCTGCCTGGGGCTCCCCGAGACTGTCTGACACAGGGATGCCTGGGGACTGGCCAGGGATGGTGCACACGCCTGATGATCCCAACACGCTGGGAGGCTGAGGTAGGAGGGTCTCAAGTTCAAGCCCAGTCTGGGCAATTTAGCAACTTAGCAAGAGCCTCTCTCAAAATTAAAAATAAATAAATAAGGCTGGGTTATAGCTCAGTGTGAAGGCGCTGGGGGGGTTCAATCCCCAGTAGCACCACAAACATAAATAAATAAAAATAAAACCTGTATATTATACATGATACAGTGAACCTTTGACTTACAAACTCGATCAGTTCCCGAGGGGTGGTTGTAACTCAAGTTGGTTGTAAGTCAATACAGCTGAGATCTGGATGTTTACCTGGGTACACGCTATAGATAACAAGAGGCAGCTGAATCTTCCATTAACCTAATTAACCCAAGTTGTTTGTATGTCAGGCTGGTTGTAACTTGAGGGTCCACTGTATATAAACTTTAAAACATTACTCAGTGGTATAATTTATGGACAAGAAAGAAGGGAATGGAATTAATATGAGAAAATGGAAAAATGGAAACAAAGTCTTTGTAAATAGGGAGGGATGGAGGGGTTGAAGGGTGGTCAGGGGAAGGGGGAGAAATAAGAACCAAGAGAGACTATGTAAAGGTGCAAATTTCCAATGATGAATGTCATTATATTGTATCCCTAAAATGTACCAATAAATAATATTTTTTAAATAATAATAATTTTTGGACATAATGTTTGCAGCAACAGTATAAAAACCTGCCTGAGAATAAGTTTATTTCCAAGAGAAGGGAGAAAAGGAAAGGATTAGGGAAGGCTACCTAAGGGACTTAAGTTGTGTCTATAATGCTTGTTTCCTTTTTTTAAAATCTGAAACATTAAATTTTCATAACCGTGGGTAGCAGGTACACAGACGCTCAGTATGTCATTCTCGGTGCTTTTCTTTTCCTGAATGATGACGCTCCTCGTGGGGAGTTGGTAAATGTACATAACACAGCTAATGCTTTTTTCCGCTAGCTGAAGTCATATTCATTTTCCAGTCTGGTATCTATGCGAATTTCCTTCCGGTCGCCCAGGGCTCCACTCCTTCCATCAGCCCTAACCAGTCAGCCCGCTCCTCCTCGAGCACCTCGAGCTGCAGCCCGGGCCGCTCTGCAGCGTGCTCGCCTCAGCCCAGCTGTGGCCCCTCGAGTTTCCCTCCTCTGTTCCAGGACTTGGGGTACACAGCCACCCAAGAGCCCTGGACTGCGCTTCTCCTGACTCCTCAGAAAGCTTCAAGCTCGGCCAAGGACCAGGGGAAACACCGTTTCCTCCCCAGGTGACTCCTGTCACTGGTACCACGAGGCCGAGCTCGCCTGTCCAGAATCAAATCTTCCTGAGCGCGGAGCGCTCTGTCCCCGCCTCTCCCTGTCCTGCAGGCCTCACCCGGTGGAAGCAGATCCCAGCCCAGGGCTCCAGCCAAGCCGAGGCAGCAGGTGGCCGGGTCTGTTCTGGTCTTGCTGCCCTTCCGCCCTGGACTCCATTTCCCGCCCACAGGGGCACCTCTGCCTGGGTATCCCCAACTGCGTCCCATGCTGAGTCCCAACAGGGGCTGCTCCTGGCCAGAAAACCACAGACCTCCTGACCTCACCCTCCAGGGGTACAGTAAACATACAACCCTGTCACCTAACTGCAGGGGAAGACTGTGCCAGGCGGAAGAGCCAGGCGGGAGAGCCGCGCATAGTGGTGCCTGGCTGTAATCAGCACTCAAGAGGCTGAGGCAGGAGGACTTTCAAATTTGAGGCCAGCCTGGGCTACATAGTGAGTTCCAGACCAGTCTGAACTGCATAGCGAGACCCTGTCTCAAACAAAACAAAACAAAAATGTCAGCTTTAAATTTCACAGGGGCTTGATGGCAGCAAAGGAAAGAGGGAAATGATATAAGCCCACACTTTCCTTGGGAAGTTGGTGACACTCATTCATCCATTCTCCAATGTTTATGCAGCAAGCCAGTGGGCGATGTCAATGAACACAACACAACGCTTATCACGCAGAGACACAAACTTGAAAGTATCAGGACACACCAAGGTGTTTTTTTGTTTGTTTGTTTTTGGTACTGGGGATCGAACTCTGGTCCTTGCGCTTGCGCAGCAGGCGGCGAAACCACTGAGCTAAATCCCCAGCCCAAGGACACACCAAGGTGACGCGTGGGATGGGGGCGCAGGGTAAGGACAGAGAGGTGCTTGGGAGGGGACCGCGACTGGGGTTTCAAGGGTCACACGGGCCATGTGGAGAAGCAGGAAGGCCACGTGGAGAAGCAGGAAGGAGGAAGCATCCTAGGAAGCTGAGGCTGGAGGTTCCGGGAGGAGGGCAGAGCTGCGGTGCAGGACCGGAAGAGATGGCGGGAGGATATGGGGCAGGAAGGTGGGGTGGGAATGACGCAGGGGCCTGCGGGCTGCAGCGAAGGACTGTCGCTCACTATGAATGGGGAAGGGGTCGTGAGAGGCTTAAGCCGAGGCCTCCACAGAGCTTCGAGGCCTCTGGAGTCGATGGTGGCTGGCGCTGCCGGTGTCTGGGGTCATCGACCTGGGAACCGGGTGGTGCTGTGAGCCTCTAGGTGAGGGCGACCACCGCCACCCTGAGCCTGGGTGTGATGTGGCGCGAGGCCCGGTGACCGGATGCTGGCGCCAGGGTCTGAGTGGGACAGGAAGTGAGTGGAATGGAGTCCAGACTGCAGCAGTGGACCAGCAGGGAAGGAGGGAAGATGAGCCCAATCCTCCTGGCCTGGGCACCTGGCTCCCACGCATACACTGTGCGCCAGTACCCAGCCAGGCCTGATGGCAAACACTGTAATCCCAGGCTCGAGAGGCCGAGGCAGCAGGATTGCAAGTTCAAGGCCAGTTTGGACTGTATAATGGGACCCTGTCTCAAAGGAAGAAAAACCCCAGAACATTAATAAATTGGCGTGAAGACAGGAAACCCATCCTTCAACCACGGTCCACTTCACCTCTTACACATATCACATATGGGCCGGGGATTTAGCTCAGTGGTACCACACCTGCCTCGCAAGTGCAAGGTCCTGAGTTTGATCCCCCGTACTACAAAAAAAAAAAAAACAACAGGTATTCATTACACATATTACGGCGCTGAGAAGTTTAGGACCTGGGTGAATTCTGCCTGCATTTGGATTTTGGCTCTTTCCCACTGATAAAACTTTTGTTTGTTTTTTGAGACAGATGTCGGGCCGGCCTAAACCAACAGGACAAAGCAAATGGGCTGCTTTCAGCAAACAGCAGCTTCTCAGTAAACAGGACAAATGGACTCAAAATGAAGTATACAACCTCCCTGGTGCCAAGAAGCCCAGTGACTGCCACACACCTGTGCCAGCTGCCCTGGGACTCAATCATAAACATTTCACCCCAGATTCCTCCGCCCCTTCAATTCCTGTATAAGCCTAATTCCTTTCCCAGTTGGCTGCTAATGTCTCTTTCTGGTGTCAGCCCATCCACACACAGATGTAATAAACAGCTTTGCCCAGCTAGCTGCTAGACTCTCCCTGATTTTAGCCTCTGTTCACTAGAATAGCCTTTTTTTTTTTCAAAAGCCGATTTAAACAAGTGGTTTCACATATGTCATCTATAGGAATGGGGTCTTGCTATGCAGTTCAGGGTGGCCTTGAACTCACTATATAACCCAGGCTGGGCTCAGACTTGCAGTGATCCTCCTGCCTCAGCCTCTGAGTACTGAGATTACAGGCGTGTGCCACCATGCCTGGTTTGAAAAGAAAAAGTTTTAATTGTGGTCACATATGTGACATAAAAGAGGGCCCTGCGCCTCTCCCTGCCCACCCCACCCACCTGTGTGTCCAGTGCCAGTCCCCCCTGCATCCTTAGGTCCTGTGTGGCCTGGCCTGGTCCTGCCCGGCACAGTCCTGTGGCTCGGACATCCAGCTATCTTTGGTGCCCTGCCTGACAGAAGGGAGGCCACTCCTTCCTCTTCTGCCCATCTTCGGCTCAATCTGCTTTCTGTGTGTGAGCAATGGCCTCACACATGCTAGACAAACACCCTTCCACTGGGCTGCACCCCCAGCCCCTTTTATATTTTGAGAAAGAGTCTTGCTAAGCTGCCCAGGCTGAGCTCGAATTTGCAATCCCCCTGCCTCAGCCTACCCAGTAGCTGGGATCACAGCTGTGAGCTACCAGGCCTGGCTGCTTTGCTTTCCATTATCTAAAATGAGCCCGCTCATGTATTTATAAACTTGAATGGCATCTGACTTCCCTGGAACTACAACATAAGACCCTACAAGCAAGGACGGGGTGTTGATCGGTGGCCCAGTGGCTGGAGTGATGAGAACACGTAGGAGGTGCTCACTAAGTGTTTGTTGAATGAGTAAGCAATGCCCTAACTTCTTAGTAGTCTTCATAAGCTGACCTCTGCCTGCCTCTTGGCCAGATTTCTTGTCCCTCTCTGCCTGAGAACACTCTAACCACTCTCGACTTGCAGGTGGCAGGAAGCGACACAAATGTCGACACTCCCAAGCTTTTGCACGAGGCACAGGGCTTATCTGGAACGTGGTTCCTTATCTCATCTGTAGGATGATTTGCCCAGACTTCCAATTCAGCTCAAGAGCCCCTTCTCAGGCTCCCACGGGACAGTGGGCTCTGGCTCCGGGTCTGAGGTGTTCCTGTACTGGCCCCCACTCTGCTCATCTCATTTACAAACTCGTTTTTCTGTGCCCTCCTCAAGCCGCTGAAGGACATAGCTAGGGTCTCCTTCATCTGACACATGCAGGAGTCAGCCTGGAACCCAGTGTGTAGAACACACTGGGGGATCAGCCAAGAACAGGAAAGAATGAACAGAGACCAGTGAGCCTCCCTGCCTTTATTAATATTACCTTTAACATCACAAAAATAATACAGGCTGCTTTTGGGCCCTGGAGCTGCCTCAGCTGGTCTTACAGAGAAGTCTACAGTAACGTTAACACCAGTAAAACCATGTTCAGCGTTCAGCCTTTGGGGGTTTTTTTCTTTGCTGTTTTGGCATCTCACATAATTTCACTGTGGAGCAAAGATGCCCTGCTTGGCAGACACAGGCTCTGAACTGTTTTTAAAAATCATTTCTCTCACTGTTAATCGTGATTTTAAAGGCAGCATTTTTACTCCTCAGGCAATAAGATGACAAGACTAATGGACAGATGGGAAAGGCTGGGATTATGGTGATGGTGATGGTGGCAATATTGGAAAGGAAGATGAGTTATTTTCCCTTTGTTTTTGAGACAAGGTCTCACACTATGTAGTCCAAGCTGGCCTTGAGCTCATGGTGATCTCCCTGCCTTAGCCTCCCGAGTGCTGGGATTACAGGTGTGTGCCACCACACCCAGCAGGAAGATGATTTTTAAAAAACAAGAGAAGTACAGTGGACCCTTGACTTATGAACTCAGTTCATTCCTGAAGGCTGGTTGTAACTCAAGTTGGTCAATTGAAGGCTCAGGCTCCTCTACACAGCCTTCAAAGTCTCTCTCCTGTGTACAGGCAGATCTCAGTGTCCTTAGAGAGACATTGGCCCAGGATTTCTCAGTAAACCTCACACAGGAAAGGATGTTGTAATATTCCTTCTAGAACTCTTTAAGGGTTAAACCTGTATCTGAGACAATCTGGAAGCACAAGTGGCCGGCATTCTACTTATAACTCAAGACTTTGTTCGTAAGTGAAAACTAAAATTCTGGTCATAACCCAAGTTGTTCATATGTCAGGCTAGTTGTAACATGAGGGGTCCACTGTAATGTTCAGGGACGTGTTTTTTTTCAGACTTGGAAGTGTTGTCACCCTTCTGATACCCAACCACACTTGTGCTGCCCTCTAGTGACCAAATGCATTTCTTCATCCCAGACGAATGGGAACCTTACTTTTGCTCATAGCCAGCCAGAAATTGAGAAATTGTCACTTGCTCTCCAGATTATTTCCTTTTTCTCATTGTCACTTCCCTACTTATTTTTCCTGTCCTTTAACCTGATGCTTTACCAAGGTCTCCTATTTGGTTTTTATGACCAAATAAATCAAGCCCAAACTTTAATGCTAACAATAATCCACAACTGTGCAATAACCTAAGATTTACTTTCTTTTGCATCGATGATCAGAATCCTATTTTTGTAATGTATTTTTGTATGCATTCATTGTGTAGTCAAGCCAACTGAGTCTCAAAAAGGTAAAATGACTTCAAAATCACATTGCTAGTTAAATATGGCCTGGGAATTAAACTGGAGAGTCTGACCTCAAATTGTGAGCCTTTCAGCTTACACCTTCCCTGTTACCTTATCTGTTACCTTGAAATTCAGAGAAGTACAGGAGCTGTTCATTGTCATCACTTTTATAAACATCACATGAAGGAAAATGTACTTCAGTGAGACTCAGCATAGAGAGCAGCTCCAAGGGACTGGATCACATAGGTTCAATAGTGCTATCATCTGGGACACACGGGGACCATAAAGTCACACTGGCCTGATCAGCAGGTGGAAGTAGGAATTCAAAAGGCCTGGATGAACAACAGGCTTCCTGCAAGTCAGGCTGGGACACAGTCCCCAGTGTACTCCACGTGCATCCAGCACAGTGCAGAGCCAGACAGCAGACATCGTGTCATGCAAAGGGATTCTCCAGCCAAGGACATGTTGAAGAGCATCCTGGTGACCTAAATACCAAAGGTTCTCAGTACAGTGCTGGCCCCCATGGTTCTCCTTGCTCTGCTTTGGAAAACGCCTCTGGTAGGAGTGTAAATTGGCACAATCACTTTGAAAAACGCTTGGCATACACCTTGTGGCCTGCTCCTGGGTATATCCCCAACAGAAATGCTTACATGTTAACCAAAATATATGAAGAATAACATCACAGCTCCATCTGTAATCTCAGCACTTTCAGAGGCTGATGCAGGAGGATTGCATGTTTGAGCCCAGACTGGACCCTGTCTCAAAGAAATTTTTCAATGTTTTTAAAGAGCTGCAGCTCAGTGCAAAGTGTCTGGCTTCAATCCCCAAAACTGGAGAAAAAAGTCATAGTTCTTTTTTTTCCTAATTGCTTCAAACTGGAAGAAAAAAAATCCCCATCAACAGCAGGCTGAAAGGCAAAATGGAGACAATGTTTCATAAAATAGAGCAAAAGACAAAGATATAAATAGAAGAGAAAATATTTTAAAGAGGAGAGAATCTGTATGAGTCCCAGAAAAAGAGAACATCAAAATACAGGGGTTAAAAAATCAAGAAATAAAAATTCCAATACCCTAAAAGTACTAAGAGGGAAATTTATAGTCATCAATGCAGGCAGAAAAAAAAGCAGAAGGGTTTCAATAAACATCCTACAAGAGGTCTAGGGATTTAGCTTACTGGCACTGCACTTTCCTGGCAAGTGCAAGGTCCTCAGTTTGATTCTTGGTACAAAAAAAAGTTAAAACATCCTACAAGGCACCTCAGGAAACTAGAAAAATAAGAATAAACCAAAGCATAAATTAGTAGAAGGAAATGAATAATAAAGATAGGAGAAGAAATAAATGAAATAGAGACTAAAAACCAACACAAAGGATCAACAAAATGTTGAGCTGGTTCTTGAAAATAACAAAGACAACTGATATTTAGCTAGACCAACGGAAAAAAAGGACTTAAATAAAATCAGATATGAAAAAGGTGATTTTACAACTGACATTATAGAAATACAAAGGATCTTTGAAGATTAGAATTAACAACTATATGCCAACAAATTAGAAGAAATGGACAAATTCCTGGACACAGGTATGCTACTAAGATTTAATCATGAAGAAACAGAAAGCGTGAAAAGACCAATAACTTCTAAAGAGACTGGATCAGTTATAAAGTCTCCCATTGAAGAAATGTTCAGGACCAGAGGGCTTCACTGCTGAATTCTACCAAACATTCACAAAACTAATACCAATTCTTCTTAAATTATTTCACAGAGTCAAAGAAGAGTGAATTCTTCCAAACTCATGCTATGAAGCAAGCATTACCAAAACCAGACAAAGACACAATAAAGAAAGAAAGAGAGAGAGAGAAAGAAAGAAAGAAAGAAAGAAAGAAAGAAAGAAAGAAAGAAAGATAGATGGAAAGAGAAAGAGTAAGTTAGCTCTAGGTCAATATTCTTGATAAACATATATGCAAAATTTCTCAACAAAATACCAGCACAGCAAACCCAACAGCACGCTAAGAAGATTATTCACCATGATCAAGTGGGATTCATACCAGGGATGCAAGGATGGGTTAACATTCACAAATCAATAAACACGATACAGCACATCAGCAGAATGAAGGACAAAAACCTTATGTTCATCTCAATAGATGCAGAAAAGGCATCTCATAAAATTCAACATCCCCTCCTAACAAGAACTCTGAACAAACTAAGGATAGAAGAAACACGCCTCAACATAAATAATAAAGACCACAGATGACAGTAAGCCAACAGCTAACATACTGCATGTAGAAGAGCTGAAGCATTCTCTCTAAGATGTGGAACAGGACAAGGATGCCCACTTTCTCCACTCTTATGAAACAGTCCTAGAACTCCTAAGCAGAGCAACCAAGCGAAAGAAAGAAACAAAGGGCATCTGAACTGGAGAAGAGGAAGCCAAATTGTCAATGCTTGCCAGTTACATGATCTTAAATACAGAAGACTCCAGAGACTTGTCTCCAAAACAACTATTAGAACTCTACATTTTGGTTTCAGGATATAAAATAACCACACAAACATCAGTAGCACTGCTACATGCCAGTAGTGAATTATCTGAAATAGAAATCCAGAAAGCAATCCCATTTACAATGTCTACAAAAAATAAAGTGCCAAGGGATAAATTTAACCAAAGAGGTAAAAGATCTATAAAACTATAAAACACTGATTTAAAAAGTGAAGAGGACACAAAAAATGGAAAGTAATCCTATGTTCATGGATTAGAAAAATCAACATTGTTAAAACGTCCATATTATCCAAAGCAATCTACAGATTCAATGCAATGTTAATCAAAATACTGAGGATATCCTTCAGAGAATTAGGTAAAATAATCCTAAAATTCATATGGACCACAAAAAACCCTGAATAATCAAAGCAATCTTGAGCAAAAAGAACAAAGCAGGAAGCTTTACATTACCTGAGTTCAAAATGTACTATAAAAATAGATGCACAGACTAACAGAACAAAATACAGAGCCTAATTTTTTTTTACAAAGGTGCTAAGAACCTTTGGGAGAAAAACAGTCTTTTCAAGAAACGGTGCTAGGAAAATTGGTTATCCACATGCAGAAGAATGAAGGTAGACCCTATCTCTCACTAGGTATAAAAATCAACTCAAAAAGGATTAGAGACTTAAATATCAGGCCAAAAACTACTAGAAGGAAACAAAGGCAAATATTTTAGGACACTAGAATGGGCAAAGATGTTTTGGATAAGACCTCAAAGCCAGGGATGTGGCTCAGTGTCACTGGGCCTACCTGGCAAGCACAAGGTCCTGCGTTCGATTCCTAGTACAAAAAAAAAAAAAGAGCCCCAAAACTCAGGAAATAAAAGCAAAAGAAAAAAGAATGAATGGAATTACAGCAAACTAAAACACTTCTACATAGCAAAGATAATAATCAATATAGTGAATATCCAGAATATATGAGGAACTCCAAAACTATTGTTTTATAAAACAATAAATAACCCAATTTTAGGGCATTCTTTTTTTTTTTTTTTTGGTACTGGGAATCGAACTCGGGTCCTTGCGCTTGTGCAGCAGGTGACGAAACCAAAATAACCCAATTTTAAAAGGGTAAATAGACATATCTCAAAAGAAGATATGGAATGCTGGGGTGTGGTTCTGTGACATTGGTAAAGTGCTTGCCTAGCATGTGCAAAACCCTGAGTTTGGTCCCTAGCACAAAGAAAAGAAGAGGAAGGAGGAGAGAGAGAGAGACATACAAATGGCCAACGGATACATGAAAACATCCTCAATATCATTAATCATTGGGGAAATGCAAATTAATACCTTGAGATGTCTCATTCCAGTGAGAATGCCCACCAATAATAACAACAAAAAGAACAAGTGCTGGAGAGAACGTGGAGAAAGGAGAGCCCTTGCAGATTATTGGTAGGAATATCAATTAGTAAAGCTATTATGAAAAACACTAAGGTCTCTCAAAAAATTACAAAGCCACCATATGCCAGCAACCCCACTCCTAGTACACTTCCAGAGGAAATGAATTCAGTCTGAAGAGACAGCTGCACCTCTGTGTTGACTGCAGCAGTACTCAGAACAGCCAAGAAATGAGAACATCCTATGTGTCCATCAGCTGATGAATGGATAAAGAGAATATGCACACACTGCAGAGGATCCTGTCATTTGCAACAACATGGATGGAACTGGGGATCATTTGATAGGTGAAATAAGCTAGGCACAGGAGGACAAGTACGGTGTGATCTCACTTATGTGGAATCTGAGAAGTTGCTCTCCTAGAAGCCGAGAGTTCAACGGTGGTTATCAGAGGCTAGGAGAATGGGAGACGGGGATGGATGGGGACAGACTGACCAACAGGCACTAAGATATGGTTAGACTGGGTGAAAGTTCTGGTGTGCAATTTCACAGTACAGTCACTCTAGATGACAGAAATGGACCATGCATCACAAAAAGCCAGTAGAGGGGATTTTGAATGTTTCTACCACATAGAAATGATCAATGTTTGATATAGACATGTTTATCCTGATTTAAACATTATGCAATGCACATGTGTATCAAAATATCACATGGTACACCATGAATATGTACAATTTTTATGTATTAACTTAAAAATAAATTTTTAAAAATTCTAAAACTGAAGGATGTAAAGTCTAGAGATAAGCTGGGCTGTCTTGTTCTGGTTCATGAGAATAACTTTTTAAATTTCCAAGATTTTTGAAGACTGGTTGTTAAACAGCTATTATCAAAAATTACATTATATAAATGCAGTTGAGAAAATTATATTAAAACACATGTAGCCTGGGATGGTTTGCACACCTGTAATCTCAGCATTTGGGAAGCTGAGGCAGGAGGATCGCCACAAGTTTGAGGCCAGCCTAGGATACAGTGAGTTCAAGGCCAGCCTGAACTATATAGCAAGACCCTGTCTCAAAAAAAAATATGAAAAATCATAACTTCCTGTCTTCTGACACTGTACTACATTTTACATGGTGCCATTATCCTGCTTTTGAGGTTATTTATGCCAGCTGTGTCTATGAGGTTCAACGTGGATCTTTGCTGTCTCACTTTTGTCTTCTGTAACATAAATGAAAATATCAATGAATATTCATATCAGAGTACATGGGTTCATCAATGACATAAATAACTTCTTGGCTGAATCAGAGGTAAACAAGTATTTATTTGTAGTCTGATTGTGTCGAATCATGCTAGGATTGCAACCAGAGATTGGTTACAGTACCAGAATGGCAAGAGGAAGAAAGGAAAAAAGCAAGGAGGGAGGCATTAAAGCAGTCTGTGAATATTCAGCTGGCCAGATGGAATTCACAGCAGAATATTGTGTATTGTGTGATCATTTGTAGACCTGGGCCTGACTCCAGATGAGAATCCATTAAGGACCCATCAAACAGACCATAGGAAGCACATAATTCTTAAATCTCAAAATACTGAAGGGAAAGGGCGATCTTAAATACATCCAGAGAGGAAAACAAAAACAGAGACAAAAACAAAGGCCAAATCTTTAGTCATCTGAAGGACAGGAGGATAAGGAAGTAGTGCTTTCAAAACTGAGGAGAAATGATTTCTAACTTGGAAGTCAGTACCACTCAATGATAGAGCTACTGTGGAGTGTTTAGAGGATGGGTGGCAGGATGGCTGGGACTGAGTGACGACACAAGCAGGGCACCGGGCCCATGCCAGACAAAGGCATGTAGTGAGCACTTCCTGTGTTTCTTGTGCTGGCCACTGTGAACCAAGCTAAGCACCAAGTGCTTGCAAAAGTGGCATGACAAGTCACTAAGCTTACAGACCTATGGCCTCCACCAACCAAGCCAAGGGTGCTGTAAGACAGCACCTGAAAGCTGAAGGTTTCCCACCTTGTGCAGTGCACCTCCCTGAGGCTCCCCCAGTGCGGCTGTTATATGTATTCAGTGATGACTTTCTTTTGCTCAGTGACTAAAGAAGTTCACGTATCCTCTTCCATGGTGGAGGATGCCATTCAGAATAACTTGAATCCAAGTTCCCAGGCCATGGTTATTCATCTAGGCCTCAGAAAAAACCGTGTCTTATCTCCTTTAAAGCACAGTTGATATTTTCCACTGACACCATTAGCTGGTCCCGTGGCTCTCCTCCCTGCTACCCAGGCCACTCTGCCTCTGATGGCTGCTGCTCTAGCCGAGGAGAAAATGGCCTGCGCTTTGTAGGGCCCCAGAACAATGGCCTCAGTCCCCTCACTATTCACACTGTGACACCCGCAGGTCCTATTCCATCTCGAGTAGGTATTAGGCCCTTCACACCTGTTACAAGCGGCGAGGAGGAGAAAGGGACATGCTTTGTTGACACATTAGAAGTTCTGTAACCCCACTGAAGTGTCGACAGTCACAAGGGTGATTTACAGCAGCTGGCCACTCGTCCAATCTGGCTCCTAAATACCGTTTTACTCTCTAAACTGTGGAAAGAAATATAACTTAAAATAATAATAATGTTTGTTCTGTGACAGGAGTCGGGAATGCAGAAATGCAGAAAAACACTCTCCAAGGTTTTCAGTCTCGTCAGAGGACATGAGAATATTGTAAATTAGATGTTAGGAAGCATGAACAAAATTTGCCTCCTTGTTTTAACATTTAAAACATAACAAGCTGGTAAACACAAGTTTCATTTATAGTCCTGTCATGGGACAGATTTATAACCCGTAGAGCAGTAACTATACATTACACTTTGTGTCTTTGGGCAGCGAGTTCAATCTGGCTGCAGCCACCAGAGGAAAGGTGACATTTATGAACTGTAATGGCTTATTACCAGCCTAGCCCATGCAGACCCAGCTCAGCATCTACTCTCAGCGCATTATCTTGTTAGGGCTGAAATGTGACCCAAAGGGATTCATTTCCACACACTGCAGTGCATAAAGACTTGGGATACAATTATACCCTCTGACACTTAAGCAGATTTATGGAAGTGTGAGCATCTTGCATGTGTAATTAACCACCAGGTAGGATCATTTTTTAAAAATACATGAATTTCCAGTGGATCTAAGGGAGCAGTTTATGACCTTACAACTAAAAAACTATAAACATCTAATTCCTAAAAACTTCTAAGGGAAAAGTTCTCAGCTTTGGAGGGCATGAGAGTGACCAGATGAGCTGGTTTCAAATGCAGCCCTGGACTCAACCCTCACACTTTGAGTGGGCTTAGTGTGGAATCCACGGAGCTGCTTTATTCTCTGAGCTGGTTGGGTAATTCTGATGCAGTAGTGTCTGGTCTATGGGAAATCCTGTTCTTGAAGTTCTAATTTGCTCAGAAATAAGAAAAAAAGGTGGAAGGTAAACAGAATTATCTACCATAGCAAGATTTCCTGGAACTAACCACTTGACAAACATTCCTGAACTGAATATTCCTTGTAAGAAATCATTTCTGCTCAAATGTATTTCTTGGTGTCATACTGTAAGGTTTCTATGACCAGTGACAGTGTCATCCTAAGTACCAGTTGCCTGTGCTCTGTGAAAATAAAAATGATGATGGGACAGTCAAAAGCTCTGAGTGTAAAGTCTATTTATATAATCATCACTACTTCAAAAGGGGTCAGAGGAACCGTTTACCTCCCAGTGAAATCATGCAGCCCACTTTCAGCTACAGTACCCTTTAGAAATAGTATTTAGCACACATCTGCTTGCTGGATTTCCTAAAGAAGGGTAACAAGTAAGTTAACTCACATGTAATAAATTCTAAGTTTTGCTGTCATAAACTCCAGGCTATGCCACAGTTTCCTTCACATTTATATTCAAGTGTTTAGAATTAAAAAGATAGAATGTTTTCACATTTTCCAGTGTAAAATTTTTATTTTGGAAACATATCAAGAACACAATGGGGCCGGGGATTTAGCTCAGTGGTTTCGCCACCTGCTGCACAAGCGCAAGGACCCGAGTTTGATCCCCGGTACAAGAAAAAAAAAAAAAAAGAACACAATGGAGGGGCCAGGGATTTAAGTCAGTGGCACTGCACCTACAAGCACAAGGTCCTGAGTTCGATCACTGGTACAGGAAAAAAAAAAAAAAGGAACATAATGGAAAAAAACTACAAAGAGAAAGATCATAGTTCGTTCCAATTTTAGTATATATGCTGCCGAAGCAAGCACAGAAAGATCACAGTTCTATTAAACCTGGTTAAAAAAAATGATAAGAATAAAGGCTGTATCAATTTCTAAAGCATCAACACAGTTTATTGTGGAAAAGAGCCACACAGAATATTGTAAACCAGAAGTGCTCATCCTGGTCAGGGATGACAGGCACAGCCACAGCTCCTACTTCCCTCCACTGCAGGCCTGAGATGGGCACTCAGTGGCCCCGCCATGCAAAGGCCAGGAGTCCAGACGCCACAGGCAGGAGCAGCGCATCCCCCTTCCCAGGCTCCTGCACGTCCCCACACTTCACCTGTCAAGTCACTGAGTTCACACCTCAGCTGCACCTGCAGTTATGGATGCTGAAGTGACGTCTCTAATGATCAAACTGGTCTAAACGTTAAAGGCAAAGTGCCTAAGGGTTTAAAAAATTAGAGCATACATCTAAAAATGCAACAAGAAATGGACAAAAACTGAAAGCTGTCACTCTAAAATCAAGAACAAGACAAGGATGTCACCAATCTTATTCAAAATAGTTCTCGAAATATTAGCCAGAGCAATTAGACAAGAGAAATAAATAAAAGTAATAATGATAGGAAAGGAAGAAGTTAAATTGTCATTATTTGTAGATGACATGATACTCTACATAGAAGACCTCAAAAACTCCACTGAAAGACTCTAGATTTAATAACGAAATTCAGTAGCATAGCTGGATACAAAGTCAACACTCAAAAATCAATAGCATTCGTGTACACAAATAAACTCACTGAGAGAGACATTAGGGAAACCACACCTTTCACAATAGCATTCAAAAAACTGAAATATCTAGGAATCAATCTAAGTAAAAGACCTTTACATGGAAAACTACAGTATTCTGAAAAAAGAGATAGAAGAGGATTATCAGAAAATAGAAAGATATAGCCTTGTTCTTGGGTAGGAAGAACCGATATAGTGAAAATGGCCATACTTCCAAAATTGCTATACGCATTTAATGCAGTCCCGATCAAAATACCAATAGCATATCTCATAAAATTAGAGAAAATAAGCCTAAAATTCATTTGGAACGAGAACAGACCTAGAATAGCAAAAGCAATTCTGGGCAACAAAGGCAAGGCAGGGGTACCACAAATCCTGACTTGAAATTATACTACAAAGCCACTGTGACAAAAACAGCATGGTACTGGTAAAAGAACAGACCTGAGGATCAGTGGACCAGATTAGAAGATGCAGAAACAACTCCAGACAAACTCAGTCACCTAATCTTTGACAAAGGAGCCAAACACCCTCACTGGAGAAATATAGCCTCTTTAATGAATGGTGCTGCTGCGGAAGCCCAAGGACCTGAGTTTGATCCCCGGTACCAAAACAAAAAACAAACAAAAAAAATAAATGGTGCTGGAAAAAATGGCTTTCCACACAGCAAAGATCAAAACTAGACCCATGTAGTGAACTAAAATCAAAATGGATCAAAGATATAAATATCAAAACAGAAACACTAAATCTGCTGGAAGATAGAATAGGTAGAACTCTTGAAGACATTGGTACAAGCAAAAATTTTATGAACAAAACTCTGATCGCACAGGAACTATCACAAAGAATCAACAACTGGGATCTCATCTTATTAAAAAGCTTTTGCACTGCAAAAGAAACCAACAAAGTGAAGAGACATCCCACAGAGTGGGAAAAAATTTTTGCCAGCTGTTCCTCAAAGGACTGCTATCTAGAATATATAAAAGGGGAAAAAAAAATCAGACCTCCCAAATTTAAAGACCCAATCCAAAATTAGGTATCTGAAAAGACACTTCTCAGACAATTACAAATGGCAAATAAATATATGAAAAAATGTTCAACATCATTGGTCATTCAAGAGATGCAAATTAAAACAATGCTGAAATTCCATCTCAGTCCAGAAATAACAGCTATTATCAAGAAATCAACCAGGCTGGGAATTTAGCTCACTGGTGCTGCCACCTGCCTTGCATACACAAGGTCCTGAGTTCAAGCCCTGATACCAAAAAAAAAAAAAAAAAGAAAAAAAGAAATCAACCAATAACAAATATTGGTGGGGCTGTAGGGAAAAAGGAAACCTCCACTGTTGGTGGGAATGGAGACTAGTGCAACCACTGTGGAAAGTGTGGAGATTCCTCAAAAAAATAAAACTAGAGGTTCCATTTGAACCACCTATTCCCCCTCTTGGCATCTTCTCATAAGAATTAAAAGCATCATACTACTGTGATATATGCAACACCCATGTTTATAGCAGCAGTGTGTAAAAGCTAAATCTTGGAAATAGCCCAGATGCCTATCAACTGAGGAATGGATAATTTTTTTTTTTTACACAATGGAGTACTACTCTGCCACAAAGGATAAGCTTGAGACATTTATAGCTAATGGATGTACCTTGAGAACATACTCTTAAGTGAGATAAACCAGACACACATGTTTAAATACCACATTGTTTCTCTGGTGTAAGAAACTGAAAATGGAAATAAGGACTAAAATGTATAATAGATATTGGAAAATGGGAAGAAAATGTTCAAATGAGAAAGGGAACAAGGGAGGGAGGGAAGGGGGAAAGGAAAGAAGGAACAAGGAAAAAAAGAATAGAATGAAAACAAAGCCTTTGTAAATAAGGAGGGAAAGAGAGGTTGGGGAGAAAAAGAAGCAAGATATATTATGTACGGGTACAAATTCCATATAATGAATGTAACCATTATGTATATCTAAAATGTATAAAATAAAATGTATCAATAAAGGTTTTGCTTCAAAAATAAATAAAAATACAGTAAGAAAATTATTTGCTCTATCCATCTTATTAAGGAGATGTGGTTATCAATTTTGACTTTTTTTTCCAGTACCAGGGATCAAACTCAGAACCTTGCACTTGCGCGTCAGGCATGGTGCCACTGAGCTACATCTCCAACTCCAATTTAGACTTTTAAATTTGGATATAATACAAATCTAGTTCCTAAACATATTAAAGCTTTAACGAAAAGCTGGGGATGTGGCTCAATGGCAGAGCACTTGCCTAGTATGAGCAGGGCCCTGTGTTCCATCCCCAGCACTGCAAAACAAGAACCTCTCTGATAATTATGAACACTCACATTAATTTAGCTCACTATTGAAGACGGCTGGCACATCAACAGAAGTCGTACTGATCCCTGGTTCAAGATAAGAGTCTGGGAATTCTGGTTTCAATCTGCATCTATGCTGGAACTAAGTGCTAGTTCCCTGTGCTCCATGAGAAGTAAAAATGAAGCAAATGTGCACACAGGAAAAAATCTTTATAAATCAAATGTTTAAGTCACACAGGACAGATTACTAATTAAAAAACTGGTTGCTTACTGTGAAATCATAATTCATTCTAAGAATAAGCTGTAATTATTTGGCACCAAAAATCCATCAAAGTTATGTGGTAAATTTGGGTGTTTATTCTAAAATGCTTTACATATCTAAAACCTATTATTTTTCATGTGGTCTGACAGCTGTCCTCTCCATATAAAAGCTAACTAAGACATTCCGCACTACACCACAAGCACTGACACTTAAGGAAACTATGTACTGACCAAGGCGAAGGCCTAGCATGAGCAAGGGTGCGGGCTGGCCCAGTCCGGCCCCTGAAGACCGCAGTCCAAAACTTGCCACACTTGCACACACACGGGTTCCCACTCAGTTTTCCCTTCAAACCCACAAAAACCAGACCGACAAGAGGCACCCTGGAGAACCAAAAGGGGAAATCCTGTCAAAGGACAAAATCACAACAAATGTAAAGGTCTCAACTGGCTTTATTTCTGACTCTAGAATCAGGCAACACTTCATAAAATGAGTAAGTCTTCTGATGGGATGGGCAGAAGAAGTGGTTTTACAGACTAAGAAGGGGTGAAAATACAGCAGGAATAAAACAAAAAGCACATGGATCATTTCGACATACAGGGAGACAGGACAGATAATAACTGATGGCTTAACATCAGGTTACTTTTTGGTAAGGACTAAGGCAGAGGGTATTTCACTGCCATGCTAACTGAAACTGGTCTGTTTGGGAATTCTGGCCCATAAGTCTCTCTCTTCTGATTTCTCCGGACAAATAACTTAAGTTTCAATTTGGTGATGTGGAACTTTAGCAGGGGTGACTCCATTTTGATTTTTAGTCTGGTCTGTTGGGGTCCAGTGTAGGAGCCTACTCCAAACAAAGGCCTCCTCTAATTCTTATTTAAGATTTAATTTAAAACCAAGTGTAAGATACCTGTTATATTGACAAACTATAGAGAACCTTGCAGTCACCTCCTTACCTGGTTAAGTCTTCTTGCCTGAAGGGTTTTTTTTTGTTGTTGTTTTTGAGACAAGGTCTCACTACATAGTTCAGGCTGGCCTTGAACTTGCAGCGATCCTCCTGCCTCTGCCTCCTAAGTGCTGGCATTACAGGGGTCTGAAGGTTTTTAAAGCTTCAAAAAAATGATATTTTCACTTATCAGTGAAGTGGTATTAGAATTAGATAAAATGGGAAGTTTCTGAAAGCCACTGGAAAATACTACTCTGTTGTAGGAATGAGCAATAGGAAGCCAACATGAACTCATCTGTACTAATGCTGGGTTAGGGTTAGCTGGGCCATGTTTCTCATGCTCCCTCATGGTCAAAACAGAAACCTGCTGTATGTCCTTGATCAAGCATACACAGGGAAAGGACAGATCTAAACCCTGCCGATTCAAAGAATTCAAGTATCCAGCCAAGTTTTTGCTATTTAAATCATAAAAAGCGGGATCCATTTTTTGACTTAGTATTAGAGTAAATCAGTATAATTTATTTCAAAATTTTAGTTTCAAAGTAGTCTAGAGACCTAAAGTGAACTAGAATGGGAAGGTGGAAAAATAAGAATAAATGTTGTCTAAGTTTTAAAAATAAATGCATCAAAATTTCCAGTGGTGAATGAGTGATTTCTTCCTCAAATGGGAATAATTCTTTCAAAAAAAAAAAACTGACCTTTCTCTCTTCACATTTAACTTGCACTTTCTTTAAACACTTGCTCTACACACTGCACTAAAAAGAAAGCTCAGCAAAAAAAATATGAAAAAAATAAAAGTTACTGTTTATTTCTTTGTTACACAAAGAAAATCAAGAGTTAGGCTGGGGATTTAGCTCAGTGGTTCTGCTGCCTGTCTCGCAAGGGCAAGATCCCGAGTTCAATCCCTGGTACCAAAAAAAAAAAAAAAAAAGTGGGCCAAGACGCCTCAGCCCAGCTCCTGTATCCTTTCTGCCATGGGAAAAGAAAGTCAGGGTGCACTGGGTCAGGAATCCAGCTCAGGGGCCAGTTTTTCCACCTTAATGACAATCTCTGGGGCCAGAGCAGCAGTGGGGGCAGCTGGCGGGGTGTCGGCCTCCGACTCTGACAGCACCTCCTCCTTTATCTTCGAGGGCTTGCCCCCTGCCTCTTCCTCATCATCTGAAGACTCATCCAGCTCCCACTCATCATCAATGTCCATTTCAAATACTCTCACGTGACGGAGATTAGAACTTAGCTGAAGAAAAGGCCACAAGAGTTTTTTCATTAATGGCTGAACAAAGACATTTTGTATAACGACTTAGAAGCTTGAACCAAAGAATGTTTTTAAGAGTTGTATCACTACTAGTTTACTGTAAAACCACTAAACTTAGTCTTTGTTTTATATAAAAGAATTTCCATGGGCCGGGGATTTAGTTCAGTGGTTTCGCCGCCTGCTGCGCAAGCGCAAGGACCCCAGTTCGATCCCCGGTACCGAAAAAAAAAAAAAAAAAAATTTCCATATATGGCAGCAGGAATCTCATGAGATTACTACAATCCAGAATTATTCTTAACAGCTTACTCAGAATCAGAGAACTAAATAGCTAAGGCTCATAAGCAAGAAAAGCTATAAATCACAAAAGGTCTCAATGAAAGGGCCTTATATATCCTGTATTTATGGACCACAAGGAAGCAATGTCACTTCCTGCTGTCACTCTTAGTGAACACTTTGCAAATACTCACCACACAGGACACTTTTCGAAAACCATTCCCAGCCACATACTGTGCTTTCATACTTTCCAATAACCTCCAGTGCTTCTCAAAATGCATGGTACGTGTGGGAATGATACTGCATTGTTCATCTAGCCTAGAGGGAGAAAGAAACCAATGCAGGAATCAAAGGGGATCTCTACCCTGGATTCCCAGAGGTGGTGTCCTGGCAATGAACACGCTCCTATCGCCAGCATTATTCTAGCAGCCGCTGTGAAGAAAAGGTAGGATATGATATTCTATAGAAACACTGGCAGAGCGTCATCTTAGAAAGCTTTTGAAGCTTTCAAAGAAAGCAAATGGCTATATTTTTAAATTAGAAAAGGAATCTAGTTACTTAATACTCAGCCAACTAAAGCCATCCCTTAGAATTGGCCCTGTACTCTCTGCATAGTTACTGAGGCCCTAATTCTGAGAAATACTGAAGGCAAATACAAAATAATTAATCCCACTATAAAGTAGGGTAAAGCTACCCTTAAAAGTTTAGCTCTAAAGAAGGCCTATTCTCCACTCTAAATAATTCCCCATTTTGTTCAAGTTAACACTTCTGGATTTATCGTTAAGGGAGGGGCAGGAGAACTACTAAGGCCAGCATTTTTTGAATAAAGAATAGTAAGAGTATTCTGCTCAGATGTCTCTATGGTTATCACAAGTAACTAGAAAAGCATTACCTAGCATATTTAAAAAACAGAATCTTTCATGTATGTTAAAAACTAGCTAACTGTTGTAGCAAGCAATTTAACGCATGAGTCAGTTACCTTTTGGAGTAGGTCCCAGTGAACTGATACTCTGCAGAATCTTCACTGTTATACACTAAAGACAGCGGCAACTGGACCAGCAGCCTGTCTCTCCCCTCACGTCCTATAGTGTCTTTAAGAACGACTGTTACCGTTTCATCATCATAGAACTGGGCATCTAAACAGCTGTAGGTGCTACAAGGGACAGAAGTTCTGTTATATCAAAAATGATCACTGGGCCAGGGATTTAGCTCAGTGATTCTACTGCCTGCCCCCAAACCACAAGGACCCGAGTTCAAACCCCAGTACCAAAAAAAAAAAAAAAAAAAAAATAGTGACTACTGAGAAAACACTGCAAGTATGAGATTGATAATGGAGAAAAAAGAAATTTAAAAAATTAAGTGATATTCTCTCCAATGATAATCAAAACATACCACTGGATTGTACTAAAGTAACAGTTACTTTTTACACTAGTTACTCACAAATAAAACTAGGCCTTAAAAATAGGTAATTATGAAAAAAGGGAATTTGGTGGAGTTGGTTCAGTTCTAGATAACTCTTGACAACAACGGTGAGGTGAGGTCTTAAGCCTATTAGAATTTTGTGAGTGACACCAAATATATACCTTAAATAGGCAGGGTTAGCCAGAATGGAAAGTAAAAATAGGATTTCACACATGAAAAAGACATAGCAACTCCAAAGACTATCATTAAGAAAGTCTTATATGTAAGGAAGAAGTGTGAGACCAGCCTGTTGTGTCACCTGTTCCCTGCAAGGCCATGCAGACAGGTTAGGTACCACTATCCTGCATCCTAAGAAAATACCAGATCGGTGAGAACACCCTTGTTCATCATTTTGGGTGATAACAAGAATTTCAGCCTTAGAGGCTAACTGCCTCCTACAGCCACATTACTTTCTTAGCAGACAGTGAGCTCAAAAGAATTTATTATAAGAAAATTCACCACATAAAGTCCTGCAGGGCAGCGACATTCCATTCAATTATCTGAGTAAGGCGAATGATTGTGTATGTATAGAATGCACAGAGAACCTGCCCCTCTGCTGGAAGTGGCCGAACCCTTTGCCCATTCCATCGTGTAACTGAGTCTGAGCGTATTAACTGACACACACACACACACACACACACACACACACACTCTCACTCACAGTACACAGGTCTCTTTATATCACCCACACAAGGGTCAAGACTTACCTTCTTCTGACTTTTTCAGTTGTGGCATAGGTGAAACTCCCAAATTTAATAGCAATCAGTCCATTAGTTACAGATCTTAAAGAAAGAAAGGGGAAAAGAGAGACTCTGTGGAACAAACTGGATAGCCAACAATCTAAATGCCTGAAAGAACACGATCAGCAGCGTTAGTACAGTCACCTAAACATTAGATCCCGGCCCACAATACCACTACTCTCACTCTAGAAAACAGGACTAGTTAAACATCCAGACAGATAAACCACACAGTCCCAAAGTAGCTAGATACTTTAACAAAGACACCTGGGACAGCCAGACTGTTTCTCCTCAGTTACATCCGGGCCCTAGAACCATTGAGATCCAAATAGTATCCTGAATATGACAAGCTTTCACAACTCTGACTTTGGATTCTCAAAGCAAGGCTCTGTGGGCGAGCCCTCTTGTTTAATGAAAGGCACGCTTAACTCAAAGTGAAAACCCTGTGAAATACCCAATAATAGGGTTTTAAACCTCTACAAGTTCAAGAAATATAATCCTGACTATTGTCAAAACTCCTACATACAAGGCCAGGCATAGTGGTGCACAGCTGTAATCCCAGCACTTGGGAGGCTGAGGCGGGAGGATCACCATGGACTGGAGGACACAATGAGACACTATCTCAAAACAAAACAAAACTCCTACATACAATGGCTATTACCAATGAAAAACTGAGTAATTTAGAACAAGAAGGTATAAGTGATAATACAGCTTCCTAACTCACCCTTATCATTTCAATGACATGAAACTGCAATAGAGAACGTTAAATGACCTCATGACCCGTAGTTTAATTAAAAACTGAAATGCTGTAAGGGAAGTTGTATGTTTTACTATTAAATGTAATATGTTCTTAACTCTTCAATTCAAACTCCAAATTAATACTTACTGGGAAATATCAGTATGTCTCCTTAAGATACACATTTTGTAAAGTGAATCTTCTAAAATAGTAAAAAGAAGATAATGCAGGTTTGAAGTTTTATTATTCCACCTAAGGAAAAAAATTTAATGTTGTAATATGGTATTTAGCTAACTAGGCTTAGGATAAAAGTATATTGTTCACACAAGATAAGGGAGAAGTGCACACTTACAGAAAAGGAAATTTGAACAATCTATGTGTAGAATCTTCACTAAAACAAAAAGGAAAAAAAGTGAGAAAAATTTAAATTGGTTGCTAAATTATACCACTCAACAGATAAAACGAATTACCTTCTAGCATCTCTATACAATGGGATACAGATTGCTTGATTCATCGATTTTCCAATTACATCCTATATAAAATAAGATTTAAAAACATAATTAGAGGGGCTGGAGATGCAGCTCAGTGCTAGTGTGTCTGCATAGCACGCACGAGGCCCTAGGTTTCATCCCCAGCACCACAAAAAATAAAATAAAAACACAATGAAAGCACTAACAGGAACAGAGATATGCTACAGAAAATGTGGCCATCACTGTCCAAGTGTAGCAAAAAACCCACCCATGTCACCCCACCCTGCATACGAGAAACCTTGATGACAGTGAGGACAGCAGGAAGAGGAAAACAATTCTGAACTGAAAAGGGCCCTGGCGCCAGCCCCATGGCAGGTGACGGCCAGCTCCCTCAGGTCTCATAATCACTTGCTCACACTCTCTGCTCAGACACACAAGACACATGAGCTCTGCACAGGCCATTTATGACCAACCGTGATCTGGGAGCAAATAAAACACTAATGATGCCAGCTAATCTAGTTTTTAAATTTATCTCAGAAATTATCAAGATGGACAAGACTGAGCCATCTGAAACTGACATTTCTGATAGTTAAACACAGCTGAGTATCAGCATTTCGTATGGTAATAATCATGGTTATTTACTTAAACAAGCCACATAATATAGATATTCTTGCTCCTACAAAAAGACATACATTTCTTTCAAACTTACCGCAGGCTTTTGCAAACAATGATCAATAATGTTCTCCATCCGCCTTTTCACAAAGTGCAATGATTTTCGAGGATAATAAGGAAACAGCAAAGGACTTTCTGGTTTCAAAAACAAGTAAAACCAAAAAAAGACATAGCAAACCATGACTAGGAGAAAATACTCTGCTAAGCCAGACCACGGTTTAGTTATAGTGAGATTCTCGTGACTCTCACACACCTCACTGGAGTGACCCCGGCCTTCTACCTTCCATCAAACCCACCACCATCAGCCTTAGCACAAGCTGGGCACCACCAAAATCCAACAGTGGGTTCTGCTGGCTGTAAGAAAGGAATGGCTCAGGAACCAGAAGCTATGTAATAAAATAAAGTTCATTCATCTCCATTCCCTGCCACAATGGAAGAGCAACGGCAGGCAGTACTAAAACAAAACAAGAGACAGGAAATTAGCCCTAACTAAATAATCTCTTTTTCAGTAGAAACTGATGTATAACATCATTTACCAAGAACTACTCTTCTAGGTTCTTCTTTATATGTTATTTCTGTTGCTTACAATACCATATAAAGCAACCATCATTTTCTCCAATTTATAGATGAAAAAAACAAAGAGGCAGAGGCAACTGCCCAGGAGGAAAATGACTATGTATCTAGAGCTAGGAATCAGGCCCAGTCTAACTCTGAAGGCCACCCTCTTCCATGGCTTGAAGCCTCCTCTGTACACAGCATCTCATGTGCTAGCTGTGCTGGACAAAATGCATTTCAATCATGCAAGCATTTGAAGCTCCCAACAGTGACAGTTGTGGTCTCATAAAAAGAGATGTGGTCTTTATCCCTAGTTCCTGAAAAGACTTCCTAAAACCCTTGGTTCATTCCACAGGTACTGCAGCAAAAGAAAATGAAACCTTGGCTTTTCCTATGTGCTACGTGTGATAGGAGGTCTTTTTGTTTTAATGAGGCAGCTCTGGCAGGCTTCAAGACAGCCTCAGGATGGGCAATGGTTCTGGGAAGACCACACCTGAATCAGAACACGGGAACACTCAGGTCCTCCTTCCAACCTCCCTGAAGGGAAAGGGGGCTGGAGACTGAGTTCAATCACCAATGACTGATGACTTAATCAATCCCAGCTATGCAACAAAACCTCCATAAACACCCAAATGGGGTCCAAGAGCTTCCTTGTTGGTGAACACACTGGGTCCGAGGAAGGCATGGAAGCTCTGGCCTCTCCCTCCATACCTACCCCTAGGCATCTCTCGCTAAGTGGCTGCTCCCAAGTGCAACTGGCTATAATAAACCAATTAGGACATCCAACTGCTTCCCTGAGTTCTGTGAGCAATTCCAGTGAATTATCCAAGCTGAAGGGGAGCAGCCAAGTCAGACAGAGTCTCGATAACGTGAGAACCTGGCCCTAGGAAGGGTAGTGTGGTGGGACCCGTCAGATCTGGGGGTCTGATGCTAACTCTGGTAATGTCAGATCTGAACTGAATTGTAGACACTTGGTGGGTATCATAATTGATTGGTGTCAGAAGGGGGTAACATCTAACTTGGGGTCAGCACAGTTAATTTCAGAATGTTTTCTATCTCCCATGGTAATGTTATACCCTGTTTCTTACTTTACTGTTCCTTTAATCAAATAAAATGGACACAAAAAGTAAGTCTAAAGAACTTAGATAAGTATTCTGCAAGTATGTGACTACACTGTTAGCTGATCTACTTAAGACCTGCTCTCAGATAAACATCAACATGGCCAAAGTCTGCTTGGTTCATGAAATACCTTTAAGGTGGCTGCTATTTTGGAGAAAGTCATACCACTGGTTTCCTTCTGTGTTAGGGGGTGACACAAGATCATCATCTTCATCTTTCAAGTACTAGAAATGTAAAAATATTTAAATTTAGGAAAGTACTGGGCTCCCCAAACTGTTTATATTTGACATTTTCTTATTCAGTAAGTTATTTTGTTTTACTGCCAAGTCCTTTGAAAGCACATTATTATTCTAAGTGAGGTCAACAAAATCCCCAAGTGCCAGCAACTAAACATACTCGAAATGACTAAAAAGATTAGAATGCAGTGGATGCAGAGACCGTAAGTCGAGTTCAAATTCTGTATCTCATTTGTATAAGCATATTTTAGTCTATTCTGGGGGGAGGCGAGTGGATACTGGGGATTGAACCCAGGGCTTTCACACCCCAGCTATATCCCCAGCCCCCTCTCTTTTTTTAAAATTTTGAAACAGAGGGCTGGGGATTTAGCTCAGTGGTTCCGCCGCCTGCCTCCCAAGCACAAGATCCCCGGTTCGATCCCCAGTACCAAAAAATAATAATAATAAATAAAAAATTAAAAATAAAAAAATTTTGAGACAGGGTCTTACTAAGTCACTAAATTGTCCAGGCTACGGTCAAACTTGCAGTCCCCTTGCTTCAGTCTGCCAGAGTGCTGGGATCACAGGCGTGGACCACCACACCCAGCTAATCCCAAAACCTGTTATGAGTTTGACAAGTGCCAACTGTCAATCAACTCTTTGGCATCTGTTCTCCAAGTGTGGTCACAGACCGCTGGGGATCCCCAGATGCTCTCAGGGTTCATAAACTTTCTAATCATGCTGAGATGTCACTTGCCCTTCCACTGTGCTGACATGTAACAGACAGAGAGGAAAACTGCTGGTGCCTTCAGCAAGTGTCAAAGGTACTGGCCCCAAATGATGCTAGCAGTCATCGTATCCTTTTCTTTCACATTCTTAGTTTCATTAAACTTTGACAAAGATATTAAATTATTAATTTTATTAAATCTCAACTCTTGAGTATAAATCAATTTTCTGTGGGCCAGAATTGGGAGATATACATAAGATACTTTTACCACATACTAAAGTATAAAAGTTATCTTGAGGAAAAGCACTTAGAAAATAGTTACAGTTGTAAGTTAAATCAGACACTTTTTAAAAATGGAATTCCATTTTTTTACTTGAAAAAATGACTGGGGACAAACTATGATTAATTCATGCTTGGGCATTTGGCAGATATTTTCTTGAAAATAAATAGAGTGAGCCTGTCACTTTGAGCAAAACAACTGACAGTATTTGTTGCCAATGACAAAATTTAAACTTTCAGGCAAAAATTAAAATTACGAACTCTACATCTGCCACTGTGTGCCTGACAGCTTCACAGCACTGAAAGACTTCTGATTTGGCTGGTGCTGACGTTAATGAAATCTGACTTATGGGTACTGTATGATGACAGGTGGCAGCACTTGAGAGCTGCATAACTCGTGATCCAGTATTTCCAGAATGACCAAGGCCTGATGTTACAAAACCATGCATGCATGGATAAAAGACCCCTTCAGAGTGCAAGGAAGATGAAGAGATTTTAACATAACGGAGTATGGAAAGTTCACTGATGTAATTTTAGATTCCACATTGAAATTAACCTCTGAGACACCATCACTTGTCAGGATTTGCGGTAGTATCAAAGAATATACTCAATGACCCGAAAAAATCTATTACAGTCCTTTCTCCTTTCAATGACATATCTGTGTGAGGCCAGATTTTCCTTACATTCAGAACTAAATTAGCATATCAAAACAGATGAGGAGGTAGATATGAGAGTCTAGCTGTTTTCTATTAGGCTGAACATCAAACAGATCTGCAAAAACATAAAACATTTCTGCTCCACTAGTTTGGTTTTTTTTTGGTACCAAGGATTAAACTCAGGACCTTGCACTTGCGAGGCAGGCGCCAGAAGCACTGAGCTAAATCCCTGGCCCCTGCTCAACTAGTTTTTTTAAAAAGTTGCTTTTCATTAAAATATTTATATTAACATTAATGGTAAGTAGATTTGTTGTTGTTGTTTTTTGGTACCAGAAATCGAACTCAAGACCTTGCACTTGCAAGGCAGGTGCAGTGCCACTAAGCCCTCGCCCCTTATTGTTGTTTTTAATGAATTAAGAAATAAATAATTGTTTATTCTGTGTAATTTTAAATATCTCATAATATCTATCACCAACAAATGACAATCCACACAAACAAAGGTGCTTTGTAGTCCTCAATAATTACTAAGCATGTAAAGGCGCAAAAAAAAAAAAGAGAAAAAAGAAAAAAAGAGTGGTGCTGGGGATGTAGCTCAGTGGTAGAGCACTTGCCTAGCAAGCATAAGGCCCTGGGTTCAGTCCCTTGCACCCGAGAAAAAGAATGTGCAAGGGTTCCAAGACCAAACAGTTTAATAACTGTTGCTCTTCGGATTTTACTAAAAGGGCAGGGCTACAAGCAAAATTATATAACAAAATTAAATTATTTGTCATAACCTTTGGATAATATAGACTATGCCAAATTTCATAATTAGTACTTAAAAATCAAACTAAGTTGAATCCAAGACCATACCTGACCAACTCTTTCAACATTAAAGTAT
This sequence comes from Heterocephalus glaber, assembly GCF_053883595.1. Classification (NCBI taxonomy): domain Eukaryota; kingdom Metazoa; phylum Chordata; class Mammalia; order Rodentia; family Bathyergidae; genus Heterocephalus; species Heterocephalus glaber. Next base: position 19,518,257 of record NW_028258325.1, on the reverse strand, counting down.
TTTCCTTTGCGATTATAAAGGTCGGGAGCCTAGAAAGAACAGACATAATTTAATTAAAAAGTCAGCTCAAAAGAAAAAGGAAAGATCTTAAATTTAAACCAAAAAATGTATTTTGTAGGAGAGTTGCTAGTTGGAGCTACTGTTTTCTTTTACAGATCGTAGGACACATACAAACAGAAGCTCACTTGAGGACTTTATGTTTAGTAAATAAGTAATTAGTTCAATAGTTTTAAAAAAGAATTGCTAAGAATTTAATCAGGTTAAATTTAATTACTTCTTACCATCACCTAGGTCTATTACAATTACTTTTTTAAGAAAAACTAAATCATAGAAATGTGATTCTTACCTCATTGAAGTGTTCAGTAAGAAATTCAGCAACAAATGTAATATCCTTTTGAGTCATCTATCAGTAACAAAAAGGGACAAAAAAAATCAAGTTGAAAAAAAGTTCCCCAGTAAAACCTAATCTACCTGAGCAGTTAAGCAAGGGCCGAGGATGTGTGTGCTGCAGGATCCACAGGGAATTCTGCCCTCTGCTGTAAGATGCCCCTTGAGGGAATTTTAGGGCCGCTTGGCACCATCCTTACAGGTGGGAAGAAACTTGCTCACCACATCTCAACATGGCTACTGAAATTTAAGTGCTTCATTTTCAAGGAAAATAAAAATCTATTTAACACTTAAGGAGGTTACAATAAGGAATATAAAGGTACTACATTATATAGATCATAAAACCTTACATAAACATGAAAATTATAAATTTAGACAGCTGTAAAAATGGACTGTGAGCTGAAAATATATATAAAACACGCAAATTTCTAAAAACAAAAGATTTAAGGGATTTGTCTAATGTCTACAGCCTGACATCCTGTTAAGTAACTATGATATCCTGTTATTAACTATGTCAGAGTATCATACTAAGAAGACCAGCAAAGCTGAACTCAGTCAGGAAAACATCAGTACATTAGAAAAACATGCAGCTGGGCATGGTGGTGCATGCCCATAATCCCAGCACTGGGGAGGCTGAGACAGGAGGACTGCCACAAGTTCAAGGCCAGCCTGGGATACAAAGTGAGTTCGAGGGCAAACTGCACTACAGAATGAAACCCTGTCTGCCCTTGGTATCTGTGATCAGTGATTCCAAGGCTGCCACATACACCAAAGTCTACAGGTGCCCGAGTCCCTTACGTAAGATGGCACAGAACTTGCACACAACATATGCACATCCTCCTGTATCTCTCAATCTCAAGATTACTTATAATACTTCATACTACGTAGTGCAAATGCTATGTCATAGCGGCTACACCAAATCATTTAGGGAGTAAGGGCAAAAAAAGATCTGTGCATGTTAGGTACAGATACAATCTTTTCTGAGCGTTTCTGATCCGTGACTGGCTGAACCCACTGATGCAAACCTGTGGATGTGCAGCGCCGGCCCCACTCCTATACGCTACCTTATTCAGCTCGGGAAGCACGTGGTCTTCTGTCATTCTCAACATTGCTGGAAACAGTTAAAAAAAACCATCTTTAAAGGAAAACTAAAAATTTCAAATACAAAATCTTCCATTTTGAACAGTTTCATTTCAGTAAGAAAACTCTATTTCTTCTAAAAACTAAAGGGTAATGAACTTAGCTCTAAATATGTTCAGGATCAAAACTACAGTTTTGGTCTAAATATTATAAACTGTTTTTTCTTCAACTGAACCTGTTGCCACTCCAGACAAATCTAAATGCAGTCTTGTGCTGGCACAACACCTGCAGGGGTTGCTCCTCCTAACCTGGTAGTGTTTCTTCTCTCCAAATCTGCAAACAGCTCTTTCCTCCAGAGCTTTACAATACCAAAGAAATGTGTATTTCCCTTGGCCTCTTCTGCTGCATGAAGCCATCTGCACTATGATTTCTGTGTGCACACACACAGTTACATATATGCATATTTCTATACTTTTCCTTAGCATATGTAGTTGAGTTTTCTTGTCCCACCATCGGGTTATGCTCAGCAGCATGTTTCTGAATTATGTCAACCAAAGTCAAGACTGAGGACACTGCACGTGCTTCTGCTTGGTGTTAGAATATGCTTCTCAACTGCTGGATCAGTAACAAGTATGTCAGAAATACCTCTGAAAATATTATTTTAGAAACCATTTTTTAATTAATTCAAACTTCTAAATTACCTGAAAAAAATCCGGCTATAATCATTCCATAATGCATTCTTTTATCCATTCAATAAAACTACTTACAGATTGTACTATGGGTGCTAGGGCTACACAAGCAGCGTAACAGTGACCCCACCTTCCAGGAGACTGTCACAGGACAGACAACCAAGGTGATCCAGCCACAGCTGGTGGCAGAGCCAGGACTACAATTAGGTCTCCTGTTGTCCAAGTCAGTGTGCCCTCCACAATGCCGTGTTCCCAGGACTGAGCAGTAACCCATTTCTTATCTAATCCTGGTTCTTACTCATTATGATGGACAATACAGAAACGGCCTAAATTATCTTCAGTAACTGTAAAACCCAATTACAACTTTCATCAAACAAGGATTTCTAAGGTTTCACTCAGCTTTAATAGTGCAATTTATTCCAATGAACAACTCAGATCTTAAATAGGCTGAGCTGATAAACACTCTAGTTACCCATACTGGCTGACATTAGTATAGGGAGAAAAATCTAAGAATTTCAAGTGTCAATATCACATCACATTCAGTTTTTAAACAACAGTAACTATACTGGGATGATAAATATGAAGTCTGCATTTATAATACTAGAGTTGAAGATCTACACATTTATTTAAAGGAAGTAGCAGCACATGAAAGGTAATTTGCTTTCTTTTTCAGTCTTTAGAATTTTGATAAATTCCATTTACAACTGTTTTGATAGAGTGAATATTAAAACATTTAATATCATGCCAGGGATTTAGCTCAGTGGTGCTGCCACCTGCCTCAAAAGCACAAGGTCCCAAGTTCAATCCCTGGTACCAAAAATAAATAAATAAATTCCTTAAAAAAAAAGACAGGGGCCGGGGATTTAGCTCAGTGGTTTCGCTGCCTGCTGTGCAAGCACAAGGACCTCAGTTCGATCCCTGGTACCAAAAATAAATAAATAAATTCCTTAAAAAAAAAAAACAGGGGCCGGGGATTTAGCTCAGTGGTTTCACTGCCTGCTGTGCAAGCACAAGGACCTGAGTTCGATCCCTGGTACCAAAATAACAAACATTTAATATCAAGTCAATGGGTATTTGTCAATTAAGCTGCCTACTCAACTGCAAAGATACTGTGGAGATGCATAAAAAGACTACATGTGGTCTGTGCACTATTAAGCTGGGGTGTCACTGCCCAATGGCAGTGCTGACGGAAATGAGCTGATTCCGTGCCACCACTGATCACCCACAACCCCTGAGAACGTCCAAGTGGCCAGACTGACCAAGGAGCTCATTTGGAATTTTTGAGTTTTTCAGTCAGCACCTGGTAACTACCACCATGGCCTGGAGAGATCCAGAGACATGAGACCACAGAATAAAAGAGAGGACTTTTTAAAGCTCTAGCACCAAAAAGTACCCAATCTACAGAAAGGGTGTGAAAATGTTATTTTCAATTGCATTAAAAAAGGGTGGGCTATTAGGTGTTCCACAGCAGCATCCGCATTCCCAGGGGCTGGGGCTGGGTGACGTGCAAGGAAGTCACACTGGCCAGATGCCGGCAATCACCGAAGCTGGGTGACACGTGCGGGGCTCACTATACTATACTACCAATTTTAAAGGTCTTTCCATTTTATTATAGTAACTGAAAACACTCCCAGAATTTAAAACAAAAGTGTTAAAACAGCAAGAATGCTTCATGCAATTAACTCACCCACATATAGCCACCGGAAAAATGCTTTGAAGTTTTTCATACTGCTATCTATAACCCTACAAAGATAAAAAGAAATCAGAAAAAAAGATTATGGGGCATTCATGTATAACTGTCAATTGTCATAAAATAAAATAATCCTCACTGTTCTATTTTATCCTATCTGGATGGCATTTAAGCCCTTGGAACAGCAGATGTTACAAATCAAACACATCCATAAAAATACAATCTAAAAAAAAAAGCAAATCCTGATTCTTTTCAAAAATAAAGCAAAGTAACTCAGATTTTAACTGGTTATAACTGCCTAATCATAAACCATGTATACTCTTTTCCTGTATTGAATAAAGTATGAAATCCTTTTTCAACTTTGAAATGAAAGAAATCAGGAAAAAAACAGTTTTCAGCATTATTCTTGGTTTAAAAAAATATCTGTTGGTCAGTAAGAAGAAAAGAACATCAACTCAAGCAAAAAAAAAAGCCCGTATCATTACAAATTTGTACTGTTATGACCTCTGATATCAATGAACGCTATTTTTTGAAGTTGATTTTGGACTCTGACGATAACTGAGTCTTTAAAAATTAATTTTCCTGGTCTTTACACAAATGTGTCCCCAAATTAAGTACAGTATTATAAATGGAAGTCATCTTCATACTGATGAAACTAAATACAGAGATGGAATATAATTTTCAAAAAAGTCTCTTAAAGGCCATCCCTATGAGATAATTACTCTAAACCCACAACAATTGCATGTTTCATTTCTGTATCTCAAGACCCTTCCCAAGTAATAAGTTTTGCAATACCACTGGTGAGGTAGGTCAGTATTATTAATCTTTCTGTATAAAGTAAGACATTTGAAATTAAAGACTGCAATATCCCTTACATCACCAAGCACCATAACCAAAACTCTCTGGCAGAAACAATGAAGAAAGGAAAAAAACCAGTTCTTTTATGTCTTTCTCAATCCCCGACCACACCCCACCACAGGTAACCAGGCTTACATCAGAAGTCTCATGCTTCAGTTTTTCCTTTTGTAACCCAGAGTAAAAACAATGCTATGTTCTACTTACTTGAAAAGAGCAAGACGTCAACTGCCTTACATTCATATTGAAAGGTGAGCACAGGAAGCTTAATATTTTAGTTCTGCTCTCAGCAAATGTGGTAAAGTAAAAAACACTTCAAAAATATAGAAAAATCAATGTAATTTTTCTCCTATTTTGTCTTCTGAGTACAACCTCCTATATCTTCTACCTTCTAAGGGACAGCGGATGGGGAGGGATGTATGCATTACAAACTCACAGAGATAAAAAGAACAGTAGAAAAAAACTAGAACAAATTTCAGAAATGTCAAGGCCTGGTGACTGATGAAACTCAATGGCAGAGGCCATGTGTCAGGCAGAGCACAGCACAGGCAGCCAAAAAAGGCCAAGAAAGACCAAGGGAGGCTGAGAAACCGCTCAGGGTTAAAGAGATGCAGCAACTAACTCATGTGAGCCCAAACTGCATCTTACTGCACTGGACATTACTAGGGTACCTGCAAAATTCAAACTGAACTATAGATGAAAATACTGAGTCAATGTGAAAAATTCTAACTTGTTTACTATGGTTATATAAGAAAATAAACTGATTCTTAGAAAATACACACTAACATCTCCATATAGTGGGCTCCTCCTCCACTCTAGGACAACAAAACCCAAGGAAGCTCAAGGCCCTCACAGCAAACAGTGCAGCATTTGCATATCACCTGCACACATCCTCCTGAATACCTCAATCCTGTCTAGGTTACCTACAATGTAAATACTATACGAACAGCTGTTACATTGTATTTAGGGACAATGACAAGAGAAAAATGTCTGTATCTGCTCAGTACAGATGCAAACTTTTCCTAATATTTATGATCTGAGGGTGGTTGGATCTGTGAACACAGAATCCATGTGCGATGAAGGCTCACCATATACAAAACTGCAACTCCTACCTCCAGCATGCCATAGGCCTAGGTCCTCCTTCCCTGCTTGGTTTTTTACCATCAGTGCTTGTTACTCTCTGAGCTACTATCAAAGTGTGAGCAAAATATATGGTGAATGTTTACATTTTAAAAATTGAATACAGCCAGGGATTTAGCCCAGTGGTTCTGCAGCCTGCCTTGCAAGCACAAGGACCCAAGTTCAATCCCCAGTACCAAAAAAAAAAAAAAAAAATACAAAAAAAAATTGAATACAGTTACATTGCCATTAATCTCCCTCAAAATATTCTCCCTCGCTTCAAACACACTTATCTCATCATTCATGACCCTTTTGGAAGCAGTTCTGGAAGTTTACGTTCATGTCTTTACCAGATGTGATCAAAAATACAGTGCATGTTGCTATCAAATGCCATCCAATGGAAAGGCAGATTCGTAGAAACATTTGTGTGTCCTCATCCACCTTATTAGGTGGATCTGCACAGCACAACTTCTGACTCTTCCTTAAAGTCAAAATGACCACAAAAGGTAAACATTTTGAATTAATTCAGAACATTGAGGCAGCCACATCAGCACAACTAAAGACATGAAAAAGGACTTTCAGAATTGCTTCAGAAAGTATCAAGAACGATAGGATAAGTGTGTTTGAAGCGAGAGAGAATATTTTGAGGGGGATTAATGGCAATTTTTTTACTGTAAGAAATTATTTTTAATTTTAAAATCCACTGTTTTTTCCAAACACACTTCATATATTTTAATTATCCATTTGTTTATTGTCTGTCCAACCTCCTTAGAATATAAGATTTTTGAGGGCACAGAGTTTTATGAATTTTGTTCACTATTATATCCTCAATATCCAAACTTCACTTAAAACACAGTGAAGTGCTCAATAACTGTCTACTAGTGAATGATGGTGTTGGATAATTAAGTCAAAAAATGTTTTCAGAGAATAGACAAAGGTATGAAAGTGATAAGAAAAGTATGAACGAAGAGGATCAATCCAGGAAGTCCAGTATCTGACCAAATAGATTTCTAGATCAAAAAATGTAGTTTAAAAGACAAAACAATAAAATATACTACCGAGGTTAAAACAACTTTTTTTATTATCAACACACTAAATGAAAAGATCTACATCTAAAAAAGCTGTTGTGAAATTTCATGATAACAAGGATGAAGACTAAAGCTTTTAAAGAGGGAAAAAAACCTCCAAAGGAATGAGAATCGTGAACCACGAGACCCTCCATCAGCAGCAGGAAGTCCAGAGTGCCACAGAGCCAGGCTTTCCAAGTTCTGTGAGAAGACAACTTACCCTCAGCACCCTAAACCCAGCCAAGATCACCAACTGAATACAAGCGAGGAGAAAAGACACCCAATGTTTACCTCCCACATCCATTTTCTAAAGTTACTCAAAGACACTATGCAGCAAGTGATTAACTAAGGAAAGCAGTAGAGGTGATCCTGACAGCGAGGGAGTGCTGAGAGCGCTATGTGGAGCTTGCAGGGGCGGGGAGCTCCACCTGAAGACCTGGGGGTGCAGGCTACAGGAGCAGCGAGTTGGAGGGGCAGGGACTGCCTGGCCCTCAGTCAGGGAGAGACCAGAATGACGTGTTAAAGAGAGCAGATGAAAGAAAATAGGAGAGCTCAACAGAGTTCTGGAAAATCAAACAGAGAAGAGTAACTTCTCAAAGGTAACAAATACAGGAAATGGAATACTTATGGTTCAGAAATATGGAAGTAACCTATAAACCACAAAAGTTACAGGATTTGTCCCAATTCCTTCTGGAAAAAGGACAAGTGTGGATAGCTGGGACAGGAAAATAATAGTTTTACTTCATAAGATCTCTGTGCTGTTGGCTTGTTTTACACACGCAGGTGTAATTATAATAAAAATTTAAAAGTTCATTTTAAGAAAATCAAGGCAATTTGCTAGGTCCTTATTTAAATAAAAAGTGAAGTATCCTCAGATCCATGATTCTGGGTAAGCCCCTTACTTACTGAAGAAGTTCATTTGCTTTGAGTATGAAAGAGCCCACAGCAGTAATGGCATCTAAAGGGAAATAAATGAAAAAATAAATAACTTGTTAAGTGAGTAAACTGCATCTAATGTATTCTACTGAGAAATTAAATTGCTACCTTCAATTCCTGTAGCATCCAGTCCAAGAGGCTGGTATTTCTGCTTCCACGAAGCCATCCCTTTCAGTTCACTCAAGTGGTATAACAAAGACTCCGAGCCGCTAGTGAGACAGCAGAAACAGACATCTTTACTGTCATCAAGGAGGTGCACAGTGACTCCGACTGAACAGATCTATAAATAAAAACTGACAGCAACTTTAATTTTCTTTCTACAAGAAATAATCATTTGGCAAAACTATTTCTAAAAACTGCAGCAGAATCATCTGTACATGAGCAGAATGTACATGAGTGCAGATGAAATTTGGTGGGGTGATCGGATTAGGTCCAGCTATCTTAGCACACACTTCTTGTGCTGTACTGCCAAGCTCCAACTTTGAGTCCAGTCCTGGCTCTTTTAGGGTAACCACATGGCCAGCTTATTTACCCAACAATTACATATTCAACATTCGATAAACACGTTCTGAGTGCCGACTTTATGTCAGGCATGGTGCTAGATGCTGGGGACACAGTGGTAAGGTCTCTTGGCACGGACAGTTTAATGGGGCAGACGGGCCACAATCTTCACACAATCAGAGTATCTACCGCCCCCATGACATAAGTGACTTGAAGGAAATGCCAGGGTGAGACAGAACAGATCAAACCTGGGGCAAGTTTGTTGAGCTGAAGAACACAAAGGAAGTGGGGTGGGGGGAGCCCTCCAGAAAGGAATAAGGCTGTACAAAAGCCGTGGCTGGGAGACAAAATGTCATGTTTGGGAAACTAAAGGCCACTAATGTGAGGAACGCTGAGAGGCAGGCACTAATGGTCATGCAAAGGTCATGGTCCCAAGAGCAAAGGGAAGGCAGCACTGGAAGGTTCTGAGAGGTACATGAGTAGCTCTGCTGGGGAAAACCCGCTTTAAGGCAAAGTGTGACCCAGAGTAGAGCAGTACAAAAGGTGCTGCAGGCCCTGAGGGTGCTGGGCTGGGTCCCCGGCATGAAGGGATGCATCAGATTTAAAACCAACACTCAGCACCTGCCTGTAAACTGCCTCAGTAAGGCAGCTTTGAACAGAAACAGCACAGACCTGGAAGATCTAATTGCAAGTCTTAGCTCTGCCATTCAGTAAGTCTGAGCCAGTCATGTAACTGATTCTGAACTGCAGATTCTTCTTGTATAAATTGATGATAACGAGAACAAACTGCAAAGGTGTCACATGAAAAAAATACATAACATGCATTGGAAGCTGTAATATATAAACATATTTAATTTCACTGATCAAAGAAATACTTATGTACTATTTCACAATATACCTTATGGTTAAGGGAGACAAAGGCCCAAACAGGGTCTAGCCTGGTTAAAAGATGTTAGAAAATTACTTCATAAAGCAGAATTATCATTATTGTCTTAGGTACAACAAGCCTTCCCTCAAATGCCAATGCAACAATTTTAGCTATAGAAGACTCAAAAATAAAATGCCAGACCATGGAGAGGTTACAGAAAGATCAAAGCTGCGTATGTGTGGACGCAATGCCAAAACATTCTATATGGCCTTCGTACCTCTGTAAGTGACTTATAACCAATTTTTGTATACTGGAATATGATGACTCTATAGACTGGCCGAGCTTTTTTAAACCCTAATAAAGAGAAGAAAACAAATTTAGAATATGACTAGGATATATGCCAGTTCCAAAAGAAACTGAGAAGAATGTATTCATGCCAATTTAAATACAGATACTTTGACGGCACCTTTACTGTTAACTGGTTCATCAAGAGTGTCTGGAGTTCTGCACTGTAACGAAAAATAAAGCGTTTTTAGTCATTTGTCCATTCAAACTTGAATGCATCACCTAAAACTTAATTTTCAAAGTACAAAGAAAATTTTGAAACAAATAAAAAGAAATAGCCCAAAAGAAATGAGGACTTTGTTGTACTCATCAAGGGATAGAAAACAGGAAACCATAAAAGCCAGAAACAGACTGAAGTACATGCAAGGACACAGTGTGCTCACACAGCCCTTCAGAGCAGCACGCAGGGCTGGCTTAGCCAGTCATGCTGGACAGCACTCCAGTCATTAGGGAGAAAGCAGCCAGCTCACCACAGCACACAACCAAGTAAACCACGTGTCGAACGTGGAAAGGTATAAAACATTCACAGAAAAGCTCTAGAAGAAGAAAAAAGAAAAGCTCTAGAAGAAAATCCAAACCAATCTCTGAATACTCTTAAAATGTGAAAGGTCTCTTTAAGGTCCCAGAAAGGAAAAAAATTAGTTTGGCTACAAAAATTTCAAAATTTTTATATATTTAATAAAACATATGCATACACACAAAATGATCACATTTACATTAAAAAATGTGCACAGAAAGCCCAGAAAGATACACCATTTTGTATAACTTATGTACCCTTTTCTATTTTATTTTTACAATGAATACAATTACTTTTGAAATAAATAATTGCTATAAAAGAGGAGGAGGAAAGGGAAGAGGAAGCAGCAAAGCAAGAGCCCCTAACCTGAGTTCCTTACCTCGCTTTTCCCCACAACAGCAAATGCATGAATTCATCTTGCACTGATGTAGTTGTGTTCTTTTCCTATACAAAATGAAAAAATTCACGTTGTAAATTATAAGCATTTTTATTCAAAATTATAGGTATACAATTTCTTTTCTTTGCTCCAAGGTTCCCTCAGATCTGTCTATAAATCAGTTGTCTAAGTATCAGTGGCTGGAAGACAGGTCGTCAGCAATGTTTCACACCTGCCCTTACTTTCCAAGCCACACCGGCTACACTTCACAGTCTGGTCCCCACCTAAGTCACTCTAAGGAGAATACAGTCTGCTGCAGCTTGGATGGTTTGTGCACCCAGGGTTCGTGCCCTGGAGCCTGTTGAGGTGATGGAAGCCCTAAGAGGTGAGGTGCAGTGGGAGGTGGTTAGGGCATGGGATGCGGCCGTAGGAAGAAAGTAAGGCATTCTCAGGGGATGCTGGTAGTTCCTGAGAGACTGTTGTTATAAAAGAGCAGGGCTGACTCCTCCCCCACCTCTGACTTCCTGTCTCACCAGGTGATCCCTCCTACGCACACTCCTGCCATGATGCCATCTTCCCTGAGGACCTCCTCACTAGAAGAACACATGGGGCTGCATGGTCTTGGACTTCCAGCCCCCAAAACTGAGAGCTAAACAACCCTCTTTTCTTGTACGTTATCCAACCTCAGGCACTTTGCTACAGCAATAGAAAACTAAGACAGAGACCTTTTGCAAATCTGAGACGATATTATGAGGTCAGACCAAGCCATCTGAAAGAAGTAACAATCTTAGCCTTTACAAATCAGACTGCTTTTTCTCATGTACCCAAAAAAGGAAATACAGCATTATGTACTTTCAAACTCTCTCCATGGGAAATTTCAGTTATGTTACCTGCACAAACTTGGTGAGACGGGAATCCATCTGCATCAGTATTTCTTCCCATGCTTCACACATACATGTCAGTGACAAATTTATATACTATTAACAAAAAAGGTAAAAAATATTTAAACCAACATGCCTACTAAATAATATGTTTCTTATGATCAAGCGTCACCAAGAAGCCCAGGATTTACTTTCAAGCTCTTAACTAAGTCCCAGGATAAAAGAGAACAGCATGGCTTTTTTATAATCACCTAACTATAAAGAGTTTCATTTTTCCTTACCATTTTAAAATAAAACATGTTTACAGGGATGGGAACGTAGCTCAATGATGGAGGGCTTGCCTAACATGTGTGAAGCCCTAGGTTCAATCCCTAGCACTGAAAAAAAAAGTTAAGTTTGTAGCTGGTAAAACAGATATTCTCAAAATTTTTTTGTTGTTGTTATTGCTTTTGTTTTGAGACAGGGTCTCACCATGTAGTTCAGGCTGGCCTTGAACTCACTATGTAGTCGAGGCTGGCCTCAAGCTTACGGCAATCCTCCTGCCTCAGCCTCCCAAGTGCTGGGATTACAGGCATGCACCACCATGCCCAGCTCAAGTGTTTTTTTTTTGGTACTGGGGATCGAACTCGGGATCTTGCGCCTGCAAGGCAGGTGGCAGAACCACTGAGCTAAATCCCCGGCTAGCTCAAGTCTTTTACCTGAATTACATTTTATGTATAGCAACTGTGAAAATGCTAGTTTGTTCAGCTATTCAAATAGCAATAAAAAGACACTGATCTCAGCCAGGCATGGTAGTGCACCCCTGTAATCCCAGCACTCTTGAGAGGATAAGGCAGGAAGATCACAAGTAAAAGCCCAGCCTGGGTAACTGAGTGATTTAACAAGAAGTGTCTCAAAGTTAAAAAAAATTTTTTTTAAAGCAGTGGATCTTTGCAGACCAAGTGGATTTCAAACCCACACTGATTAAGAGAGACAAAGAAGGACACTATATCCTTGTAAAGGGAACAATCCAAGAGGAAGAGATAACAATCATAAATATCTGTGCACCAAACACTAGTGCACCCAGCTATATAAGACAAATACTAATGGACATGAAAAACCATATAAGCACTAATACAATAGTAGTGGGGGATCTCAATACCCCATTGTCACAAATAGATCAACTAAAGCAGTGGATATATAGCTCAAAGTGAAGGTCTCTAAGTTCAATCCTCAGTACTAAAAACATAAATTAAAAAGATATACTGATCTCCAGAAACCTTTGACATCAAGTAAATTATAAACTATGATAGGACAAAAAAAATGTTCAGAGTTCTATGCAGCTCCTCCATCGAGACCGTCCATTCTGCAGCCCTTGCCTCTGGCCTGGCTTGAGTCCTGCTCTAACAGCACACAGCACGAACACTACTGCTGAGTCCAACACCCACAAGGCTTTGCACACTTCCATTCGCACTCTTGATACCCTGCAGCCATGACCACGCAAACAAGCCCAGAGGCCTGCTGGAGGGGAGAGCAGCGAGCAGCACGGAGCCATTCCAGCCCTGCACACCTGCAGCCCACAGGGCCAGCTGCCTCGAACTGGGCCCAATCTGGCCCAGATCCCCAGAGCCTCAACTGCTAAGTTGTAGAACAGGAGCCACTCTGGGCTGGATGCATTAGGAACAAACACTAACTCATGTGAAGACTGGTTTCCACCATACTTTATTTGGAATAAAGTATAAATAACATTTTACTTAAGAGAATATGTAAAGAGATTTAAACTAGTTTTTCTTTTCTTTTGGAGGTGGCAAACAGGGTTAGGTGGAAGTGGATTCTCAATTAAATTTTCTTGCTTTAGTCAATACTCTAAGAAGATTAGCAGACTAAACACTTATTCCCAGCAGCTTTACAAAATAAAATGTAAATATTTTCCTTATGACACTTTTAGTAACTACATAAAGTAAGCCATAAATACATACCTGCAAAAGAGCTGAAATGTGAGTGAACTTTCTAGCCATCCGGGTTACTTCAGGTAAGAAGGAATACAATAGATTAGTTTCAAGCTGTAAAATAAAGACAGAGAGTCCCAATCAGATTCATTTGCTTAAAGACAAATTGTTTCCACCCAAAAACAAATCCTATAATATAGAGAAGAGTCTAGATCTAATTATGTATCAGAAGAACTGTCAGAACTCTGCCCTTTTCAGCATAACAGTTTGGGACTAAGCACAACTTTAGGATTTCCTAACCTGTGCGGGACTCCACAGATCTCTCTCTCTCTCTCTCTCTCTCTCTCTCTCTCTCTCTCTCTCTCTATCCCTTTGACGTAGCTGTAAATGTAATAACCTATTTGTAACATTATTATGCGAAAATTAATAAGTGAACATTAATATATTTTTTAAAACTTTTTTTTTTTGGTACCGGGGATCGAACTCAGGTCCTTGCACTTTCGGGGCAGGTGGCAGAACCACTGAGCTAAATCCCAGGCAATATGTTTAAAATTTTAATGGAAGTAGAAGGAATTAAACGTTATTGATAAATACAAGGAAAATACCTATCAACGGTATGTAAGTTGGATCTCAATGAAGTTGTCATTAAAAAGTATCTATTACAAACTTCACAGAAAAAGTGAATCACTTTATTACGGCCCAAATGCCATCCTGGCAATCAGTTTCTGAGTCTTAAGATGAGAAGTGAACATGAACAAGCACATTAGTGAATCAGAACTGAAGGGTGTGACACTGAGATGGTGGGAGGGCATCACTTTTTGTTCTACTTCTGTTAGCGATTTCTCAGGAACTCAGGCAGATGGCTGGGACATTTAAGATGAGAATTCTGAGACGATTTCTTGGCAAGGCAAAGCTAAAATCTAAATACTCTACAGGAGACTGTCAGACTCCTCAATTTATAAAATAAAGAACACATAGTAAGAAAAGTTCTTCTCAAAATGAAGTGGTTGTTTTGCACAAGCAGCAATGTGCTGGTTAGGAGCACAGACCCCGGAACTGACCACCTGGCACCACTTCCAGACAATGACATGGAGCAGGCCCCACAGTTCCTGTGTGTGCCCATGTACGCATCCGTAAGACAGGAAGGACACGAAGCTACACACCAAGTTTGAAGCACATTCAAATGATCAATAAATATTAGTCTTTAATAATATTAAGGTCAAGTCTAAGAAAATACAGTACAGTAATGCCCCCATTGTTGAATGGCTCCAAGCTCAAACTTTCCAAGCTCGAACTTTGCTCGAACAGCAAAATTCAAAAAAATCTGCTCCGTAGTCAAACTAAGAATCTGACTTGAAGAAACCTGTACAGGGGCTGGGTGTGGTGGTGCATGCATGTAATCCCAGCACTGTGTAATCCCAGCACTCTGGAGGCTGAGGCTGGAGGATCACTTCCAGTTCAAGGCCACATTGGGCTACATAGTGAGTTCAAGGACAGTGTCTCTAAATACATAAAAATAAAAAACCCTGTATGGGCTGAACATGAGTCACACTGCAGTACCAAAGGGGTGATTACTTAAATCTAAGTGCCACTCCAGACAATCTAAGCGCCACTCTAGACAATACATAATGCTTGTATTAGTGCATTAAAACATTTGTCACTGTGCCTTTTCTATACTTTATTTGTGTAAGATATTGTACCATGGCTCCAAAGACAGTGATAGTGCCAGTAAAGCTAATGGGAAAACTGTGAGAACCATGACAGAGTTAAAGAAAGAAATCATTGCAAAATTTGTTAAAGTCCTGAAAAAACAAATTTATAAGTGTACATTTTTGGCCCTCAGAACCAATTATTTGTTTTTCCATTATTTCTTATGGGAAAAATATGCTCAGTTCTTGAACTTTTTGGTGTTTGAACACAAATTTGGAACAAATTGAGTTCAACAACCGAGGTATCATGGTACCTAGTTCAAAGCTAAATTGGTGTAGTAACCCATTAGCGTGATCTTTACCAGACTACTGAAACCCTCTCTATGAAAACTGTATTGCAGTAGGGGGAAAACGATACAGTGCTCACTATAATAACATCCAATGTGTAAGACTTACGAACTCCAAGTAGGTTTGCTTTGTTTCACTGACAATTAGAATTCAGTGAGATATGGATACTAAAACACCGCAGGCGCTGGGGTTTATCTCAGTGGTTGAGAACATATTCAGCACACATGATGGCTGGGTTTCATCCCCAATACCAAAAAACCCCAAAACCTATAAAATACACACTTATTCTCTATTGCCATTAGGTTCCGATACCTACCTGAAAGTATGAAACTTCGTGAGCACCACCACTAGACACTTCTGTGACCACAGACAGTGACTTCAGATCACTTGATAAGCACAAAGCTAGACACGTACCCGCAATCTGTAAAACAGTGAAGGCCCCTCAGTACCTCTGCTAACAATACCAGGCTGCTTTCAAAAGCAGACCCACGCTCCTGGTCTCTGCCAGACCTGCACGGCGGGTGAAGGCCGGAGTCCGCCCCGCACCCTGTGCCCTGCCTGGGCACAGGAGACAAACAGCTGCCCCCATCCTTCAGGGGTCCACAGCAGCTGCTGAAAAAGCAAATTCCACAGCTGGTTCTTCCTTCTAACCCCCCACCTGGGGGATGCTAAGAGTAAGGTGCAATGAACTTTGGAGAAGACTGAGACTGGCAATTGTGGCAGCCTTGAGCACTGGGTGTAAGACTGTTTCTGATGATTTTATTACTTTCCAATCACAAATTCTAGCTCTCATAGAGTTGTGGTGCAACATTACACCATAACTAAATGGATCACACTAATCTTTTTATTAAGAAAGAAAACTTGACTAGTTTCACCAATAGCTCCTGATCTCTATAAACATCATACACTACTATTTTTATCTTTGTAAGGAAATTATCCTCTAAACATTTAAGAGTGAACTGAACTAGAATAAAAACTATTTTTACTCTACAAATAAATGTGTTACTACATTATAAGAGAAACAATATAAACAAATTTAAAACAAAAACTTACCCCTGTGACTCGAGCAATTTTGAACATTCCATAAGCATAAAGCTCGATAAATCCAGAGCTTCCTCCAAGGACAAGAATATTAAGCCTAAATAAAAATAATGCAACAAGCTGAGGTGATCGAGTCCTTAAATGGCGCTATAATCATTCCTGCTCTCACATTATCTATACACTGAGGCCCTCTGCAGAGGGAACCCAACGCCAAGCAAACCCAGGCCAATTCTTTTTTTCTCAAAAGTTTCCTGTAACCAGAAAAACTCAAGGCCAAGCAAGGTGGCACATGCCTGTAATCCCAGCACTTGGGAGGCTGAGGCGGGAGGATCATTATGAGTTCTAAGCCAACCTGAACTACATACTGAGACCATCTCAAAAAACCAAAAATAAATAAATATTTACAAATCAAGGGCCAGGGATTTAGCTCAGTGGTTCTACCACCTGCCTTGCAAGCACAAGGTTCCAAGTTCGATCCCCAGTACTCAAAAAAAAAAAAAATCATGAAAAATCAGTTTACAATAAAATAACACTAACAATGATATTTACATAAAGTCAGTAACAAAACAATCCTTTCCCAGCTAATACAAAGTGCTGTCAGTTTTATCATGGATATGACATAAAACATATTAAGTAGGCTTACAGAACTTGGATAATAAAGTTTAAAATGCAGAAACTCTTGTACTTCTGTTCTCCTTATTAAAACACAAAAGCACACTGCACTAAAACTTGACAAAATGAAAGACTAGACAATAAAAATAACAGGTATTAACATGTGCATTTTGTTGAAAGGTGTTAATGTAGTAATCAACATAACAAATCAAAGATTTATTCTTCAAACTTCTAAAGAATTAAATATCAACTTAAAGAAGTCAGACTTCAGATATTTGCGAGATTTACCTGACATCTCCCAAGAGCTTAATAATTTCATCAGAATTTTCTTCACTAAAATATAAAAATAAAGTGGGTCACCTTTTGATGATATCTTTTAACCATAATAAAAGATTATTTTACTTGAAAACAAAAAAGGCATATCTTACCTAAATATTTTTGAGGTGTTGCTATAGCTAGAGAAAAACAGAGATAAGGGTAAAATAAATTGTAACAGAGATGTATTTTTTTTAAAGGTCTGAAAAACTGTCACTGTTACAAACAGAGGAAAAAGTCTTCAACATCAATTCCAAAGAAATAAAACTCTGCTACTTACTTTTTTGGCAATGTGGGGAGCTTGGGCAAGAGAAGATTTGACTCATCCTCAGCATTGTAAAAGGATGTAAGAACACTAACAGGGAGAGGAAACCAGCATTACAGAGGCAAAGGGTTTCCTTCTTTCCACCAACAACATACATTTCTGAAAAAGACTCCAGTTTGATAACATGACCAAGTAAACAGATGGTACGAATATTTAACCACTGTAAAATAGTCACTCTAACAACAGATGAGAAGAAAAAAGTACAAATTTGTTACGTTTTGCAAAACAAGTTCGTCAAATGGCCATGAGCCACCATATCTTATTTAATTCCCTTTTCTTTTTCAATTTACCCCTATATAAAAGTTGGAAATAAGTAAGTGAGCAAGTGAAAAGGTGGTGACTTGGAAACTGGTTTCTCCCCAGGTTAACATGTTAGCCATCTTGAGAGATCCTGGAGTCGCCACCTAACATTTCTAAACTCTTAGCAGAAAGCATGTTGGGAATACACTTAGCAGTAAGGGCTGGAACGTGAATTACACAACATGCTGCTTCTCTGCTTTCTAGAAATTCATGTAACCATGTGCAATCCTTGATTATTTCATGATGGATTAATCACTCCGGTTTATCTAGAGTGAATTTCAAACTCCGGGCTAGATTCTTGTTATCCAGTCCTTTAAAATCCCCTTAGGAAAGCTGTCAAAGGTCACTCAGGATTTATAAGCTTATTTGATATTAACTCAGTGGAGCTTAATCGAAAGGAAAAGCTAATGGAAAGAAAGTACGTCTCCCCCAAAAAGGAAAAGATTTTTTACCCTAACCAAACTCACTGACCCCTTAGCCTGTATTTACTGGAAGCCTGGTTTATTTCTTGACTAAAAAGAACAAAGGAAAATTATTTTCAGGAAAAAAGGAAAACATGAAGGCCACAGATACAGAAACCTGTTCAGAGCAGAATGCTCAGTTTAACACTTTCTGTAGTCTAAGAATATTTACTTAAGACACTAAAAGCAAAGTGCTAAACAGAATAAATGCGGAAAGAGAAAGCAGAACCATAATTTCCTAATCAGTAATTTTAATTAGTATTGCTTGAAAGTATAAATCATTAATATAAACTACTAAAAATGACTAAAAGCGAGAAGAATCTTGGTCATTCAGCCATTACTGATCCAGTAACAATTTTTTTTTTTAGAAGAAAAGAAATCTAACACAGCATTAAAACACTTCACCTTGATAAGACAAAACCAAAACTGAAAGGCAATAGGCAGACACTCAACAATAGGGAAAGCTGAGCACTTCCTGCGCGCCCCATGGGGACCCCACGTGGGTCTGCCCGCACCTGCTCTCCACAGTCACCTCCATCCAGTGCATGCAGGACACTGGGGCCTCCACGGAGAAAGAGTGCAAGCTCTCAGGCTTTTCCACATCACACAAAATAATCTTCTTGGTATCAGCAAGAGCAAAGGCCAAAACTAAAACAGGAAAAGAAAAAACAGAACGAATCAGGGTAACATTTGAGAAAAATAAGTGGGCATTTTATTTATTGCCCAGTTTTACTAGATTAAACACATCATAATCATAGAAATTACATAACATATACATTTTTCCCTTTAATACTTTAAAAAGATCACTGCATCTAATTATGTTGTTATCTAAGCTTACTTTCAAACTGCATGAGCAGTGTACTTTCTCACCTGTTGTACTTAATGTCTTAAACATCAAAGTTTCTGGACTAAAACCCTGTTGTCCAGCAGAAAATACCAAACAGGTGTCAACAGATAAATAATTATACTTTCTCACCATGACATTCTAGTCCCATAAGCACGTCTAAATGATAGGAAGAAGCTCAGCCTGGTGGCACATGCCTCTAATCCCAGCTGTTTGGGAGGCTGAGACAGGAAGATCACAAAGTTTGAGGCCAGCCTGGGGAACTTCACAAGACCCTGTTTCAAAATAAAATAAAAAGAGCTAGGGATGTAGCTCAGTGGTTGAGCACTTGCCTATCATGTATGAGTCCTGGGTTCAGTACTACAAAAAAAAAGAAGGACTGACTCCATCTGTTGTGCCCTCAGAAGTCTTTTCATTCTTCTCTTCTGTTTCTATCCCATAACAGGAAACAAGGTCATCAAATACTGTGCCTTGTTCCTTTGACTGTGCTAAATAGTACCTAGTTTTCTCTACATAGTCATTAATATCTTCCTAACATATCCAAATCTAAGGATTTCTAGCCTGTAATCCCAGCTACTCAAGAGGCTTGAGGCAGAAGGATCACAATTTTGAGGCCTTCCTGAGCAATGCGTGAGACTTCATCTCAAAAACAAGGGATGGAGGGAGAATTTCTAAACAGACACCAATGAGTTTCACTTGCACACCATCACAGGAAACTTTGCTAGACGTGGGTAATCCTATCCTCCTATTTTTTTTCTTTCTTTTTTGGTGTGGTACTAGGAATCTGAACCCAAGGCCTCATGTGTACTAGGCCCAGTGCTCTACAATGAGCTACTCTCAAGCCCTTTTTAAACTTTATTTTGAAGCAGGGTCTCACTACGTTGTCCAAGCTGGCCTCGAACTTGTGATCCTCCTGCCTCTTGACAGCTGGGATTACATATATGTCACCATGCCCAGTCCAGCCTCTTTAAAAACAATTTAAAACAATCTTGAAATAATCAATATCTGACAAAAAACATTTTATTATCCAAAAGAATAATATATACACACACACACACACACACACACACACACACACACATATACACACACACTTACTGATAAACACATCGTAACACACACTGACTTTTACGGTTTGAGAGCCTGTGTTTTTGACCAAATAATTCAAGACCTGAGATGTTATTTATAGAAGTCTCAGGGCTGGGGGTGTAGCTTAGTAATACAGCACGTGCCTCACATGCAAGAGGTAGATCTCCAGCACCACCCAAAACAAACAAAGTTCTCTAGTTTTACATATCCTCTACACATATTCTGAGCAAGAGCAGAATGAGTGCAATATTTTGCAAGCATTTCTGGCAATTCTGCTTCTGGGAATTAATCTAAGGAGCTAATCACACAAAAGTCTTCCCAATGTTCAGAAAGTTTATATAGCACTGCTTATAAAAGCCCAAAAACTGGAAACTAAATATTTACCAAGAGGGCTAGATTTTGTAAACTACAATACATATAGCAGATTGGTATCCAGTCATCTATTATTAATGTGCTATATCTATCCACATTGAGGAAAACAAACAACAAACAAACAAATCCTACATAAGTTGCACATAGGGTTGCAGGCCTGTAATCTCTGCACTCAGGAAGCTGAGGCAGAAGGATCACCCAGAGTTTGAGGTCAGCCTGGATTACACAGTAAGACTTTGTCTTGAAATACCAAAAAAAACCCCTATATATCAAAATAGCATGCATCCACTGACTTCTTTTTTTTTTTTGGTACCGGAGATCGAACTCAGGTCCTTGCGCTTGCGCAGTATGCAGCGAAACTACTGAGCTAAATCCCCGGCCCGCATTGACTTCTTTTGATAAAACTGTATATTCAGATCTCTACATGTATTTATTTTATTAGGAAATATTGTAAAAGTTGTTCACAAAAATAGAAATAGTTGTTATTGCTAAGTGATAGGTTTTGAGAGAATTAAGTACTTATTTGTATTTACCTAAAAAAAAAATTAAGCAATGAAAAGCACATATCATTCATT
Source organism: Heterocephalus glaber (assembly GCF_053883595.1). Lineage (NCBI taxonomy): Eukaryota > Metazoa > Chordata > Mammalia > Rodentia > Bathyergidae > Heterocephalus > Heterocephalus glaber. The sequence goes on along the minus strand of NW_028258325.1, from coordinate 19,497,087 downwards.
TTACAAAAACAAATCACTTTTTTCTTAAAGCACCAATAATACAAGTGAAGCTGGGCATGGTGGTACACGCCTGTAATCCCAGCACTTGGGAGGCTGAGGCAGGAGGATGACTGTAAGTTCAAGGCCAACCTAAGCTACATAGTGAATTCAAGACCAGCCTGAACTACATAGCGAGACCCTATCTCAAAATAAATAAATAAATAAATTAAACAAACAAGTGAACTATAAGTTGCATAATTTACAGCATCTTACCATACTATGTATTGTACAGTTCAAATAAGGACTGGGACTGTAAAACAACACATAGAAGAAGAGCTCAGAGACCAGAGCCACACCAAGCTAAAAGGTAGCAGGAGGAAAAAGGCCACAGAGAAATGGAAGAAACAGTCAGCCGATGGTCCTTCAGGTGTGGCAAACATATGTTTAGTTTAGTGCTACATTTTGTTTTGGTTTGGTTTTTGGCGTTTTTTGTTTTTTCCTGTTTTTTTGAGAGGGATCTCACTATGTAGTTCAGGGTGGCCTTGAACTCACAGAAATCCTCCTGCCTCAGCCTCCTGAGTGCTGGGATTATAGACATGTGTCCCCACACCTGGTTCAAATGTATTTTCAGACAAAAAAAGGCTATGATGGCATTGAACTGAATGGTGAGTGACAGGTGGTGCTGGGGCCAAATGGTACAGGATAAAAAGAGAGCAGAAAAGAACAAAACCAAAGTATTTTGTCTATTCCACTAGATTTCATTTCAGAGTTATCTCTGCCAAGAAATCAGATCTCACTTTAAGTGTTCTTAAACAAGGTGATAGAATTCATCAGAGTTCTTATGAAAAACTTACAGCATTCTAAAAAGAATTCCAAAACCAGCACTCACAATTCTAACGTACACTAAGAACAATTCTTTATGTACATAGGCTTCTTTACAGAATACTGTTTGATTGTATGTTATCTATCTGTTTGGCAGTACTGGGGAATCTACCTACCTACCTACCCATCCACCTATTTCTTTGGCACTACTAGGAACTGAACTCAGGACTTTCCCACTGAGCTACATTCCCAACCGTTTTTTAAAATTTCTGATTTTAAGACAGGGTCTCAAGAAGTTGCTAAGTTGCCCAGGCTGGGCTTGAATTTGCCATCCTCCTGCCTCAGCCTCCCAGAGTGCAGGGATTACCTGTATGCACTACCACACCCAACTTTTCGGAATATTCTTTAAGAAAATAAAATAAATATTCTTCATGAAAATATTTCAAAATATTCTTTATGAAATTTATCATTACGTTTGCCATCTGGTCTCCAAGCCAGACAGGTCACTTCCTTTCCTGTATTTTCATTTGGTGGAAAACTCCAAACCCGATGAAAACTTGCAAGTCGATGTAGTAAGACCTAAAACAAACACAATGGCAGAAAATTAAAAATTCCATTTCCAAAAATAAAATAAACCTATTATTCCTCTCTTAAGTAAAATAGCTCTGAAACAGAGGAATTCAAGTATCTGAATGAATGTGAAGTATTTTAAAAGAAATTAGTAAAATCAGAAGATCCCATTTAACCTTGCACCCTATACATTTTCCTGTCTTTAACATCAATAGGAGACTTATCTTTCAGAAAGGAATACGAAAGCTTCCTAGAAACAGACAATAAAAAAGAAATAACACAAACAGCACTAAGAAGGTAGCTGTGATACAGCCAGATAATTAAATGTGGGATCTGACAACCTGGCACCTAATATCAGCTGCGTTACTTTCTAGCACTGGATCTCGACAAGTCACTTGTCCATTCTAGATTTCCATTTCCACACCAGTAAATGCCACCTTCAAAGGCCAAGATGATGCCCCAGGGCTCCTTGTACACTGAAACTAAGAACTCCCTTACTCTGGCTTCTACACAACCATGGAAAACAAAGATGCGAAGTTTCAATCATTAGACCACTAACCTCATGTGCCTCCTAACACTGACTGGCAATCCTCTTAGGCTTCCCGGGTCCACCAGGGACCTTGGTCAGCTTTTATACCGCTTCCTTCTCCTCTCCATATTCACTTGTAGACTTGCCCTTGCTGCTGCTGAAAGCGGAAACGGTGCTGCCATCACACCTACCTATCTGCACTGATGCCCCTCTTGCCTACCTTCCCCCCAACTGCCCTGGCCACGCTATCCTCGCTGTCCTCCAGGGCCAGACAGAGTTCCAGGGCATCGTGGCAGAGGACCGACACCAGAAGATGCATGCAAGGCCCTGAAAAGCTAGATGCTGATAACCTAGTGACGGAGTCATGGCAGACAAAGCAGTGGTGTGGTTTTGTAGGCTGCTAAGATTTCCTTACCACCTACTGTAGTTTCCAAACTTGGCTGCTCATAACACAACTTTCACCTGGCCACTATGCAGAAAACAGCCAAAAGGCCGGCAGAGGAAAAGAAGCACAGGTGAACGTTTCCTTCCAATATCGCTGTCCAGTAAACAAGCTGGCAGCAGAAAGTTGGGTACCCTCAGGCGACACTTGGTGAAGCATGTATAACACAATGTGAGCTGGAATGTTTAAAGTTCCTTTAATGGCAAGTTGGACAACAGGACCTTAAACCTCCTCTCTGGCAACTTCAGGCACGTACACTTCCACAAAGGCTTGACAGTCGTTCGTCTTTGTTCTGCTACTAAACTGAGAGCAGACTTAGGTAGCTTTGGTGGATCTACTACTATGTCCCGCTCAAGTGCGATGACAGGAGGTTTTAAGACACGAATGAATGAAAGCGACTTACAGGTGCAGGACTGTGTGATTGTGTCAAGCTGAGTGAAAACTATTCTTCTGGCCATAAAAATACTAGAAATAAGTGTAGAAATCATCTTGGCTGATAGAATCCTCTACATCTTCACTTGAAGTTTGCAGCCGACCTGGGAAGCAAGGGGCAGGGCAGGCGGGGTCCAACAAGCCCGCGGAGGGGAAACTAAGGCTGGCTCGGAGGCCTGCCCTCACGCCGCTCACTCACCTCTCCCGCAGTGTTGGCCAAAGCAATGAGATCCCGCTTAGGCGACCAGACCAGGAAAATGATCTCCTGCGGCAGCTGCTTCTCTCCCACCACCCGGAAGGACGGGAAACAGGTAGGAAAACGCAACATGGGGGCGCCCTGTGACGACCCCCCGTGAGACGCCGGCGGTGTCCCCGGCCACCGGGCGCCTGCGAAGAGCACTGATACGGGCGACGCCAGCGAGAGGATAGAGGACCTACCGCTTTTCCCTCCCTCCGGGTCCCTCAGCCGGCCGCGAGATGGGAAAACTTCCGGCGCCGTGTGTCCTCGCGAGAGGAAGAAGGTGGAGCGGAGGCGCGCGCGAGCGGGGAGGGTCCTGGGCCGGCAAGGGGCGGGGCGAGCGGCGGGAAGAGCCCGGGTCTTGGCTGGCACACGGATGGGGCGGGGCGAGCGCGGGGGGAGGCGGGGAGAGCGCTGGGTGGGCGGGGAGAGTGCTGGGTGGGCGGGGTGGACGCGGTTCCAGACCCTGGTCAATGGGCCGCAGGACAGTCTTCAGGTCAGGTTGTACATGACTCTGCGTGCACACGCTTTCAGGTCTTTCCCGTTCCCCTGGAAATCCGCTGCTATGGGGGAAGACTTTCAGAGGTTTAGGGGTGTGGCCTCAGAGATGCTGTAAACTCCTTAGTAGTTATCAACCCTGGTTGCTTAGCAGAATTAAAAAAAAAAAATTCCTTCTGTTCAGGCAACATTAAGAGAGAATTAATACCAAAGGGAACCCCAGTATTTATTTAAATTCTTTACGTGCTTCCAGTCTGCAGCCAAGTCGGGAGGTGCTGCTTAAAGTTTCCCTGGCATAGGCAAATACTGCTTTGATTCCAAATCCCATTTAAATGTGTACCTCACAACTTACTGGTAGTAGCAGCCCCAGTGTAATAAAAGAGGACTTAAGACTCAGGCTGGATTTATCCTATAGCGGGCTGAGCTTTTACTATGTGAGAGGATGAGGGCCACATAGATGCGCGCCACGTGGACTCTGCCCACGAAGCTCCCGGCCTGGCGGACAGTGTGTAAATCAGAACCCATCTGCGGTTCCTTTATATAGACAACAAGTAAGTGTGAGAATATGTTCAGCAGTCCCGACTACAGTCCTGCAGAGAACACATCATCCTCGGGATGCTTGACTCGCCACCTACGTAGAAGGCAAAAACCATAAGCGGCCTACCTTTCACTTCCGGTTCAGAGGGGAAACAGGTGGCAGGACTTGCCTTTTCAGTGAGTCCCATCTTCCTGCCCTCTCTGGATCTGGCTTCTGAAAAGTCAGTGACCGAGAGATTCATTTGCTCAGTAACAAATGTTCGAGCAGCTGTTTAGTTTCAGGCACTGTTCTATCTCTGGACTTGATGCTCACCTTGGTCCTTCTCAGACACAGACTTGTGCTTTCCTTGCCTGTGCTGCAGATAACTGAGGGGCAGTGGAGACAGCTACTGGAAATGATCCAAAGTGGCCACAGGAAAGAGCTACTAACACATAGTGTCACAGTCTTTATTTCCCCTCTACCCTATAAAGATTTTGGTTTTATCCTTTTTCTTTTTCTTTTTTACATAAAAATCCAACTTTATTGAACACAGGAATAGATGGATTTTCAAATTATTTTTGCTTTATGGTTATTAGTATCTGATCCATGGTAGTACTAACTGCTACTATATGAAGATGCTTGTCTATTCTTAATTCTATATTCATAAACAAATATATTTAAATCTAGAGAGAAACATTTGTGATTGGCTTATTAGTGCATGGTAATCCCTGGTATATGTACTGCTCAAGCTGGTAATAAGGTATCATCCATTCTACAGCAAATTTGAAGCACAGGCACAAATTTGAATTTTATACAAAAATTCAGTTTTACTCTTATTCATACATTAAGTGGGAGCTGACATCTGTAACTTACAGGAAAGCAAATACTTTTGTTTTCTACCTCCTAGCTGAACAAAAACACACATAATGTTTTTAGACAAGACTTGGTTGTTTTGGGTTTTTTTTTTCTACCAGGGATTGAACTCGGGTCCTTGTGCTTGCAAGGCAGGCAGCAGAACCACTGAGCTAAATCCCCAGCCCTAAGACTTGGTTTTTGTATTTCAATGAGAATAACATATAACCCTTCCTTAAACAAAATGACCAGGGTATAATGAAACCATCTTTGGAGGAAATGTTTAATATGCATATCTTATTTAAATAAATCCTCCAATAAGAAATGGAGAATTCATTGCCTTTACTTTGAAGGCTTTGTAGTTATCTGCCAAATTTAAATGTGCAGCTCACCAACATTCCTTTATTGGAAATAGCAGTATTTCCACATAATAGTTCTCCAAAGGACTTAAAAGTCTCAAAATTCTGTGTCTCCTTTGGCTTGCTTCTCTCTTGATTCCACCCAGGCTTTATTAATGGTTCGCTTCCTATCATCATCTCCATCTTCATAAATTGTCTTTAGAACATTCATTAATCCCTCACTAGGATCTGTTTCAGCATCATAGGATGGCTTTTCTTTTTCTTTGCATTCCTTTTCAACCTGAGTCAAGTATTCCCGTCGCGTGTTTTCTGCTTTCTTTCTACATAAGAACTGCATCAGTCTTGATTTTTTTTGAACTGCCTTCCACTGAGATGGGTTTTAAGAGATTCTTCACAGTCATAGAGTAACTCTTCCCATTTAGATTCTTTAACCAAAAGATCAAATGACCTCTCTGTGAAATGCACCTGCACATTCTCAGCAGGAACTTGATGAACTCCAGTTAAGGTAATGTAGATTTTCACAAACTTATCTGACTGATCCCATCCGTAATTACTGATTTTCACACTATATCCTGTTGTGATGGGAGCAACCACAGCAGCTGGTTTTTCATTGTCAAGAAATTCTGGTTTCTTTTGTGATTTTTGTTGCACCTTATTCTTTATTTCTGTTTCAATCTTGGATTTTTCTGCTGTCAGGGCATCTCGTACTCTCTTCCTACTGGCCTTTTCCAACAACACCTTTACCTCTTTTAGATCATTCTGCAACTCCTCCAAAGCTGAAGCCTTGGCCGGGCTGGGTTAGACCGGAGGCCAGAGCAGCAGGCGTGCACCCAAGGACAGAACCCAGCGCGCTCTCCGCGCGCGTGGACCACAGCAGCGCGGGCCGCGGAACCCGCACCTGCGCGCACACCCTACCTGCACGAGATCGCGGCCCGCCCCGGTTTTATCCTTTTTCTTTGCCCTCCCCATACTGAGAAAAAATACAGTGTTGTCAAACTGGCTCACTTGTGCTTCTGTGGAACAGAATCAAGAGGAAAGAAGACGGCCTGGGATCTGGCAGCAGTGTTTTTCAAGTAGGGAAGGGCAGAAGGTATCTATCTTCATATATATATCTTCATATGTATATATCACATATATATTCCATACATATCGGAGAGGGATGGGCAAACAAAATACATTACATAATTCTATGCCTTTTATATCCTCCTCCTTATGTTGGGGGCGAGGCATGAAAGCACTACCTTTATAGAAATAACTTTTAGCTACTAGGCTGTTTCTGTGATCACCACTAGCTCAGGCCGGTGGCTACAGTTTAGTACATTTACACTGTAATAGTATGGGATTGGATCTTGGAGGGTCAAGTAGCTCCCAATAGGTTGGGAGGGAAGGGAGAATGTGACAGCATCACACTGGTTCATTCATTATTCAGGACATGAACTCTTATGGTCAGAGTGATGAATTAGAAAGGAAAGAACTACAGGTGTAAAGATGGCAGGAAGACTAGCTAAAGCTGGAGGACAGTTTCCAAAAGCATTCCCAGAGTAGAACAGGAACTGATTATTGATTAGTTAGGGAAATGAGGAGGAGTTGAGACTCTGAGGTCAGGCTAGAGAAATTGTGGTTGGATGGGGACAGAGGTAGAGGTAGTAATTGGGCATGGATTGGAAAAAAGTAGAGCAGAGCAAAGGAGTGCAGTGAGGACTGTGTTCAGATGGAGAAGTAGAAAGAATGATGCTGGCCAGCAGGAAGTTAGTAAGGAAGGTTGAAGGGGGAAAAGTTGACCTGAGCAAAGATTTAGGACTCCCATATACAGGGATGGAAGGAGTTCTTTGGGACGTGTTTATATGAGTCACTTTCCTGTCGTTGGGGCAAAATACCCAATAAGGGAAAGGAAGTTTATTTTAGCTGACAGTTTCTAGTGGGTTCAGTCCATTTTAGCTGGCTCCAAGGCAGAAATGGCACAGTGGAAGAGCATTAACAGGAGACAGCTGCACAGTGCATGGCAGTGAGGAAAGGAGCAGAAAGAGAAGGGAGGATCAAGGGGCACCCTTCAAGGTCATGCTCCCTGTGACCCTCTTCCACTGACCAGGCCCCACTTCTAAACATTAGACTTTTGGGGGGCATTTTAGATCTAACCCATGACATTCAGCCCCCAAAAGGCTTGTGTTCATCTCATCATGCAATATGCATTTAGTCCACCTCTTAAGAGTCACCAAAGTCTTAACAGTTCTAGCACTGCTGAAAAGTCCAAGTCCAAAGTCTCCTCTGAGACTGAAGGCAAATTTTTAGCTGTGAGCCCCTATAAAAATTGAAAAGAAGCACAAGGTCCCCAGTTCAATCCCTGGTACCAAAAACAAACAAACAAACAAATTGCAAAGAAAGTTAAATACTTCCAACATACAAGGTAAACATTCCTATTTCAAAAGGGAGGAAGATGGGGACAGAAAGTAATCAGATGAAAGCAAGACCAAAAACCAGCAGGCCAAACATTAAATTCTGTAGCTCCATGTCCAGCACAAAGGGCAGGTTTTGTTGAGATGTGGGCTCCAAAGGGCTTGGGCAGCCCCACTCTTACAGTCTTGCTGGTTGCGGTCCACACAGCATCTCTCCTGGGCTGGCTCTGTTCACCACCTGCAGTTTTTTCTCAATTGATGTTCCACATTCCTGGCATCTACAACTTCCTGGGGTCTCCACTGAACCTCGGGCTTCACTCTCACAGGTTCATGTACTGTGCTCTCGGGGGCACCCTGCCTGCCCTCCCAGGTTTTCTTCTGAAATCTGAGCAGAAGCCTCCATGACCCCACTCTTGCATTTGGCATACCTGAAAAACCAGTCCCATGTGGCAAGGTGTGCTTCCAGCTCAAGCAGTAGCTAGGTCCCCTGGGACCAAGACTGAGCATCCTCTGAGTGCTTGGATGGCTGAACTCAGGGATACACGTCCCTAAGTGGCCCTGGATGAGCAGGAAACCCTGTGATAGGTGGGGTCTGCCATTTCCTGATATTACCTCAAGGAATCTTTCCTACTGTCTTGATGCAAAGTGCTTGGCTTCTTTTTAATTTTAATCTTTTCAGCAAACATTCCCTCCTTGGCCCCAACTTTACAGGTGCTTCCTTTCAGGTGAGGCTGCAAGTTTTTCAAATCATTCTGCTTTGCTTTTTGCTCCTGATTCTAACTGCAGACTGGGCTAAAAGCGGCCAGCAGTACACATGTCACAGCCTGAATATTCGGCTACCTTGAAATGTCCTCCACCAGATAAATAGTCCACTACCTTTAAATTCAGCCTCACATAAAGTCTTAAGACATGGGCAAAAAGTAGACAAATTCTTTGCCAGCATGAAACACATATATGACCTCTAGTCAAGTTTCCAACATAATCCTTATTTCCACTTGAAACCTCCTGAGCTTGCCCTTTACTGTTCACATTCCTATTAGGATTCTGGCTTCCTAAGGCCAACCAGAATCATCCATCAAGCTTGGCTTACAGAATTCTAGGGCTTCTCTAGCATCTCCAAATCTTTCTAAATTCCTCCCAAAACTCACTTCCTAAGGCTTCTAAATCACATGGTAATGTAGTCTGTCACTTTAATCACCCCACTTCTCTGGTACCAACTTTCTGTATTAGTCACTTTCCAGTCACTAGGACAAAATACCTGACACCTACAACTTAAAGATGTTTATTTTGGCTCATGGTTTTGGTGGGTTCAGTCCATGGTAAGTTGTCTCCAAGGTAGAAATGGAATGGTAGAGGAAAGCTGCTCAATCCACAGCAGCCAGGAAGCAGAGAAGGGAGAAGCTGGGAATAAGAATACACCCTTCCAGATCACATCCCCAGTGAACCTCCTCCTCAATCCAGGCCCCAGTTCTGAAAACAAGACTCTTGGGGCACTCTAGATTTAAACTGTAACATTGACTAATCCAGGCCATCAAAAGGCTGTTATTCTAAGTTATGAAATAGGTAAAGCACACAAAATATGCAAATTAGTAAACAGAAATGTGCTAATTGATGTTAGGACATCTGTTTTAGCATAATTAAATTAATTGGGCACACACAATAAAACTTGACTCAATCTGGCACAAGTAGGGAGGCTGGGGGTGCGATTCAATGGTACAGCACCTGCCTAGTCTCAGTCAGGCCATGGGTTCCATCCCTAACACTGAAAAAAACCAAAACAACAACTGGGACACATAGTAACTAGAATGTTATGTATTAGCTTATGTACATTAAAAAAGCAGCAGTAGGGAGGACTTCAGGATAGGCTGGATCCAGCATCATCATAAGGCTGGCCGCTCATGTGGCCACTGAAGACTATGATTGGAGCTATACACTTGCTTAATCAGTGGGAGAATGAGACAAAACCAGGAGACAAAAAATTTGAACTTCATTGTAGTTAGATTCACCCCATCACAAGCCCATCAATCACTGGTAAATGGACAGACTTTTGCTGACGATTTAGGCTGATAAAAAATTCTCCCCAAGGGCTAGAGCATGTAGGTCACCTCCTCACTCCTCTCAGCATAGGCTAATGATGAAGAGGGCTGGTATGATGTTGCTGAAGCAATCACAATGTTCAATATAACAATCACAAATACTAAAGGGGATAGCTTCAAGTATGAGCCCATTTTACAAGATGGGAAATGTCCTATCTTGGCAGAATAAGGCTAAATTATATGGATTTGCTATTTTTGTCTTTCTCCCACAACCACTTCAATTGCTGTTCTGGGAAAGAAATTCAGAGACCGGGCTCTGGGGATATGGCTCAGTGGTAGAGCACTTGCTTAGAGTGCATGAGGCCCTGGGCCTAGTCCACCACACAGTATAGATAGAGTTGGGTACAGTGGCACAACCCTGAAATCTCAGCTACTCAGGAAACTGAGGCAACAGGATTGTAAATTCCAGGCCGGCCTAGACAAATTAGCAAAACCTAGTCTCAAAAGAAAATTTATAAAATGAGCTGGGGGTGTAGGTCAGTGTTAGAGCATTTGCCTAGCATGTGCAAAGCCCTGGGTTCAGTTCCCACTAAGTAAGTGAATGAATGAATAAATGAATGAATGAATGAATTCAGAGACTAACTCATGTTTGAAGAAGTTCTAATAAGAGATACAGAACCAGTATTCATGTGTTTAGGAAACATATGTATTAATGTTTTAAACATACCAACAGCCTATTATTGTAATGACATGTTAATTATTGATATGAAGCAAATATGTATTTATCGTAAGAAAATTAGAAAAGATTGGTATATATGATGTTTACAACGTATTTATTAAAAAGTGTGGGTTACAAAACAGTATTTCCAATTCCATTTTTGAGGGGGAAATTTTCACAAAACTGTACACCTATTTATGCAGGAACCATCTCTGGAGGAATAGGGAAGTCATATTAATAGTTATCTCTGGGTTGTAGGATTAGAGATATTTTTAATTTCCTTTGATTTACCGGGGTCCCATATTAACTAGGAGGTTAACAGGCAGTAACCTAGGTTCCTTCTGTCACTGTTAAGCAAGTAGAAGATCTCGGCTGACTTCCTTTTGTTTTAGCTCATTGCAGGACTCCCCTTGCAGAAGAGGAAATTGGCCCATTCCCTTGGGCTTCCTTTCTTAGGGTTCATCTACTGTTCTTTCTCTGCAGCATATCAAGCAACTCAAATTTTGGAGAATCCTGGGACTGTCCAGCTAATGATAAAAATCACTTCTCAGAGCCCTGAGATCTTCCAGCTCACTTTTGGTGCTATTTTCCTCAATTGTGCTGAGTTAACATTTATCCTAAAATGCCTGAAATCAAACAGTAGAGATCTCATCTTCACTAGATTGCAATGATCTTCTTAGCTGACCCTCAAGTAATTTAACCCACATCCTAATGTTCCAATTAAAACCACAATCAAATAAGTGAAATTGGATTTTCCTTTGCATTTTGGGAAACTTTCCTTACCTAGGCACTTCTGTTAGCTTCTTAGGTAACACATTAAAGCTTTTGAGGCACAAAGGGGTCTATTAAATGGCCTTCCCATTTAATAGGGTTCTATTCATGACCACCCACTCCTGGAAAAACCTGTTAGCACAGCCTCCTGCTTCCTGTTAACTGAGGTCACGTGGTACAGGTGGCGCTCTGGTATCACTATGGCATCAGCAGTTTTGGGAGCCCCAGTGAGTAGAATCAATGATGGCCATAGGCTGCAGCCAGCAACAAGCTTCTAATCTGTACAGGGCTGAACAAGTTCATGACACCCTTCTAATACAGTACTGGGGAGGGTTTAAGTACCTAGAAAGAAATATAAATAAAAATATACATATACTTTTATCTCACCAGCCAGAGAGGTCTCCCTTGAAAACAAGGACAAGGACATTGCGGAGGTGGCAGCAAACTAGGGCTCTTGTTAAACTGTGGTTTTATATTTCAAAATTAGAATTAGTCAAACTTCTTCCAGATGGCAAGTATTTTATAGATTGCTTTGACGGGGCTAGATATCAATGCAAAGGTTTTTCTTTCTCTCAATTTCTCTTTTTTTTTTTTTCTTTTTTCTTTTACTGGGCATTGAACCCAGGGACTTTACGCTAGAATACATTCCTGGCCCTTCTTTTTTTTTGGTACCAGGGATCGAACTTGGGTCCTTCCGCTTGCAAGGCAGGCAGCGGAACCACTAAGCTAAATCCCCCCAACCTCTCTTCTTGAAATTTTTTTTTAAAATTGTGAGACAAGGTCTTTCTTGCTAAGTCAACACATTGCCCAGGCTGGGCTTGAACCTGGATCCTCCTGCCTCAGCCTCCCAGAGTGCTGGGATTATAGGTGTGCGCCACCATGCCCAGCTCAAAAGTTTCTCTTACAGTTACTACACAAGCTGAATTTTCTAAGTTTGAAGACTTGCAGGTAAGGCTCCCAGTCTTCTACGGGCACAACTCCACACTCAGAGGCTCCATGTAGGGCAGGCCTCTCCCAATACCGTGTAAATCCGTTTTCCTTTCTTCAGTCTTTAGAAGGAGCAGACAAGAGCAAGTGTACTCTATATCTCAGGCATACCTATCATCTGCTTCTAGAAAACTCAGACTTTTATGGAGCGCCTACAAGGCACAAGATATAAGAATGGATAAAATGGTACTGACACTGAGAATCTTAAATCTTTCAGAGGAACAAAATCTGTAAATATAATCACAAAATACTATGTGAACTTCAGTGCCTCAGATGTGCCGAGGAACATGGTGTAGTATCTGGACTCACGGAATGCTTCTCAGAAAGGAACAGGACCTGGGCCATGGCCTGAAGACCCCATAAGATTTCAAAATGTCAAGAGGGAGGGACATATTCCAAAGAGGAGGTGCAGATGAAAAGAATGGGGCACGACCAAAATCCCAGCACTCTGGGAGGCTGAGGTAGGCAGATCACAAGTTTGAACCCAGCCTGGGCAACTCAGCAAGGCTGTCTAAAAATAAAAAAGGGCTGGGAATATACCTCAGGGTGAAGGCCCTGGATTTAATCCCTAGCACCACAAAGTGGGGGTGGTGGATACAGTAAGTCCCTGACTTACGAACCTTCGAGCTGTGAACTTTCACAGGTGTAATGTCTAAGACTCAGTTTGTCAGCCTACAAACAAGTCCGACTTACAAATAATTCTCCCAGAACAGAATTCATTCGTATGTTGGGGACTTACTGTACTGGAGATACAAGTAAGTATGGGACGAATGAAGAAAAACAATCCTGAAATATGATCACTGGGCCCTACAAAATACTCTGTATCTCAGTAGATTTTCTGATATAAGCAAGGAGGGGCCAGGTATGGTGATGTACACCTGTAACCCCAGCAATTCACATGTAGGACACAATCACCAAACTATTTCTAATTTTCCAGGAAGGTAATACGGTTTTAAGGTACACCACTTCTGACTATTTCCTCAATTCTAAGATGTGCTTTTTCTGCATTCCGGTATTCCTAGAATCAGAAAATGTAAAAATTTTGCACAATTAGTGAAATAGTATTTCTTCTGCCTCCCTGGACAGCTATGATGAAATCAATGGTACATTCTCTCTCTCTTTTTACTGTGCCCGGGAGGAACAGGAACTGCTGCCCTGCTGGAACCTACAGCTAACTGTGATTGGAAACTCAGCACCAGTAATGAATTAAAAGAAGTGGAGTTTAAAATAAAAGAACAAGATTTGCAGGGGTGGGGTGGGATAAACAGCTACTGTGAAGAGTAGGAGGCACTGGAGAGGCAAATACCTGTGGGTTTTGAGTGACTCCTGCCCCCTGCGGGGCCCCTGGACTGTCAGTCTGCCTGGCTCTCTGGCTGTCTTGACTTGGGCACCTTTACCTACATTTCTGGCCATTTGACTCCCTCCTGCCTGTTTGTGATAGATAAATGGGTGTGTGGGCTTACAGAAAAGCGGCTTAGTCACCTAGTGCAGTGACAGAGTGACCCAAGTGAGGCTACAGTGTATGTATAACTGTGTAGATGTGTGTCTCTTCATATACTAAACAAGTTTCTGGGTGGCCACCCCTTGTCTCCTTTGCGTTCATTGCAGATGGGTAAGGGGGCTGGTTACCATGGTCTTTGCTGTTTCTGGCTTCATCCCTGCATTGTCTGTTGACTCTTCCTGATAAATTCTTATGTTAATTTCATTACCTGACATCTTTCCAGGTCTGATTTCTCTCTTTACCTTAGTCTTTTTTTTGGTACCGGGGATTGAAGTCAGGACCTTGCACTTGTAAGGCAGTACCTTTGTCTTTCTAATCACTGGAGTCTAACTACAGAGGCAAAGCTGCTTTTAGTAAGATTTCCTATTCATTTTTTAATAAAGTTTAACGAGGCCCTTATTTTATTCTTTCCCTGCCTACTGACCCCCTTTCCCTACAAAAGGATCTTCCTGCCTCAGCCTCCCAAGTAGCTGGGACTATAGATGCCCATGTCCAGATTCAATGGTGTATTTTACAATTGATGTTATTTTAAAATCAAAGAATGTACAGATGAAAATAACCACTGGAGCAGGGTGTGCTGGTACATGCCTATAATCTCAGCACTGTGGGAGGCTGAAACAGAAGGATCGAAAGTATGGGCTCAGAATAGGAAACTTGGTAATGCAAGAACCTGTCTCGAAACTGATGAATGAACGAATGAATGAATAGGGATGTAGCTCAGTGCCAAGGCCCTAGATTCAATTCCTAGTCCTGTGCAAAGAAAAAAAAACCAAAACAGTGGCTACGAAGACTCAATTCTTCAGTAGTCATGGTCCATCAGGTATCTGAGTTTTAAAGAATTCAACAGATTTTGCTATGATATGGTGAACACTGTAAGTTGGGCAATGTCTCTCTCCAGGCTTGAATCAGACATGATTGGCACTCGATTGGGTCCGGGGTGGTTTGGCCAACAGACTCCAGGCTTGGATCAGAGAGGAGAACTCATGGTGATCTTATGAAGTTGCCTTCCCCCCAAGCACCTCCAGGCCCGCCTCTCCAGTCATCACAGCAACCCATGGGACACAGGGCATACGATGGAGCTGGGGTGCGGCCCCATGGCAGAGCCTTTGTCTAACATGTGCACGGTCCTAGGTCCATCCCAACCACCAAAACAAGGAAACAAAAACAGTGGTAAAAGAACCATTTTCTGAGGTTTAAGTCTCAGAGTTTATTTTGCCTTTGATGTCACCACTGCCCTGCTGATCTGGGCCATCCTTGAGTACTGTGTCATTTTCTGATTTTTATTACAAGCCTCAGAGCTTAATTCATCTTTTGATGTTGCCTAAAATATAAGATTCCCCTTATTATCTGGCCCACGTGTTCCGGATCACATTATCAAACAGCTCAGCTCACCTGAAATTTAAACACCAGATGGGGTGCAGCACTCACAAAGCTCCAGTTTGCCCCAAGCAGAAAGATGCCTCCAAACTGGCTCTACAGCAGTTGTTTGGGAATAAGAGAAAGTCATTATGCAATTTTAAGTCATTCAAAACTGTTCAGTCCTAAGGAGACAATGTCAGCTACCTGGCAGAGAAATGGGGAGGTAAAGGCCTTGTCCTGGAATTCAAACCACTCCCTTCAGTGCTGTGCTCCCCAGCCAGAAGGCCTGGGCTGCAGTCTTCCCTGCCAACAGGACTCACCAGGACACAGCAGAGCTGAGAGCCAGGCAGTGTGTCTCATTTAGATCAATCCCAAACAGACCTGAGTGTGGCTATGACACTCCCTCATCACAACAGTGAAGAAACAGGGCTTCTAGACAAGGAATAACTTGGCCAAGGCCACACAGCCAGGACTTGTTCGGCAGGACAGAAAGAGTTCAGTCACTATCCTGCCTTGTGTCACCAACTCATTTACACAGACAAAATTACATCATGGATTGGAAGACAGCGCAGCAACGGAGCAAGTCCTAACTTGCTATGTCTCATCCATCCGACATTTAAGGATTCTATACAAGCAAGAGGGCAATGGCAATAAGTACTGCAAAAATAAATATTTAATAATAATATAATTATAATTTATATATCTTTAGAGTGCCTTTGTAAAAATTCTTTCCATTGCCTTTAGATTCAATCTAAGAATTGCAGATTGTAGTCTTCCCAAGAAGGGTTTAAACCATTGCTTAGTATTTAACAAAATGTCTTCATGTCTAAATTAACATATTTTTGTGTTCAATGGGAACAAACTTCATAGGTTGCCATTTTCATTTTCTTCTGACATTGCAAACAAAAGCACTATCTATGCCCATTTTTGAGACAAAAGAGGCCAAGATAGTAAGACTGGGAAAGATTTATGGAGAAAGATAAAGAGCCTGCAGAAAGAACTGGTAAACCAGCCAATGAAGAAAACTCCCAGTCTTCAGAGAGGCAGAGGAGGGGACTATAAACCACCAAATGCCACCTGCCTGTTTTTGAGCCTAGGAAGGGGCACTGCCTCTGAAAGCGACTGAATTTAAGTCCAGGGTGGCACTTGCAGAAAATGCCATCCAAGATTGGACTATAAATCTTCCTTATTCTCAAGTCACTGGACATTTAACTGCAGAGATATTGATGGGCTCTTTCCCTCTTCTTCTTTTTTCGTGTAACAGATGTATGATTCATGGATTGTCCTTTAGTGGTCTCCATTTTCATCTTATTACTTTTTCTTTGCTTCTGGTTTCTGACAGCTCTGAAAAATAAGGTGCTAAATTATTTTATAGAATGAGCATGGTGAATTATGTAATTATGCTGAAGTTTAATTAACTAGCTAGCCAAATAAGAAAATAGAAGGGAAAGAATTTATAGTACTGTAAACATAAATCTTCAGTATCCTAACCATAAAAACAAGGAAATAGAAGCCTAAGCAAAATGTTTGAGAAAAGACATTTCTATAAAAGAAGGTTGATTGAGAACAAAGTATTTGGGATAAACACACCACAGAGGCAAACAGCCACACACATGCGTTTTGGGCTTTGGTTTTTGGGGGGAAGGGGTGCTGGACCTACTCTGCTCAATTAGGCACATCAATCTCCAGTGCCCAAATCACATCTTGTTTAAGACAGAAATAATACAGGTGAGAGTTGGCAGAGGTTGTAAAATGAAACAATACAACAGAAAAACCTGACCACACTTAAAAGGACCCAGTTTATAAGCCCTGCAGCTAATTTCCCCTTTCCCCTGCAGATCTAAGGGTCCTGACAGGTGCCACACAGGATGTCCATCTTTTCTGGTCCCTATTTTCTTGAAGCCTAGCTTCAAAATGAACAGGCTGAAAGCCTTTGCCCTCTAAAATCACTACACCCACACCAAACAAAACAGATCCCTTTTCGAGTGTTCTCTGAACTAAGTTACAGGTGCGCCTACGATGGGAAGGACACTGCTCTGCTCAGTCACGGGCTCCAAGCAGGCAGAGTGACACTCTGTATCACTGACTGTGACGTGAAGGGCAGTCTGGCATGGACAGAGCCAGCTCACATGGGCACCTCCCTGGCTCCCCAGGGTCACCTCTCATAAGCAAAAAGCTTGCCCTTGCTGTTCTTCCCAGGACAGAGCTGGGAGCAGAGCCTCCTCAACAGCATGTGACCCTTTCCTGGGTCAGACATAGGCCTCACTTCCGGTTCACTCGGCACAGTGTTAGGCCTTGGGAACACAGAAATGACTTCATGGAGGTAGGATGCTGAGCACAAATGCCCTCCACCAGCTTTTTTTTTGGTAAAGAAAGTAAGGCTCTATAGTACTATGATCATCCAGGGAGAAAGTAGCCAGGCCAGCTTGACTCAAGAACCTAGGCTTTTCATCACTCCAATACTATGTACTCCACTGTTAGCTCTTTGGGTATGCAAAATGCAACCATATAGCAGTCATTCAATAAATACTGGTTATTACTAGTAGCTTCACATAATCATCATGCCGAACTTTATTTGCCAACTTCATACTTTTCTCTACTGAGATTTTGCATTGTGGCCTGGGATACCCTGTAAAATAAAACTGTTATCTTTACACTATGTTGTGCTTATGTAGACCTCTTTCTTTCCCGGCCTTTTTTAAAAGTAGGATAATTTCCTGGTAAGTAATGACTTAGCAAATTTAATGAAGTAAAGTATAATCTCTAATAGGAAAGTCAATGAAGCCATGTATCCTTGTATATGAAATTTAAATTTCATTTCGGTTCATCCACTCATAAACAGGACTAAAAGTGAATCAAATTGCACGTGGGGATACCGTCAACAAAAACAGAAGGAAAAATATTTAAAGATATTCATTTGTAATGTGAATAACCAAAACTTTCCAGAGAGAAAGTCTTTGAACTCTGATGAATTGATTGAGTATAAATCATTAACTGTTTTATTTTGCCTTACAATTAAATTGAGCTAGTGTTTGTCCTCTAAAGGGTAGGATTTATGTAACTGGCAAAATGAGCTTTCACCACAAGAGGGAGCCAGCATCATTCCAGTCTGCACCTAAAGGAAAATTACAACGAAGGGAAAAACAAAAATATAAGACAGCTTAAAAAGCATGAGATTGAAAGATCTTTCATCTATGTATGCTAAAAGGCTATTAAAATATTTTTTACTAGTATAAAGAAAAAATAATTTAGCCGTATTAATTTCATTATAAAAAAATTTTTGTTATTGTTTTTGTTTTTGGTACCAGGGACTGAACTTGGGACCTTGCACTTTCGAGGCAGGTGGTGGCACCACTGAGCTAAATTCCTGGCATAAAAATGTTTTTCAGAATACTAACTGTTAACAAGAATTTAGGAGTCTCTGGAAAGGAGAAAGTAATACTATTTACATTACCAAATATACCACATCTTAAGAGATTTTTCTATTGGAATTAAAACTGATAAACTCTGAGCCAGATGTGGTGACCCATGCCTGTAACGCCAGCACTTGTGAGGCTGTGGCAGAACAGATCTCAAGTTCAGGACCATCATGCCCTATATAGTAGGACCCTATCTCAAAAAGCAAGCAAACAAAATCTGATAAAACCTAACACTGAAAGATTCTAGATGATTTCCTCTAAAGAAAACAATATGGCACTACCAAATAGACCAGCTATTTCATAAGCCATGAAGAGGCTACAATATACAGTACTACCAAATGCAACTTCAGCTTCCATGTAATCACAAATTCACAGAACTAAAGAAAGGCTGAGCATGTTACTGACTCCTATTTCCTCCTCAAAATGACACTGTAAATGACAAAACAATCCTAGACCAGTAAGTCTATGAGGTTGTACTCTTTATTTTTGAAGATTTATAAGGAAAAATATTTATAAGACTTTTCATTTAATTTTTACAATTCCACTTCTACCTTAAATTACTTAGTGTAAATAATTAATTTATGAAAGTGACAGTTTAACAGTAGGCAGAATTCAAGTGGCTGGACTTTAATGAAAAAAAAATTTCCACTGGCCAAATAAACAAATAAAAAAGAATTATAATTATAAAAAGTTTCTAGACTGTAATATTAACCTGTTTTTTTTTTAAATCACAAATCATATGATGGCTCGATATTTTTACCCTAATCTCAATTTCCTTATAACATGAAATCTGCCTGTCTGGTAATTTGCAGATAATCCCTTTCTCATCTATGTGAATGATAAATAATAGCGAAAATGACAATTCATTTAGTGCTGTGTACTTTTGTACACTGATCCATACAAGGGATACAGGGAAAGGTTTTTTTTTTTAATAGCAAATAAAAGAATTCAACTCACTTGTTGGCTTCCTTTGAGGTGCTGATGTTAGGGCAGGAACTGCGTTTGTGACCCAATTCACCACAGATAAAGCAGCCATCTTTGGGACCCTCACAAGAATGACCTGCAACAGCACAGTGATTGCAAATGCTACAGTGGATCCAGGCTGTAAAATAAAAATTAAGCTTTAGAAGATCATTTAATACCATTTTTCATTCTATTAACTTTTGAGGTAGGATGCATGCATTTTTACTTCAAACATGGTGGCTGGCTTATATAGCTAGTTTTAATTTTGCTACAGAGACCAAAGTGAAGAATCTGGAATCCCAAGTAAAGCAACTAACTTCATTCAGTTACAAGGCAATAAATTCAGCCCTTCCCCAAGAAATCACGAGCTGACCACCACTGGCACAATAGAGGATGGCTGGGTGGCACAGCGTCCTATTAAAATAGTCAAGCCAGAAGTCACACTGAAATTGGTTAGCAGTATTTCTCCTTATGCAAGACAGAATGTACATGCTGGTGAGTGTGAAAATTAGAAAGCAAACAAGTTAATGCAAGGCTATATATTAATTATTTTTCCTTTATAAATGCAAATAAGTAAAAATCCTATTTAGATGAAGGAAAAACTTCAAACATGTTTTCGGAGGATCTTAAGCAACCCTCAATACTTACAAGGCTTTACACACTTTTTGCATAGAAAGCAGTGCTTCCATTTCCTGCCATCCTACAAAAATAATTTTAAATTATGTTTAATTTGTTATTAAAAATCAAGTTCTACAATTAAAAATTAAAATGTCTTATTAAAATCTATGTAAATTATTCATTCTTATCTCTCCCTTTCCTGAGCGTCACAATTAAATACTTTGATTTTAATTTATGCCTTTCTCCACTCAACTCAAATGCCTCCTTGATGGGCCTCAATTGCCGTACTGTAAAATGAGGAGAATTATCTAAATGATCTTGAAAATCCACTCCAGTTCAAGGAACACAATGCGCACAAAGGACTTAAATGAAAATTTCAAGGGAATTAATGATTCTGAATTTTATGTGTCTATTCTACACAATCCTTCATGAATTCGTGTTTGAGAGCTTTATGTAATTTAGGAAGAGAGATTATAGTTACTATTGGAGTGCTTTAAAAACTGAAATAAAACATCTAGAAGAGCACAAAGAACACAGGTTCTAGTACTGAAAATTGTGAAGACACACTGACAAAGTCACCAGGTGAACAAGCAGACACCACTGGCCCTAGAGAGTCTCCTTCCCATCAGCGTCCTCCTTCCCCCCATGTGACAACTACTCTGGTTTTTGTGACACTCTTTCCCTGCTTATTTATCTTTCCCATCTATGTATACATCTCCAAATAATAAAGTTTTGTTTTCCTCAATTTTACATATTATACATTCGGGCACACTACAGATTATTCCCAAACAAAATGAAAACATATAATCAGAAGTGTTACTAGAGTTAAAAACAAGTATAAACAGTAATAAAACTATATAATCGGGGCCGGGGATTTAGCTCAGTGGTTTTGCTGCCTGCTGCGGTGCACAAGCCAAGGACCCGAGTTTGATCCCTGGTACCAAAAAAGAAAAAAAAAAAAATCAAAACTATATAATCATGAAAAGTGTACTTTTTAATATTTACATAGGGCCAGGGATTTAGCTCAGCAGTTCCGCCGCCTGCCTCGCAAGCGCAAGGACCCAAGTTTGATCCCCGATGCCAAAAAAGAAAAAAAAAAAAAATTTACATAAACATGGCCTTTTCTTTGGAGAATAAATTGTGCCTAAAAGCCAAACTCAACATGTGCTCTCTGATTGGATTTCTTTAAAATAGACAAAGCAACTTAAGGGTCATCCTACCTTCCTCAAAAATGAATAGGAGTTTTATTTGTAAATGCCCAAGCTTGGAAGCAAACAAGATATCTTCCAGTAGGCGAATGGCTAAACAAACTGTGATCCATCCAGACAATGAATATCTTAACAAGAATGAGCTATGAAGCCAAAAAAAACTTTAAACGCCTAACTGAAAGAAGCTAACCCGAAACAGACTCATACACTTTGGGTATTCCAATCACATGACTTTCTGCAAAAGGCAAAGCTACACAGACAAGAAAAAGTTCAGTGTTTGCTAGAGGGTAGAGAGGCAGGAAGGATGAACAGGCAGAGCAGAGTTGTAGGGAACACAAAAAATGCTATGGCACTATAGTGGGTACAAGTCCTTGTACAGAATGTGCAACACCAAGCGAGAACCTGAATGGAAACCAAGGACTCTGAGTGTTGGCAATGTGTCCATGGAGGTCACCGACTGTAATGACTGCGGAGTCCAGCACAGTGTTCACACAAGGGAGCCTAGGCAGGGGGAGGCAGGGAATCCACACCTTCCCTCAAGTTTGCTGCGAACCTAAAACTGTTTTTTCAAGTAAAGTTTATTAGGAAAAAAGTAATAGCTAGATAAATAAAAAGATTTGACCCATAGAGTCCTTCCTCATCTGTGAAAAAGCAGGAAATAACTGGACCTGCTTCACAAGGCTACTGTGAGGATTAAGTGAGTTAATCTACGTACAACTCTTAGGAAAGGGCCTGGCACACAAAAACCAAATGGTACATGTTATTAATTTTTGCTTCATTAGAACAGTGATGGTATCTAATAGTTCAATGCCTTATTTAAAACACCATAATTTTGCCCTCAATAGGGATATAAATTTAGCACTCATTTAGTGCCTTATTTGAAACACTCCTAATTTTAGCAGTCATACAGCACCACATGAAAATGAATTCAAGGAATTGTTGATGATGATGAAGGAAGCAAGTACTTTAACAAGCCTGCTGTACTCTATAATTAGAAATAAAGTACTATTATATTAAATTATAATTAGTGATGGTAATACATATTAACACAAACTGTAGTAAGTAGTAAGAATGTTTTAAAAAGTAATAAGACTAGTAAACTAAAATATAACTAATATATTTTAAAATGAACTAGACAGGAAAGCTCTACCTTGGATGTGCAAGAATTACAGTGTTCACAGTGTTGATTTTCAAGAGAAACATACCGTTGACACGGAGGGCAAAATCTAAAGAGGAAAGATAACAAAACAGAGCAGATAAGTTAACGAGACATTTGTTCCAGAAGCCAGATATAATCAGAATTCAACTCAATATGAAATTATGGACCAAATTAAAAAATAATAGAACTAAATGATTCATACTGAAAGCACTTTACAGCTAGGTATATGTAACTGTATATTGGGTGACTTGTGAATTTCTAAGTCCTACTGTGATCTTACCTGTACCCTTCTTCAGTAGGAAGGGTTATTTTGTTGGGTGGAATGTTCGTAAATATACGTACAGGAGACTGTTTTCGACCGGTCTTTCCATGTTTATAAAGTGCATGATTATCATAATCTACCTAGAAAGGTAAAAAAAAGTAAAAGGAAAATTTACTCAAATAAGCCATTCACTAAGTGTCTTTAACCAATAAATAAACATAATGGTTAATTTTGAGAAACTTGAGAGCCGCCTAGGACATCTTTAGTGCACAAATCTGGGTGTGTGTGTGGGGGGGGGTAACCTTCGGGACTCTATCTGTTCCCCGGCCCCTTCCTCTCTGGTTCTTCCTAGCTCACTTGCCTCCTGGCTGCCCTGAGGTGATGAGCAGCTTTCCTCTGCCTGCCCTTCCAAGATGTTTCTGCCTTAGAGCCAGCAGACCATGAACTGAAACTTCTGGAACCGTGAGCCAAAATAAACCTCTCCTCTCTTTTAAGTTGTTCATGTCAGGGATTCTGTCCCAGCAATGAAAAGTGACTAATACATTAAAGAAGCTGATGCCAAGATACAGGTTAAATCAAGGTATTTAATAATAAACTCTTAAAAGCAAGAATTTATTAACAGCCTTAGAGAGGCCTCTATGGCAGTGAAATTTCATTATAAGGTACAAGTTGTTATGATAAATATGGGTAATCTGCTATTAAGGGAAGGACTCTAGCCTTTCCTCCCATACAACAGACTTTATAAGATACTCTATTACATAGTTATTGCGTACCTGTAATCCTAGCTACTCAGGAGGCTAAGATCACCAGTGTGAGGCCAGCGTAAGCAACTTAATGAGAGTCTCTCAAAATATAAAATAAAAAAGGGGTAGAGTACCCCCAGGTTCAATCCCCAGTACCACCAAAAAAAAAAAGAAAAGAAGAAAAAGAATATAGGCGTTATCTGCCTTAAAAATATGCCCCTGCCAGTGTGTGTCAGCTTTGTTGAGATATTCTTGTGTGTGTGACGTGTGCTGGGTGCCAGCCTTCAGCTCACCCGACCTAAGTGCAGCCTCAGACTGGCTGTCCACTATCTGTCCTCTCTCATTCAGATGGAGCACAGGGTTGGGGCCAGACTTGTGGTGCTGCCACTCACTGGTTATGTGACCTTAGGCAAGTTTACATGTTTTGCACCTGTAAGAAGAGGCTGCTGGCTCCTACCTTAAGCTCCTGTGAGGCTACATGGGATGATGTATGTAAGTCACTGACTGAATCCAGGGCCCAGGGTATGGTAGGAAGATGGAAATGAGGGGAACACGCCCCTGCAGCTGCTCTCCCACAATGACTATTCCAACCTTCAAGATCCCTACTTTGCAGTTTCAGCAGAGTATCTTGAAAGTACACTGGAGCTAACAGCGTGATCTCTATTAGCATCTTGGCTCTCCTCCTCCTCCCCGGTTATCCACACACATTCTTAGTTTGGCTCTGGCTCTGCTTGGAACCCTCCTGGTCACTAACTCCATCCTTAGATCAGTAACTCTCCAAGTGGGCTGGCAACACCAGCCTCACCTGAGATCTGTCAGAAATGCAAATTCGCCTTCTGCCACCACTGAGGGCCTCATTAATCAGAAACTCCTGGGAGTGGGGCCCGGCAGTGGCAGTATGTTAACAAGGCCTCCTGGAACTCCTGGAACACTCAAGTTTGAGAACCACTGCTTTAGATCATCCACAAAAATACCAGGAGCTTTGTGTGGGCTTAATACAGGTAGATCTCAACTTTCCAATAAAGTGGAATGACATACTTCGATGCTGAGCAAGGATACACCTAGGAGCTTACAACACAACTGGCCTGCAAGCTGGCTAATAAGCGAAATCACAAAAATGTAAGAACCTGGTGACAAGGGAGAGAGGCCTTTTAATGGTGGATTCCTCGGTCTCTCCAAGGCCCCACTGGGTTTAATGCAAATGCGCACCAGATCTACAAAAGACCATGCTGAGGAAGGCTGAGTCATAAGCTTCAGCTGTGGAGACCTAGGCACTGGTTGAGAAGGGCCGGGGACAGTGGGCGGAGACACAGGGGTTTCAGGCTTCGCAGTGAGCGCACAGCCTGGCTGTCAGGCAGCCTCTATGCACGTGCACTGTCCCAACCAGGAGGGCTCCTGCGAGACCACATTTGTGCCCGGTGTTCCGTCACATTCTAAGAGACACTGATAAAACCAGCTGATTTCTACTGAAAATAATGGGAATGAATAGGATTTCCAGTTGAACAAATTGGGAATGTTTATTCAGAAAAGAGAGGACTGAGAGGAACTGACAGCTATTTTATAACTGAATGGGTATCATATGGAATAGAAATTAGATGTATCCTTTATTGCCTCAAAGAACAAGACTAGGACCAATGGTTAGAAGTTAATGGGGAGCATATTTTACCTCAATATGAGAAAATTTTCTAACGATTAGAGCTATTAAATAAATTGAGTTGCCTTGTAAGGCTGTAGGACTCTGCTCACTGAAAGCATTCAAGTGAAGCTAGATGACGGCCTGTCATGAATTTAGTGGAGAGGATTATTACACTGGGAAGTTAGCCCAGGTTACCTGTTTCTTTCCAACTTTCAAAATTCTATGAATACCTATGAGAGACTAATAGACAAAAATAGATTTTACTTCAAAATCACCTTAAAATAGTATCTTAAGTAGCTTTCTTTTAAAATGATTTAAATTCTTAATTTTTTTGCTAATGTGTTCCTTTGTGTACTCAAATAACATGGACCCTTATTAAATTCAACAAAGATTTTGAATACAAATTTATGAGTATCGTAAGGAAAAAAATTCTTCCCATGAGATTCTTATAAAGATTTTCATATGCCAGAAAATAATATTGTAGGAAGATTTCTAATACATGGAATATGCTATGCTATATAATAGATAGCAGATGGGAGAGGGGAGGAGAACAATTTCTTTATGGTTACCCAAGGAGCCCAAGAATGTTATATGTCAGGAAGATGGCTGATTGCTTGATTTTGCATAACCTAATTGAGATTATTATTATTTTTAAATGCGGGTTTGTTGTGCTAATTAACTATAAACATATGGTATGTAAAATGCATGCTGCTAGAGTAAATTAATGTACCTCTAACATACATCCATATTTCATAGCTTCATCCACACAAATAAACCTCCTGTGGAAGTGCTGTAAAGCAAACACAATTTTGCAAATTGCGTATCACCAGTGGTAGAGCTGATACACCATTTTCCCATCATTATCCCTGACATTTCACTCACAATGATGATGAGAGGCATTTTCAGATAGAAGATTTCTCCCATGGAACTGATTAATGTGATGAAGTACTGTATAGAAATGAGGGAAAGCACAAAATCTCTGCAATTCCTAACTTTTAATTTGATCTATACGCAAATGTTTTCTGTAGCATGAGACTGAAACCAGTTATTGGGAGAACCAAGACATCCAAGTCAGCAAATTTGTTTTGTACCTACTATGTTCCAGACATCATGCCAGGGTGCAAAGATTAAACAAGACTGAGCACAAGCACCCCACAGCTCCTACTGTGTTCTGTTGGATTTCAGTATACACAAAGGGCCCAAGTGCTCCACCAACCATCTAATCCCACATAACCTAGGTAACCTTTTATTTAAAATTCCCAGTTACTTCTTATTTAGACTCTTATCTTCCTCAAAACCCTCTAGATTAAGTTTCCAGAATTTTGGTTGCCATCTTTAATGTACTGTACAATGTTTTCCCATAAATTCCTGTCCAAATATTTTCTTTTCTGACCATGGAACTAACCTTGAAATTTCAAGTTCCCTATACAGGCTGATTTTTAAACAGGATAGCTCACACGAAAGCAAAGACCTCTACTTTTAACATTCTAGACAAGCGGCCCATGTTAAGCAAGAGAGGCCAGTGTGTTTAAGGGAGAGGTGAGAACATGGCATTCAGATGTGGTAACTACAGGACACTGCTCATGTTCCTCTGCCATTTGCCCCTGGGAGTCTCAGCGAATTCACTAAAGTCACCACCAATTTCTCTGGCATAGCACTAAGAGGGAAATTCGTCTGCCACCACCATCCCCTTCTGGCTTAGTCTTTTTATTTTTATAGGTAGGGAAATAGAATCTGGGAAGACCAAGTAACCTCCCCAGGATTAAACAGCTGCTAAAAGGCAGTGATAGGACTCAAACAACTTCTGACTCTAAATCAGAATTTTTTCTCATTGTCACATCTTTCCATTCTAATCTGGCCTTCATAAAATTCGTGGTTTCTTAGGCCTCTGATAACTATTTATTCTGTACTTATCAAGCGGTTTATCACCGAAGAGTCTACATAATTTATATTTTATGAATATAAAATATTCTGCAGCATTTCTGCCTCCTTTTTACTTGAAAAGTATTTTCAAAAAAGAGATTCCATGACTTTGGGTTTTTGTTTTTTCAATGCATTGTGGATGAGGGGCTTGATGTCGGGGAAAAAAGCCTAATCAAGGACTATGAAAAAAGACCTGTGAAGGAGGAGAGGAGACTTTCAAATTTTTCATTTGATGAAGGCTACCATCAAAGAAAACTGTAGAAAATGAAGTTAAAGTAACCAAAGAAGGTAAGGGAAGAAAGCAAGGTTCAGAAAGGAATAATAATAACAACAGGTCCAAAGACATTTTCAAAAAATAAAAAAGACAAAAATTATCAAGGGGAGGGACAGCAAATATGGTTAGTAAGCATTCAGGAGCTGTGGTGAGATTGGTGAGTAGTTAGTGGGCAGAACTGTTCGCACCTTTAAGAGGAGTCATGAAAACGACGCTTGTTTTATTTCACATATTTTATTCCCATTTGTCTTTTCAAAGGCTGCCTTTCACTGTCAGGTACCTGCAATCTAACCAGGACGCTTTTCACTGATACACCGAATTGGGTAATTACTTCCCACGGGCTGGGGCTTGCAGCTATCGCTCAGAACCGTTCCTCCCGCATCTCCACAGCCTGCCCCAACGCGTGACTGCAGGAGGCTGCCAGGCGTTAGCCTCTTCCCTGGACTGCAGGATGGATTTGCCTTCTCTGCCCCTCACCCTTTCACATCCTGGTACACAGGAAAAATGCTTCCCTAGACATGGACGCAGCAGTCTTCTGAGGGACCCTGTGTTATCTAATTTCAAGGTCTCAGATGTTATACCAAGAAGGGGCCCCAGGAAGTTTTGTCCTCACTTTGAGACTCTGAATTTGGGACAATGCCCTTTGCTGTATACTTGGATAGATTAAGTGCACCATCTCGTAAGACAGATGTTATTGTTAGACTCATACTCACTTAACATGTGAGAGGCGCTTTATAGAGGTTAAATAAGGAATGGAACAGGACTAAAACGCAAATTCTTTCCACTCCAGAGGTCATGCTCTTTTCCATTTAATTATGCACTTGACACACACAGAGCACTTACTATGTGCCATGCACTGCACTAGTCACCACCAAAGGCAGCAGGTGCTGCGGAAACTGAAGCCTTTCACTCAGTTAATGTCTTTACAGGAGGTCAGCTATCGCTGCATCACTGACATCAATTCTAGAAGCATCCCTCAGACAAGAATCCAGAAAAATGGGATGCCCTAAAAGGAGGGTAAACAGCTCTGGGAGGCTCTACACTGACGATTATGCCTGGAGCAGAGCTCAAGTCGGAGTGAAGATGGCTTCTGCTATATGCCTTTAGGACGAAGCCCGTTAGTATGGCTTGAAAGCCATAAAAATGACCATTAAATTTGAGAAGGTAATCTGTTTTGGAAATCTATTTTAAGGAAGTTATGTAAACTGAGAAAATTATATGCAAAAGAGGTGTTTATGGCAGTGTTATTCACAGTACCTAAAAGGTAGAAGTGAACTATAGTCCAAAAAGAAGGGAATAATAAAATAGCCCTGTAGTGACATAATCTAAAATTATTGAAAGCATAGGATTCTATGGGTACCTTTACAAAGCCAGGTATAGTGGTGCACACCTATAAGCTCAGTACTCTGGAGGCTAAGGCAGGAGACCCTAAGTTCGAGGCCACCCTGGGCTTCATGGGGAGTTCCAGGCCAGCATGGACTATAGAGCAAGACCATGTCTCAATCAATCAATCAATCAGTAAATGTACACTTATAAAAATCCTAGAGAAGAAAGAATTCAAAATTGTGTACTATGATTATAAATACATAGAAAGTGCTTTTAAAACTGAACAGAAATGACTTTGAGAGGTTCTGTACTGTGGGGACATCAAAATAAAGCAGCAGTGAAGAGTTAAAAAATAAATAAAACTGAACAGAAGTGAATACTGTACTTAAAAATTATAATACTTGCGGGCTGGGGATGTAGCTCAGTGGCACTGCACCTGACTTGCAAGCGCTAGGTTGTGAGTTCGATCCCCAGTACCAAAAAGCAAAACAACAACAAAAATTATAGTACTCGCTCTTTAGGGTAGAATCCCCTCATTTTTGGCAACACTATTTCTTTCAAGACTTTGAAACAATTTTCATCACGCAATATACCTTTATAAGATTAGAACAATTAGGACCAAGCTGGGTTAGGTGGAGGGTGCCAAATTTGAGCCCTGACTGGGCAACTTAGCGAGACCCTGTCCCAAAATTTTAAAAGATTTTTAAAAGGCTGGGGATGTACCTCAATGTGAAGGCCCTAGGTTCAATTGCCAGAAATATTAAAAAAAAAAAAAAGAAAAAAAAAGCAGTGGATTAGAACCAAAGTGATGGTTTGGACCAACTAGCGAAGCCATGTACAGTCCTAGTTGGGGGTGGCTGAAAGGCCATAGTCAGGGTAGTTGACTATACAGAACAGAAAAATGGCCCTACAGGAAGAGGAAGCGGTGCTCACCTGGTCACCACACAGAGATGTAGACTAGGAAACGTGTACCTGAGGGGCAGGGGCGCTGGCGTGGACCCCGGCCTCTGTTCTCACTGAAGGCGTGGACACTGACTCCGGCCAGGTCAGCACTCGCACTCACAGCGCTATCCAAGCCTCCTCTGGCGCCCCACAACCCAGGCACACCCCTCCTTAGGATCCCTGGCACCTGCTGAGTGGCGCAGTAAGGACACACGCCAGTCCACCAACCAGAGACGGCAATGGCTTCCCTTAACCCCGAGCAGGGAAGAACAGTACTCAGCTGAGGGTCCTGGCACTGCAGAGTCCCCTGCTACAAGAGCAGGTCAGCCAGTGCAAAGCCTAGCTGTGCTTCAGAACCACCGGGGAAGCTTAGGAAAATGTTTTTTCTTCAGGTTTTATCCTCTGACTTTGATTTAGTAGGTTTGTTCTGGTGCTCCAAAATCTACCTTTTTAAGGAGCTCTGTGAGGGATAACAGACATTTAGTGACCACAGGCCCAAGCTATGTGTGGTGTAAGTTTAGCATTTAACACAGCTCAAAGTATCTTAATTCACTAAAGTCAATATGTTAGCCACATACTTTAAGCAGAACAGCCGTTTGCAAAACACACCAGCAAACAGAATAGTTACTATACCTGGTAATCCAGCATGCAGAAGCTTGGAAAAAAGTGACAAATTCTGGCCTCAAAAAAATAGGGGAAAATCCAGAAAATGGGCATTTCTTGGTGACTGTCATCTAATGGATCACAAGAGAAAACAAAAAGGGAAAGAAAGTAAGAAATCGCTATTAAAGAAAAAATAAAAGATAGCTTTAATTGAAAAACTTCTGGTATTGGTAGAAATTTCAGTCATCCAATACATCTATCTCTCATACAAGAGAATGTGTATTATAGTGCCATTCCAATTTTTCTTTTGAGACAGGGTCTCATTATGTAGTTCAGGACCCTGGCCTTGAACTCTCAGAGATTCTCCTGCCTCAGCCTCCCAAGTGCTGGGATTACCCACACCCAGCAGAAATGCTCTTTTATACCTAAAACAAAACATTGCATTTATCTACTTTGATTACTGGTCTTAAGAAGAGCAAGCAAGTGAAAGACTTAATGAGTCATGTTTTAATTTAGATTTCGTTTGCATTCTGTTCCCAAATCACACTACTTATACAGCAAAATTAATAGAGAAGCTTGATCATGCGACTCCTGACATTCTCTTATAATTTATCAGCTCACAAGCTAAAAACTGTATCTAAAAAATGGGCATAGTGACTAATTAGATAATTACATAAACACTCTAACATCCTAAGCCACTTTAAACTGCGAATTATCCCCAGCCATGACCCCACTCCTGGGCTGAAGATGTCACTTCTAACACTACTGGGCTATGGAAGTCTGAAGCTCCACAGCGTGCAGGGCTCTGGGCCCACAGTTGGGTGCCCTCCGAGTTCTGGGCAAGACTTCGGGAACAGGGGATAGAGGGCCCACAGGGCAGGCATGTGTGTGCTTGGTTCACTCATCTATTCCTACCAGTAGTACCCAGCGCATGAAGCCACTCAGCAAACATTCACAGAACAAATGACAACAGTTTGCCACTGTTCTTTATTATACCCCATTGTTAAAAACATCAAGCCTTTTGAATTTTCTTTTGGTACCAGGGCTCGAACTTGGAACCTTGTGCTTTCAAGGCAGGTGCCAGAACCACTGAGCTAAATCCCCGGCCCATCAAGCCTTTTAAAAACACACAATCATGGGCCAGGGATTTAGCTCAGTGGTTCCACCACCCACCTTGAAAGTGCAAAGTCCCCGAGTTCGATTCCTGGTACCAAAAACAAAAAAAACACAGGATCAGGATAACACAAAGTGTACCACAATAATGAAGTTTGCCCCCTCATCAAGTAAGCTTGTTTTTGTTTGTTCTTTCTAAGACAAGAAATATTCTATCAGTCTATCTATTGATTCACTGACCTTGGCGAAAGTGATAGGAGGCAGATACATAGATATGTGTTTGTTTTGTCCTAAATAAAAAGTCGCACACCTTGGACTTGACCTTCTTTCCACACAGTGATTAACTTCTTGAATGTAACAGCCAGGGGTTCAACCAAGCCACCGAAAGGAGGGTCTGTCACCATAATGACTCCTTCACCTTTATCCTCCTGTAGAAATGCTCGGCATACTTCAAGGGCAGGCTGGAACAAACACAAATTCATTGCTAATTAGCACAGAGAGGCACCTGCCCGGGTTGGAGAACCACCAGATTTTCGGAGCTGGGAACCTCTCCTCCTCCTCCTCCAGCCAGCAGGGTCCCTCACTGACACCCAAGGCTCTGAGTCGGATTTTATCTTCAGGTTTCTTGATAAGCAGGTTTTTAAATTGCAAATTCAAATAGCATCACTATCAGACGACTACACATTTCAAATGGTTAAATTAAAAAACTAAATTTAGTAACCTAAAAGAGAGAAACTCATTACCCATGAAAACTATCTAAAACATTCAATTCAACAAACAGGAGCAGGGACAGCGCTAAGCTCTAGGGTAACAAAGAACAAGACACAGTTTTTCCCTATCTGGCTTGTCCACCACCATGAGTTCAATTTAACAGCCAGAAATTACCTGTTAATTTGTTCTGGGGTATCAGGTAAGTGACAGATACATTTGAACACGCACAGTAAGGAAATAAATGACAATTCACAAATGACCAAGTGTATACAATCCATGAAATTGTGCTAGCAACACATTTTTTCCAACAGGCTAAAATAAATGTTGTTAGTTAACATTGCAAAGTTAACATTAACTAGGACACTTAAGAGTTTTTTTGCTTCAGGCGAAGGTAATGGGAGATATACTACCATCCTATCTCCAGTCTACCGACTTAGTAGTTTTCAAATATCATCTACAAAAGTAACACACTATATAAAAGGCACAAGACTTTAACATTTACTGCATTTTACTTTAATAAACCTATATGTACTTTATAATAAAACAGATGTTATTCTCCACTAAATCACTTTAGAAGACGAAACTGATGAGAGGGAAAACTATGACCTCGAAGTCCCTTTTCCCAGGAGAGAGCTGGTCCCCATGGTAGAGGATGCTGCCAGAAGGGAACCAGCTTTCAGGGGCTGCCTGGCACTCCCTGTCCCTGCTCACGTGAACAAGGACTTAAGGCACAGGTGAGGACTTTGAAACCCTTCAAATTCCTTAAAGTTAAAAGTAGAAAAAGAAAGTAGGTAAACAATGCCTAAATTCCTAACCTAGTTTAGAAAACATTAAAGATGTTTCCAGGTAAGAAGCAGTAGTGTGACGGCTGTCGTGAGCTGCCAAGCTCCTGGAGTGGCCACCCATGGGAAATAGCACTTTTCTTATGCCACCTATGTGGGCAGCAATGTGTCCCTTGTATTCACATCTCAGTTATCACTGAGAGTGCCTTGCATCCTTCTTACACAGCCTCTGTATACACGTTAACTCCCTTTCCCGCTAGGCATATGACACTTGCTATGACTTAGACTGCCTGAGTGGCTATGAGGAAACCCTGTGTAGGGAACTCCTGATTTTTAGTTCAGTGGCCCGAAGCATGGCGACTGCAAAGGCAAAGTCTCACGTTCCCCAAAGCACCCTGCGCAGCCTCACAGATGCCAGGCAGACAGCAGATGCTCACAGACTGATCAGGAGATGGTAAATTTCCACTGGAAAACTCAACTCTGGGAGTAGGCAGAAAAAGGCCAGATGGATAGTAAAATCATTACAACATCTTCTGCAGATCAATCTTTACGCTTCAGGGCTATCAGAGGCTGCTGCTGAAATACAGCAGAAGGGAAGTCTGGCTAGACCGCTATTTTCTTTCTTTTTTTTTTTTTTTGGTACCAGGGATCGAACTCGGGTCCTTCTGCTTTCAAGGCAGGCGGCGGAACCACTGAGCTAAATCCCTGGCCCTAGACCGCTATTTTCTTTGGGCAAAGATAGAGTGGGGCTCAGTCTTGGCAGCTTATTCCAATCATTATTTTAGAAACTTACAAAGCACATCTATCAACTTTCAATAGTAAGCTATACAGAATTCCTAGAAATGCTAATTACATGTTACTTTTTAAAAAATACATGAAATTGCTAGGCAACAGGAATTTAAGTATAATTTTACCCTTATTTTGTCTTTATTGTTCATAATGAAAAGCAAAATAAAGATATGGTATTAAAAACAACAACCACAACCACAACAACAACAAAGACCCCTAACATGCTCCTCAGCACAACACCAAAGCCCATGGCCCCTTGTTACCCTGTCCCAGACCTGGCCTTACGGCCACACATGGTCACAACACACCCACATCACTATCCCGCCAGTGCCACAAACCCGACATTCCCAGGCTTCAATGCAACCCCCCTGCCCTCTGTTCTGAAGAATAAAACAAGCCCAGGCCACCCCAGGCCAGCACTGGATTCCCTCCCAGCACACGTATCACACATCTGCTCTGCTTCCATCTGTGTGCTCTGGCAGTGCCTACAGAATCTGCTTTCTTCCTCTCTGTCCCACTGCCACTGTCCTGGCTGAGAAGTCCCTCATCCTCCACGCTCAAGTGAGCTGCAGCTCCCTGTTCTCCTTCACACTCATCCGGTCACCAGGGATTACAGCCATATAAAAATACAGTTAAGTTGGGCCAGGGATTTAGCTCAGTGGTTCCACCACCTGCCTCGCAAGCAGAAGGACCTGAGTTTGATCCCCAGTACCAAAAAAAAAAAAAAAATACAGATAAGTGTAACTTCTGATTGTTTCAATTGTTGGCCTTAATAGATACTATGGCTGAGAAACATGTATCCCAATGCTAAACTGATTCTAATGGAAGCAGTATTACATTTACTCAATCAGAAAACCCATTTTTCAATCCCAACTAATGACTTAGTATTTGTTTTCATTCCCTGAATGCTTACTTTCTTTTAGGCTTGCTTGGGTTTCACTCTATCATTAGCTAATATCTCAAGCACAATATATACTTAAGCATGATTCACACATTTTAAAAAATTGATTTGTATGCATATATCCATGAGTACGGATCAAGCTGTATTCTTGATAATTTCCAAACATTTTTATCAACATCTTGTCAGATGTGATTACCTGCTTATAGATTTCATTTTGTAACAGGACTGACAAAGAGCTGTAACTGAGAATAAAAACAGTGGTGGTGAACCTAAGGCACGTGTTATTTGTGTTTCTTATAAAACAAAAGACGTTAATGTATGAGTTGTTTTTTCCAAACTAAAAACCTCAGTATTCAGGTTCAATTACAGTGTTGGCACTTTGCGATAAATTAGTGGGTTTTAGGTTGTAGTTTGGGCACTCCTCTCTAAAAGGTTCATCATCACTGGAATAAAAGTATCAGCACTGCTAAGTTGTTTATCCTCATTGACACCATTAAAATCATACTGAAAGAAAGGTTTTCAAGCCACCGTCCTTTTTTGTTTTTGTTTTTAGCAGTTCTAGGTTCAAAACAAAAGATACAGAGGAAAGTACAGATTTACCATCACCTCTCTCCCATACATGCATTGTATTACTGTGGTAAATCTACAAAGGAGAGTTTGACAGAGTCACAGAAATTGCCGTGGGCTAGAGGCTATGTGCCTTGAGCAAAGATGACTAAGTGGGGACCAGAAAGAAGAGACACAGGAGTGGTAGCAGGGGTGGGATGACACAGAACCCATGGCTCTTGCTAAGAATGTGGGTCTTTATCCAAATAGCAAAGAAAGAGGACCAGCAGTAACACTTCTAGTTGCTCAATAAACAGTGAGTGAACAAAAGTAATGAAAACAAGAAGCTGTTATTCTTGTTTGCAGATGATATGCTCTTATACTTAGAAGACCCTAATGACTCCACTAGAAGATTTTTAGAATGAATAAACAAATTTAGCAAAGCAGCAGGGTATAAAATCAACATTAAAAAATCCGGGCCTGGGATTTAGCTCAGTGGTGCCGCTGCCTGCCTTGCAAGTGGAAGGTCCCGAGTTCGATCTCTGGTACCAAAAAACCCCCAAACAAACCAATAGCTTTTCTATACATCAGTAATGGACAAGGTGAGAAAGAAATCAGAAAAAAAATTTCCATTCACAATAGCTTAAAAAAAAATAAAACACAGGGATCAATCTAACCGAAGAAGTGAAACACTTCTCCCTTGAAAATTTCAGAACACTGAGGAAAGAAACTGAAGACACCAGAAGATGGAAAGACCTCTGATGTTCATGTATTGACAGAACTGATATTGCTAAAATGCCTCTATTACCAAAAGCAATCTATAGATTCAATGTAATCCCTATCAAAACACCAATGACATTCTTCACAAAACTAGAAAAAAATCCTAAAATTCCTATGGAAACATAAAAGACTCAGAATAGCCAAATCAATCCTAAGCAAAACAGAGCAAGGCTGGAAGCATCACAATACCTGATTTCAAACTATACCACACAGCCACAGGCAAAAAACAGCACGGCACCAGTACAAAAATAGACTCGTGGACAAATGGAACAAAATACAGAACATAGAAATGAACCCACACGAGCTACAGCCATCTGATTCTGGACGAAGGCACCAAAAACACAGGCTGGAGAAGACAGCCTCTTTAACAAATGGTGCTGGGCACAGTGGATACCACCTTGTAGAAGACTGAAACTAGACCCTTATCTCTTCCCCTATACAAAAATTGATTCGAAATGTATCAAAGACCTAGATATAAGACCTGAAACTTTGAAACTGCTTAAAGAAAACACAGGGGAAACTCCAGAAGCCACAGGCACTGGCAAAGACTTTCTGAACAGGATTCTAGCAGCACAGGAAATGAGAGCAAGAATAAATCGATGGGACCACATCAAATTTAAGGGAAACAACTAACAGAGTGAAAAGACAGGGCCGGGGATTTAGCTCAGTGGTGCCGGCACCTGCCTGGCAAGCGCAAGGTCCAGAGTTCAATCCCCGGCACCGAGAGGAAAAAACAAAAGGATCAGAGCAAAAAGACAGCCTACAGAACAGAAGAAAATCTTTGCTAGCCACTCTTCCAACAGAGGACTGCTATCTCAAAAAACACCAAAATATCAAATAGCCCAATGAATAAATAAACAGGCAAATGAACTGAACAGATGTTTCTCAAAAGAAGTAAATATGGCCAATAAGTATACGAAAAAATGTTCAACATCCTTAGCCATTAGGTAAATGCAAATCAAAACTACACTGAGATTCTATCTCACCCCAGTCAGAATGGCTATCACCAAGAATACAAAATACAAACCTGAGTGTGGTGGGACACACCTGTGATCCCAGGATGTGAGACTGAGGCAGGAAGATTGCTGTGAATTTGAGGCCAGCCTGGGCTCCACACTGAGTTCAAGGCCAGCCAAAAGTACACGGCAAGACCCTGTCTCAAAAACAAAAAGAAAGAAGGAAAGAAAGAAAAGTATAAAAAAGAATAAATGCTGGTAAGGATGAAGGGGAGGTGGGCTTCTACACTGCTGGTGGGAATGTAAATTAGTATGGCCACTAAGAAAATCAGTATAGAAGTTCCTCAAAAAATTAGAGTTTTCATTTGATCCAGCTATACCACTCTTTGGTATATACTCAAAGGAATTAAAGTCAGCATACTATAGGGATACCTGAATATCCATGTTCACTACGGTCCAATTCACAATGGCCAAGAAATGGAAACAGCTTAGGTCAGTGGTGGCAAACCTATGGCATGTGTGCTGTAATGGACATATAGAGCCCTCTCTACGGGCACGCAAGCCAGGTTGCCCCAGCAGCTAGGCATCAGATAAGAGGTTTTTTTTCCTAACTAAAACCTCAGTATTCAGGTTTAATTGCAGTGTTGGCACTTTGCCATAAATAGGTGGGTTCTGAGTTACAGTTTGGGCACTAGGTCTCTAAAAGGTTCATCCTCACTAGCCGAGGTGCCCATCAGCAGAACAATGAATAAAGAAAATGTGATATATATATACAAAACTATTATTCAGCCATAATGAAGAACAAAATTTTGTCATTTGCAGAATAGATAGATCTAAAGATCATTATGTTGAGTGAAATAAGCCAGATTCAGAAGGAGAAATATCACATGTTCTTGCTATTATGTGGAATCTAAAAAGGATGACGCAGAAGAAGAAGGGAGACTATTAGTAGGCAAGGGAAGGCAACAGGAAGAGACTATTAGTAGGCAAAGGAGAGTGTAAAGGACAGTAACGGAGGACAGATACAATCAAAATACTTTACACACACTGAAACTCAGTATTTGCTTTTTGGGGTTTTTTTTTTTGGTACCGGGGATCAAACTCGGATCCTTGTGCTTGCAAGGCAGGCAGCGAAACCACTGAGCTAAATCCCCAGCCCTGAAACTCAGTATTTGGTAAAATTAACAGGCACTAACAATAAAAGGAAAAATAAATGAATTACAAAAATTGTAGTTAAAAATGGTAGAAATTAACAAGAGAGGTATTTTTGAATTTGTTATTTTACCATAAGAGAAGAAACGGTCAGTCATGATCTTACCTTTCCATCAAAGAAATGGTGGTTAAACATGTTATAGTGGCAAAAGCTATCCTCCATATAAAACTGTGAATACCTGTAAAATAATTTATCACGGAGTCACTTGACCAGCCACAGCCAGAGAATAAGCAAACATACACTAAACTATACAATCACACTTTAATACGTTTCATCGTTCTATAGTTTTTTTAAATTAATACTTTGCAAAAATTTCAAGGAATCTGTAGAAGTGAATAATGAGCTTAAATGATTTTTCCAAGTTTGGTAAACCAGAGGCAAAGCTATCAAGTACTCATATATAAAGCACAACTGTTCCTACAAACAAAGGCCAAGATAAACAGTGAGTTACTGATAGATTATTATGCAATTTAACCTTGCAGTGAGTTGGCAATTAAAATACGTCTCTCATGGTTAATAATTTTAAGGAAAATCCTAAATCAACATTTCTGCTCAACAGCTGTTAATTATTTTCTTCTGTGGTTAATTAAAAAAAAGATGTATTTAATGCAAAGTTTTTCTTGTTTAATGCAGACTAGTTTAATAAAATATGCTTCTTAATATCAGAGAAAAATAAGTATGAGCGTTTCATATTTACTGAATTAGTGAACAAGGGTTATTTAACTACTAAATGAACTATTTTATTTTTCTAACATACTACTTTAAGTTTTTTGTTTTTTGGGTTTTTTTTTGGTACCGGGGATCAAACTCGGGTCCTTGCGCTTGTGAGGCAGGCGGCAGAACCACTGAGCTAAATCCCCAGCCCTCTAACATACTACTTTAAAATGTCATCAGCAATGAATGCGAGTACCAGTGTTGGATATTAACTAAGCAAAACTCATACCACGTTACAGTTTATATTTGTATATATTTGATTATTTTTAAGATTAACTTTTCTATATTCCTTAGTTACAGCAGTACTGTCTGACTGTTTTCTCTATTTATCTAGCTGGGTTTTAATGTCTTTCTTGCTGATTTCTGAGTTTTCCACACAATACAGAAACCTCTGTTATCTCTACAGCATTGTGAACTTTGGCTATTGTATTATAAATAATTCACAGATGAACCACATCATTGTTCCTGGAATTTATAACCAGTAGAAAGGCTGAAAATCGAGGATGCACTGTTATCGACATGGTTTCTTGAACCCAAATCATGATGGTGGCTCTTTGTTCATACTGCCACTCTCGGTTCTCCCCTTCCCGTCCGTAACTGGCGGATCATCCTGGTGTAAATACACAAACAGCCCCGGCTCTATGTTAAACTCTGGGCCCCTCACTTAGGTAATGCCTAGTCTT
Source organism: Heterocephalus glaber (assembly GCF_053883595.1). Lineage (NCBI taxonomy): Eukaryota > Metazoa > Chordata > Mammalia > Rodentia > Bathyergidae > Heterocephalus > Heterocephalus glaber. Next base: position 19,457,820 of record NW_028258325.1, on the reverse strand, counting down.
AATAAGCCACTTAACCTTTTTAAACCTCAGTTTCTTCATCTATAAAATGGGAAACGTAATTTCTCATAGGACTTCATAGAACAAATGAAATAATACATGTAAAGTGCTTTATACAAGGCCAGCAATAAAGCACATACTAAAACATTGTGTCATTATTTTAATAAATTTCAGCCAGAAAGATTTGTGAAGGTGCTTCCAGTATTAGAGAATTGTTTATGTTCACCAAAACACAATCTAAACCTATTTCCTCTTGTTCTGTCGAGATGGAAGAACAGCTGTTCACCATTCTCACTATAATATCTTTTAATATCATTTAAGATACTGTGAGCACATCTGTTGATTTCATAAAACATTAATTTGCCCTGAAGAAATGAGCAAAATGCTTGGATAACTGAAAAATATTTAAACTAGATATTGTAACCTAATGAACATTTCAAAAGCTGTGGAACAATGTCAATTACTATTAGCAAAAAAATATATCTTCCTATTTAACTAAATTTCAAATAACTAATTTTAAAAGTACATTAATACCAGTACTGCTGTGGGCCAACTATCATTGTTTTTCTCTCTTGCATTATTTTACGAGAAAGGGCAAAGGAAAATGTAATCCCATTAGTTTTCCATTTTATTCATAGTTTCACAGAGACATAAGAATCACTTTTGAAAATTAAAAAAGAAAATTTGACTTGCATAAAATTCAGCATAATACACCTGTCCAAAACACTGGGCAGCAGAGTGTAGGGCCAGAGAGAAAAAAGTCAAGATTTTATTACTAAGTTCCCATCAAATACAAACAAGGGAGCATAATTATTCATATTTTAAATTATGAAAAACACTCAACATTGCCCTCTTAAAATGAAACTGACTACAAAGAATTATTCTCTCCACTGAATAAGGCAAACAAAACCAATCAGAAAAGCATGCACTTGAAAACTGCTCAAAAGGACATTCATTTAATTTGGCCATTCATTCTCTTTAAATGAGAGTCAGTTACCAAGTGTGAAACATGCTCTATCCACAGGAAATGTAATCAAGAGCTGAATAAAATTAGTTCATAAAATGAACCTAAGAAATTCATTTTTTGATATAACTTTATTTGGATAATAGTTTGCCAAATAGAGTTTCACATCTTTCATGCTAAAATTAGAGCCTATAGAAATCCATCTTAGCAAATGTTAACTTCGAATTGCATCCCCCCGAAATGGGTATTTATAGCACATCTGCACAGCACTCTGGAGCTGAGACAGTTCTGCTGCCTCGGAGACCTTTAACAGGGCAATGAGAAACCAACGGCTACCACAGTATGCCACATAAGAAGTTTTTCCCTGACTTAGGTGTGGTCTCTGTGAGAAAAGAGAACCAACTATACATACCAACCATCATTACTGTAAATACGGGCAACAACCCAAGTTTAATCTGCCCACCCATGTGTTTCCACAGCCACTCTTTCTCAACACCTAACGCTGAGCTTCTCCAACCCAGACGCAGTGAGATTATGGGTGAGATTATGTTATCAAAGAAACTAAGGTACGATGTCCTCAAGAGGACACCATCCATTGTCTGCAACAAACGAAGAAGTTCACAGTTGTGAAAAGAAAATAAGTCTTCATACACAGTAGTCCCTTACTATGCATGGGGGATACATTCCCAGATCCCCAGAAAGCAAAGAAGACCTAAACAAATGGAAAAACACCTCATCTTCAAGAACTGGAAGACAACACTAAGAGGCAAAAGTCCCCAAATGATGTAAAAATACAATGCAATTCCTATAAGACTCTCAGCTGGCTTTTTTGTAGAAATTGATAAGCTGATCCTAAAATTCATTACCAAAACATAAAATAGATCAATGGCCTAAATGTAAGAACACAAATTATAAAATTCTTAGGGAAAAAGCGATTAAATATTTATAACCTTAGGCGATCATTTCTTAGATATGACATCTAAAATACACACAACCAGAAGAAAAGAGAATAACTGGACTTCATTAAAAGTGAAAAGAAAGTCCACAGAATGGGAGAAAATATTTGCAAATCATATATCTGATAAAGGTCTAGCATCCAGAATATATTAAGAATTCTCTCAATTCAACAATAGAAACCAGGGAGGGTGGTGCACGCCTGTAATCCCAGTACTCGGGAGGCTGATGCAGGAGGACTGTACCAAATTTGAGGCCAGCGTGGGCTACATAGTAAGTTCAAGGCCAGCCTGAACGCCACAACAAGACTCTGCTGTAAGAAAGAAAAGAACGAACGAACGAACGAATGAAAGAAAGAGAAAAGAAAGAACTCGAGAAAAAACCGAATAAAACAGCCAGTTTAAAAATGGGCAAAATATTGAATAAACACTTCTCCAAAAAGGTAAAGAAATAGCCCAAAAGCACATGAAAAGATGCTCAACATCATTAGCCATTAGGGGAATCCAAAATAAAACCACAGTGACCTATCATTTCAAAAAGACAGACAACAGGGCCGGGGATTCAGCTCAGTGGTTTCGCCGCCTGCTGCATAAGCGCAAGGACCTGAGTTCAATCAGTAAGTGTTGGCAAGGATATGGAGAAAACTGGAACCCTCATCCATTCTCAGTGGGAATACAATGTGGTGTGGCCCTCTTGGAAAACAGCTTGGCAGTTTCTCAAGAACTAAGCACAGAGTCACCATGGGCCCAAGTCCACTTCTAGTTATACCTGTGGTGGGGAAGACTGGGTCCCCTCAAGACCTGTATGTTGAAGTCCTAACGCCCAGCACTTCAGAATGTGACCACTGGAGACAGGGCCTTTAGAGAAATGATTAAAATAAAATGCAGCTGTGTTAGGCCCTACTCCAATGTGACTGGTGTCTTACATACAAAGACACCAGGGACGTGTGTGTGCGCACAAAGGATCCCATGAGAAGACATGGATACAGCAAGCGAAGAAGAGAGGCTCAAAGCGAAACCAAACTTGTGACACCTTCATCTGAGACTTCCAGCACCCAGAACCATGAGAGCATAAACTGGTGTCTAAGCCACGCAGCCTTGGCATTCTGTCCCAGCAGTCCTAGGAAACTAGCACAATACTCAAGCGACCTGAAAACATGTCTATTTTACACAAGCATTATAAAAATTATACACAAATGCTCACAGAAGCATTGTTCACAATAGTCAAAAAGAAGTAACCAAATGTCCATCAGTGCATGTTTTAGTCACTTTCACATCATTACATAGCTGAGGGACTAGGAGAAAAGGCTTAGTCAGCTCACAGTTTAGGAGGCTGAGTCCAAATGGAACCATGCCTGTTCGGTGGCCACCTCTTGGCTGCCACAAGATGGCACAGGTGGCAAAGGTAGCTGTGTGTGCAGAGTAAGCAAGTGATTACATCTCGAACCAGAAGCAGACAGACAAAGATGGGGCCAAACTCAGGATTTTATGACACTCCTCCTGTGAAAATCATCTCCCAAGGGCACAGCCCCATGAAGGACCGCCCATAAGCCCCGCCTCCAAAGTGGGCCACCACCTCCCAGTAGCTTCACCCTACGGACCAAGCCTTTACCACATGGGCCTTTGGGAGACATCCAACATCCAAATCATAGCAATGCTTGAAACCATGGTATAAAGAAAATGCAATGCATTACACACCCCTAAAAAAAGAAATGAGGCACAGTGGCATATGCCTGTAATCTCAGCTACTCAGAAGGCTGAGGCAGGAGGATCACGAGTTCAAGGCCAGCCTAGGCAAATCAGCAAGGCCTTGTCTCAAAAAATAAAAAGGACTGGGGATGTAGCTTAGTGACAGACTGCATGCCTAGCACAGACAAGGCCATGGGTTTAATCTCCAGTACTGCAAAAAATTCAAAAATTAAAGAAATGACATGCTGGGCAGGGGATTTAGCTCAGTGGTTCCACCACCTGCCCTGCAAGCGCAAGGACCTGAGTTCGATCCCTGGTACCCCCCCCCAAAAAGAAATGACATGCTGAAATGTGTTACAGCACGGAGGAACCTTGAAAACATCATGCAAAGTAAAAGCAGCCCTACACAAGGGCCACCTACTGTATGATTCCACTTAGAAGAAGTATCTAGAATAGGCAAATCTGTGAAACAGAAAGCAGATTAGAGGTTGCCAAAGGCTGAGATCAGGGGAAACAGGAAAAAACTACTCACTGAGAGATTTTCTTTTGAAGCAATAAAATGATAAAATGTTCTGGGTTAAGACCCCGATGATGATTCTACAACTTTGTGAATATACTGAGAATCACTCTTGTACGTGTGAAATACATATCAATGTAAAATAAAAATCTAGGTTTTGGGTGGCAGAATTAAAGATCACCTTCCTTTAAAAAATAAGATAAACCAGATACCCATGCAATTTGAACAAGCTCTTTGAAAGGACATGATATGATTTTTTAGTTTCTTTCACATACTCTGGTTTCTCTTCAGATCGTATAAATCTTTCACCTTTTACTAGTTTCTTTCGCATAAATCATTCTACAACTATCTTGAGAAAAGCTCATTTTTTAATGAAATCAGAATCATTATATAACTTTTAATATAAATTCAAAGAACTTATGCTATGGGAAAAATAACACCGTAACACTTCACTGAAGTAAAAATGCCAAGGGTAGCACGGAGTGCTCCTGACACACACACAGTGCATGGACTCATTCAGTCGGCACATCTGATTCTTTTTCTAGGCCTCGCAGCTCCACTCCTTCAGTGAGACGCCTCTTTCTGGGGGAGACCCAGTCCATGTAGGTGCTCAGGGGCTGGCACGAGCTCTGTATCTGAGGTGGGCGTGTGGCCCAGCCAAGGTACTCGGGGCACTCCCTGGGTTCTGCCCACCTTGTCCGCAGGCAGGTCAACTGTGACGAGGTAAGCGCGCTGCTGTGCCTCCAAAGTCCCTGGCAGTGTGATGGAAACTGCCTGCAGAACAAAGCCAACTCACAGGGAGGGACAGGGTGAGAGAGAGAGATGGAGCCCTGACAGCACTGCGGAGGCCAGGGGTGAGACTGCAGTAAAGCTTGCTGTGCCCCGGCTTCCAGCAACGGGGACCAGTACATTTTTTTTTGGTACCGGGGATTGAACTCGGGACCTTGCGCTTGCGAGGCAGGCGGAGGCAGGTGGCAGAACCACTGAGCTATATCCCTGGCCCAACCAGTACATTCTTTACGTGAATGGAGCTCTGGGACTGCAATGAGCTCCTTATCCTAAACATGTAAGGAACCTAGAAACCAGCTTTTTGAGTTTTTTGTTGTTGTTTTGGGGGGTTGTGCTTGTTTTGTTTGTCTTTTTAGACAGGGTCTCTATGGGCTTGAACTCACTATCTTGCCCAGGCTGGCCTCGAACAGGCACACGCCACCACATCCAGCTGGAAACCAGTCACTGATTCATTGGAAAACCTCCACAGAATGAGGCGGGAGGATAAGGTGAGGCAGGGAGAGATTGAAGAATGAAAAGAGAGAAATGGACCACATGAGAAAAATTTATGTTCAAGTTTAAAAGCAAAGTTACTTCCTGAAGATAATTTTTGGAGCCAGACTGCCTGGATTTGAATCACAGCTTCACCGCTTACAAACTGTAAGTTATTTGGTTACTTCACTTCTTTGTATCTGTTTTCTCACTTTGTATTTGTTTTCTCACTGGGAAATGAGGATGATAACAGCATGTATCTTACAGAGCTATTATAAAGAATGAGTTAGAACAGGGCTTAACATGACGAGCACTCCAAAACTACCAGCTACAGTTAATGCTGATGTGATAGGATCCCAAAATTAAACTTCTACCTTTAAAATCATGGATTGATATTAACAATATACCTTAGGAAAGGAATATAGGATTTTAAAAAGAAACTAATGTAGCCACATAATGGGTTATACAGCCAGCATAAAAGGAATGAAGTCTTGTTAGCTGTAGGAGCTTTGAAAACATTAAGCTAACCGAAAAAAACCGGAGCCACAAGTCAGTACTGAGCGATGCCAGTGATACGAAATGTTCAGACAGGCGAATCCACAGAAGCGGAAAGCGGTTCTCAGGGGAGGTGGGGGTGGGCTTTCTTTTCAGTGTGATGGAAATGTTCCTGAGATAGACAGCGGCAATGATTGCACAACATAGAGAACATATACCACAATCCAAAATACACACTTCAACACGGCGAACGTGATGCGAGTTGTATCTCAATTAAAAAAAACAAAAAACTGAGATCTTTCCCTGTTTCTTTTCTTCAGTACTGGAGACTGAATGTGGGAAGTCTGAAGCCAGTCCTATTTATTTATTTATTTGTTTGTTTGTTTAATTTGCAGCAGGGTCTCAGTCACCCAGGCTGGCTTTCGAACTGTGATCCTCCTGCCTCAGCCTCCCACGTAGCGGGGAGTACAAGTGTGTGACATCACCCCCTGTGACTCCTCTTTAATAAGAAACCTCCAGTTTCATCTTGCCAAGGATCACTCGTGTCAAGCAGATGCCACTTAACTGTGAGTGCTGTTAAGGGAGAGTGAGCGCTTAGCAGACCAGGCCTGTTAGTAAGGAGTGAAAACCTGGGAAATGCAGTTGCTTATATTAGGTGAAATAAAGTTGATTTGGAAACATAAAGAAAAATTACAAAAGCTATGCTTCTTAACATGACATTTTATTTATTTATTTATTTTTATTTTTTTGGTACCAGGGCTCGAACTCAGGACCTTGTACTTGCGAGGCAGGTATGGTGCCACTGAGCTAAATCCCCAGCCCTAACATGACATTTTACACTTTAAAAATTTCACAGATTTTCTCCAGCAAATACTGGAATATCAGCCCAACAGGCTATCAGATCTAAGTACAAAGAAACACAAAGCCTGATTCCTATAATGCATTCAAAATCATATAAATGATAACTCAGAACACAGTGTCTTATAAAGTTACAGTGGACTCCTGGAATTCAAACAATTACAGAAACTAGGAAGAATATTTCAGTGCCACAGAATTATAGACAGTAGATGGAAGATGTGCCATGTGTCAGACACCTGAGGTCTGTGTCTAATGCCATTGGATTCTTTTTCTTTTTTGGCTTTTTGAGACAGTCTCACTGTGTAGCTCAGGCAGGCCTTCAACTCCTGGCAATCCTCCTGCCTCAGCCTCTGGAGAGCCAGCACACCTGGCTCACAGTCAGATTCTTATGCTCTCCCACACAGCTCATCTGTGTGAAGCTCTGACACCTGTCTTCTCCCTACTCAGCCACTCCCTTCGCTTCAGGCTGTGTCCAGTGAGAGATATAGATCACCTGGTAAAACATATTTTAAGTTCCTTTTCATGCTTTAAAGATCTGATGGTGAAACGAAGTCCTAGAAATCTGACTAAGCACAAGGCAGCTCAGTGTATCTTTGAAACTTAATTCAAAAAGAATTAATTCATCTTGAAGTTACAAGTCACAGACAGCTAGCTACAGTGCACAGAGAAAAATCGAGGAAATCAATTGCCTCCATACTTGAAATACAGAAGATTACCTGCTGTTTATGTGATTAAAAAGGTGCTTTATAACCAATTTCTACTTCTAAATGTTAAAGATTTGTGACAGATTATAAACAGTTAAGAAGAGAAAAAAAAAAAAAAACAAGGAACAATGAAGAATAATTATTGTATTTCGTAAACCTACCGAAAATCAATATCCAATAAAAGGCTTTTAAGGTTAGACTTCTTGTCACCGGATGCTGTCAACCTGATCAGCTCATGCAACCTAAAGCGATCAGTAAAAGCAAATTTAATGAGAAATTAAAATGCCATAGACATTAAGCAAATAAACAACAAAACCCACCAATATTCTGTGACCTCTGATATTTCAACGAAACCCTGAAAAGAATTTGGCAGGTGTCACCCAGGTTTCAGTTTTGCACACATTTTTAAAAGCTACGAACTTATCTGAAGCAGAGAGGTCTAATATCACAGACAATTTAAGACTCAAATCAAGAAGGATCTCCTCTCATACAGCAGAAAGAAATCTCTTCAATGGAATACAAGCTGCAAATCCCAAAGAGGGGGAGCAGCCTTCCCACTTCCTGTGAGTTCTCAGCGCTTCACATTGTACACTGCACACAGTAAAAAAATTACTTGACAAAGTTTTTCCACAGTTTAAACACCAGCAACAGGAGAACTTTTTTTAAATCCTCAGAACATACCTTGGTGTGCCAACACACAGTACCCTTCTGAAGCCCAGGGCAGAGAGAAGGCCAACCAAGAACTGACAGGTCCGATCCGCAAACAGATACTGGGCATTTGTCTTCTTGTTTTCCAGGGGGTAAAGGAGTTGGCTGGGCCTTCTTAACTGGGTAACAGAAACATCCCCCACCACCTGATGCTCTCGGTGCTCCCCCCACTCATCTGGTAGCAGCAACTGCTGACAGCTGCAGCAGAACTTTCTCTCAGTCAAGGGCAACTGGATGAACCTCAAGTACCTTCAAGACACAATTAAACAGAGACGGGTATGTTAACTTTGTTGCTTTAATGACAGTGTATCTTTACTATTTTCAGTATCCAGAAAGTAGTCATACTTCCTAAAGGGTACTGCATAAAGAAGCAAAGGTAAGAAATATCCGGAGAATGTTGGCTAGAATTTATGTCTGGCTATATAACTACAAAGTGGAAAAGAATCAGCAATTTCATAAGAATTGAGATGCTTCAATTTAGTCACTGAATGAAGATCAATATCCATTTAAAATGTGAATATAATATATTACTCCAACAACTTATAGTAATGACAACTACTGTCACATTTAAATTTATTGACAAATCCATGTGTTCCGACTCTGAAGTGTTAAACAGTCTGGCTGGATTGAGTCATTTTAAAATGAGAAATTAAGATCATTCTTCAAGTTCTTATGGCATACTTAGCAAGAAAAATTACCTACTAAAGGGAAAGCTGTTCCTACCGAGCTCCTCTGCTCCTAGCCAAACTGGCGGAGGCTGATGTCAGCACCACCAAAACCTAGACAGGATTCTCAGCCGTGAAGCACTATGTCAGATCTCTCACTTGGTTCCTTTACGTCACTCTGACACCTCAACTCAAAGCCGCCATTTCTCTGTTTTCACTTTATTAGAGAGTTTTTGCTTTGTTTTATGTTTTGTTTCTTGGACACAAGGTCTTACTCTATGGGGATGTAGCTCAGTGTGAAGGTCCTGGGTTAACTGCAGTGCCACAAACAAACAAAAAAAACTTGTTGATTTTATATTACACCAGCTGTGAAATCAGAGTAAGACCAAAAAAAAGAAAAGAAATCAGAGTAAGAAGAGAAAAGAAAAAGAAATTCATTGAGGATCAAAAAGTCTAAATCCCAAACAGCTTTTTTTTTTTCTTTTTCTTTTGTTGTTGCTTTGTTTTTGTTTGTAGTACTGGGGATCAAACCCTGGGGTGCTTACTACTGAGCTACATCCCCATCTCTTTTTGAGACACTGTCTCACTAGCTCCCCAGGCTGGCCTTGAATTTGCAATCTTCCCACCTCAGCCTCCTAAGTAGCTGAGATTCCAGGCGTGCACCACCTCCTCCAGCTTAAATTGAAGCATGCTGAATAGTGCACTAAAGATTCTTAGAGTCTGACAAGAGTCCAAAAATTTCGAAGAAAACAAAATTGTGAAATGCAATATAAAAACTGTCAACTTGGGCCCGGGGATTTAGCTTCAGTGGTGCCGCCTGCCTGGCAAGTGCAAGGTCCTGAGTTCAATCCCCGGTACCAAAAAAAACCCCAAAACAAACCTGTAAACTTAACAAGGGATCAAATTGAGCATTAATACTTTTTCTACCTAAGCACAGTTTCACTTCAAAGCACCCAAGGGTGTGACAAGTCAATCTAAGTGGCTACCACAAGAAATCAGCTACAGGGCCAGTAACTTAAGCATGTCTATTTCTATAATGATTGATCCTTTGACAACTTTACCCATAGCTAGAAAGAAAGCGAAGAGGGGTATTAGAAGGAGCTTCCCAGTAATGCAAAGTAAGACATGAAACGCAAGTGGGAAGAAGCAACAGACACTTCGGCAACTGAAACACTGAATGTACTATGATTCCCGATATCACTGAATGTTAAGTACTGAAGACTTCCACACCCAGGCTGGACAGAGTCACAGATGCCAGATTTATGCTCCTGACCCTCAGAATAATTTTTAAACAGAAAATAATACATGAAACAACACTTTGAAGACATTAGACAACTGGTCACCCAAGACAGTGACCCCTGAGGGAAGGGATGAGACAAAGCCCCATGCAGCTGGGAAGGCGCCCACCTCACCTGGGGCAGGGGACACACACACACACACACACACACACAAGAGCGCATGCTCGTGCGCACAGCGCTCAGCAAACTGATGAGACCGAGTGGTGGAAGGGGGTCCCAGGCAGAGGACTAGTGAGCATACCCAGAGTACAAGGAGGGCAGAATAGTGCACACCAAAGAGGAGAGAGATGGTGTGGGGAGGGGGCACCCCAAGATCTGCGATGATTCCCTCATGCAGGCACACATTTCCTCTCAAGGGTCAGAGACCCTGCTAGGCTGTGCGGGCTCCATCACAATGACTGTGACAGCACAGAAAGAACCACAGAGCAAGGGCAAAGGAACGGACAAAGGAATACCATCCACCATCCAGCACAGAACAAGTAAAATTCACACTGCCACCATCCAATCACATGCTTATTACCAGGTAGGCAAAGAAACAGTAAAATGTGACCATGATGATGACAAAAAACCCCAAACCAGGGCCAGGGATTTAGCTCAGTGGTGCTGCTGCCTGCCTCCAAAGTGTAAGGTCCCGAGTTTGATCCCTGGTACCAAAAAAAAAAAACCCACCCCAAACCAACTAGAAATGACAAAGGAAGATGATATAATGAGTAAAGAGAGACATTAAAGCCACTTATTATTATAGCTGTAGTCCATGTGTTCAAGATAGAGGGACCACATGTGTGGCACACATTTGTAATTCCAGCCACTCCAGAGGCTGAGGCAGGAGGATCCTAAGTTTGAACCCAGCCTGAATAAGATAATAAGGCCCTGTCTCAAAATAAAAAAAGAGCTGTGGATGCAGCACGGTGGGGTTCAATAAGGAGGAGGAGGGAAAGAGTGAGGAAGAGAAGGAGGAGTTGAAAGAGAAGACCAAAGGAGGAGGACAATGGCAATGAGGACTATGAGGCTGAGGAAGGCAAGGAGGAGAAGCATGAACCTGCGAGGCGAAGACACGGAGGGCTGGGGTAGGCGGTGCTGAGGCTGCTTACGGTGCTTACGTGAGCCTTGGGTTCAATCCTGCGGGTGGGGGACAGGCAAGAAAAAGATGGCTCATGGCAAACCTACACACATTCTTTTAAATTGTCTGAGATGAAAACCACCACAGACAGGATTAAGAGCAGTTTAGAGACGACGGGAAAGATCTGTAACCCTGAAGGCGTACCCTCAGAAGCTATCCAAACTGAAACATCAAGCCCTCGATGTGTGTGACTGGGGTTCTCTAAATGGGGGAGAGGGACGGAAAATCTTCTGACTATAATGGAGAAATTTTTCAAAATTACATCAGAAAATTCAAGAAGCTCAGGGAACCACAAGCACAAATATGAGGGGAAACTCCTAGATACACTATAAAGTTTTTCAAAATCAGTAATAAACAGAAAGCTGGAGATGTAGCTCAGTGGTGCTGCGCCTGCCTGGCAAGCAAAAGGTCCTGAGTTCAATCCCCGGTACCAGAAAAAAAAAACAAAAAACCAGAAAATCTGAGCTGGGTGTGGTGGTGCGCTGCATAGCGAGACCCCATCTCCAGAAAAAAAAAAAGTAAGAATGACATCAGGTTTCCCAGTGAAAACAACACAAGAAGAAGGACAGCAGAGCAATACCACATCTACATCATTCTCCCAGAAACCTGAAAAGGGGTGGATGCTTCCCGATCCACTTTATGACAGCATTATCTGATACCAAAGACGGAAAGAGGGGAAAAAAAAAGATTACAAGAAAACTATACATCTATATACCTCATAAACACAAACTAAATAGTAAAACAAAACCAGCAACACATTAAAAAAAGTACTGTGCCATGACCAACTATACTTCATCTTAGGAATGCAGGGTGCTTTAATGTCTCAATTCAACCAGTGGGTTCACCATATTAATAGTTTTAAAAACAGTCATCCCTGCCAGGGGATTTAGCTCAGTGGTTACACCGCCTGTCTTGAAAGTGCAAGGACCTGAGTTCTATCCCTGGTACAAAAAAAAAAAAGTCATCCCACCTGCTGCAGAAAATAACACAACAAAACCAAGCATCCAACAATGATAAAGGTTCTTAAAACACAGGTCTAGACTGAAAAAGGTCACTAAGAAAAACCTGTGGCTAGCAGCATACTGATAAAAGACTGTCCCCCTTAAAATGGGGACAATGCAACGATGCCTATTTGTACTATCTCACTAGCAACCAGGGCTCCTGGCCAGCTTAGTAAGACAAGATAAAGAAATAAGAGGCATAGATTGGAAAGGAAACATTAAAATTTCTTTATTCACAGACAAGATGCTCATATATGTACAAAGTCCTAAGGAAATTTTCAAAAAAAGCTGCTGGAAATAACAGTAAACGTATCATGATTTTAAAATTAAAAATAAATCAATACACCAAACCAACTATATTGTTACAGACTAGCAACAATCAGAAACTGAAATTTAAAAAGAACAAGATTTGAAATACCATTAAAAATATGAAATACTTGCCAGGGATGTAGCTCAGCAGCACAGTGCCTGCCTGGCAAGTGTGAGGTCCTGAGTTCGATCCCCAGTACCAAAAAAAAGAAATATTTAATAGCTAGGCAGAGTGGCATGTGCCTGAATTCTAGCACTCTGGCAGCCTAAGGCGGAAGGATCACAAGATTGTACCTAGAGGGTCAATTTAGCAACTTAGCAAGACTCTATATCAAAATAAAAAATAAAACAGGGGCTAGGGAAATAGCTCAGTGTTAAAGTCCTGAGTTCAATCTCCAGACCAAAAAAAAAAAAAAAAGGACTACATCAAAAAGAATAATGATTTTAATGAACTAAAAAAGCCCCAAAATTTTAAAATACATGTTTTGATACTGATACACAAAAACAACTGCTGGGCCTGGTGGTGCATGCCTGTAACCCCAGCTACTCAGGAGATGGAGGCAGGAGGATCACAAGCTTTAGGTCAGCCCGGGCAAGATGGCGAAACTCTTGACTAAAGATTTTTAAAAATATTTAAAAGACTGGGAATGTATCTCAGTGCGAGGCCCTGGTTCAATCCCCCATACTATGAAAACAAAAAACAATACAGCGAACCCAAAACAATGACCCCCAATAAACCAAATTCGGAAGCTGCTGGAATACCAAATCATTATTCTGAAAACTGGTTAAAAAGAATGGGGAGGGAGGCACCTCAGTTGTAGAGCAAGTGCTGAGCAGGCATGAGACTCTGGGTTCAATTTTCGACAAGGTGAAAACATTTTAATGAAAAGACAAGAAGGGAAAAATTTAATATTTATCTTGTCTCTTCTCATATGAACTGTATGTAATAAGGCAAGCCAATAGCTGATGAAACAAAGTTCTTCTTTACAGAAGAATTACTGCTCATATATACATAAACAGTGATTGGATTTTATAACTCTTTATAATCTCTAGCATATGATCATCAATTACTGCTAAATCTCCAGGCCAAGGCTGATAAGGAACTGTCTAATGGACGATTCAGGCTGGCTGATATGAAAACCCGTGATTAATTTTAACATCACTAAAGGTAGGAAGGTAAATTCTAAAGAATCAGCCAAAAGAGCTGGCTCTGGCTGCTTTTAGGGAGGGAGAAATGCCAGCGTGGAAATGGGGGTCTTAGCTGTTCTTTGTAAAACCTCACAAAATTATTTGCTTTTACTGCCACACACAGATTTTCTTATTGAAATATAATTCAGGAGACAACTTTTTTTTTTTGGTACCAGGGATTGAACTCAGGACCTTGTGCTTGCGAGGCAGGCAGCAGAACCCCTGAGCTAAACCCCCAGCCCCAAAATATTAATTCATATACTGTACAACTCACCATTTAAAAATTTCAGTGGATTTTGGTATATTCACAAAGTTGTGCCACATTGTCACATTCTAATATCATTTTCATCACCTCCAAAAGGAAGCCCACTCTGACCAAGCTGACTCCCTCTGCCCCTGCTGCCTCTACCCATCGCCTGTCTGTCTCCAAGAATCTGCCCACCCTGCGCATTTCGTACAGCAGAGCCACAGTAGCCAAATAGAGGTTTTGATTTAAAATTCTTTGATTAATAAACTTCTGTACAAGAAGTAAGAACTGCTTTGAAGTTCCACCAAATAGGATATGAAGAAACTACAGCCAAGGGGGTATTAGTAAGGAACGAATAAATCCATTTAGCCACAGAATCCAGACAGACAAGTGTGGAGACTGCAGTTACACTGCACAAAGCAAGTAAGATAGATCCAAGAAAAAGGGGTAAGAGAAGGCAGGAACCAGAGAAAGTGTAGTGATTTCCTCAGGTTTTAGTGCCATGGGTCAGCAGATATTATCTAAAACTGAAAACTCAAGTAAAAGGTATAAGCAATATCCAAAGGTATATTCTAACCCCAAAAAGAAACAATAAACTAAAATCAGAGAGTGATTATAAAGAAGGAAAACAGGAAGAAATGCTAAGTCCATCATTTCTCATTGTTTTAGATAAAAAAGATTAAGTGTGGTATAAAGTTACAAGGCAACACTAGAACAAAAATAGAGGAAACGTAGGAAAAAAGGAAACACAGATCATGAAGTTAAAGAGAAGAAAAAGAAGCAACAAAAATAAGCACAAAATAACATAGCGATGCTAAGACCAAGCTTATCCGTTACGTCTGTGACGAAAGGGAGCTAAACCCATCCCAAAAGCCTGACAGATTGGACCACAGGGCAACATCCAAACACCCCATCTCAGCCCAGCTAAGAGCTTCTCTCCCTCAGTGTGCAGGACACTGAGGCCTGACTGCTGACTGCTGTCACCAAACAGAGGTTCTGGCATGGTTCAACTGCCTGCCCATGCGCAAACTCGGCTCCAGCTCCAGGCGCTGTCCTGTCTTCAAGTCAGTCCTGTGTACCGCCGAGATCCCTGGCCAGTACTGAAACATGGGACGGTGCCATGCATTTGATACCAGCAGTGAACACTTCTGTGAAAGCATGCCCACAGTAATAACAGGCTTGAAAAAGGACCTACGAAGGAAGATCCCATGTCCAGATGAAGTACCAGACTTTGATGCTGAAAGATGATCACAAGGGTCGCACAGGGTGCTGCAAGCTGAAAACGGAATGCGCAGGCTCAGCAGCAGGAAAGGACGGAGAGTTAAAGCAGTGATGTGCAGCAGGACGACTCCCCCACCGCCAGGACCTAAGCTTAGTTGTTTTTAAAAGGAGAAAAAGAACACTGCCGAATGAGCTGCCAGTTACCCGATGTACCTTTGGGTTTTACTTCCTGTTAAGTACTGTATTGCAAAACTGCCCTTCAGAAAGCTTTATTGCTCGTCTACTAACCTTTTCTTGACAAAAGATAAAGAGATCCTGAGCATACTTCTCACTTCAAAATCACAATTATTCAACTATATTGCTTTAAATTTAGCAGTCAGACAGGAGGCTTTTTTACTCTGGTAGAAAGAACAGGAGAGCAAGAAGCACTAAGGATGACTCGTGCTCCTTATTCGTTTTTACTGCACATACCCTGGGGGGACAGGAAATTCATTCTGCTGCATGGCTCAGCGTGACTCACAAATTGCAGGCTAGCATTTTGAAATGTCATTTTTATTGATCTCCATTTGATGTTTCATTTGCCTTTCTTGGAGTACACAAATTATGTTTATGGCATTTCTCTAATAGCAGACCTTGAAAATCTAAGTTTAAATGAGCTCTGAAAAAAACATAACCAAATGAAATATCAGCTAAACAAAATTATCTGGATGCACATAAATTAACACTGATTTTAGCATTCACATTTATCTTCCCTAAGACTCCACAGGTCACAATAAGGGTGAAAACATCTACATAATAGAAGAGTTAACACATTTCAGAGCATAACAGCCAGCTAAAAACTGTAAGGAAAAGCAAAGCCCAAGTACAGAATGTAAATCTGCCAACCAAACACTTATGACCATAAAGCATGGTTCAAAGAGCGAGATTAGAAAAACGAGTATCCACACCCGTTCTGTAAACTGGGAATCCGTGCAGGGCTGCGAATCCCATGAAAAGACTGGGGACAAAGCTTCATTTCTCTTGCTTTACTTCATTCCTTTCTGACAATTTCAAAAATACATCAGTCAATGAAAAGCA
Source organism: Heterocephalus glaber (assembly GCF_053883595.1). NCBI lineage: Eukaryota > Metazoa > Chordata > Mammalia > Rodentia > Bathyergidae > Heterocephalus > Heterocephalus glaber. Next base: position 19,441,549 of record NW_028258325.1, on the reverse strand, counting down.
AGAGTTACTCCACAATGAGTGCAATTTGCTTTGCAGAATAGGTATGAAGTTTAAATGCAGTTTAATATTTCAAATACAGTAATACTTTAACACAGCTAACTTTTTTAATACAGCTAACTTATAAATGAGCTGTATAAAATTAAACTGCCCACAATTTAGGAAGCAATTATGATCTCGAGTAAGAGTACATCATCCTTAGATGGATTTATTTTTTTGCTGTTTCTGTGAGACAGGGTCTTGCTATGTCATTCAGGTTGGACTTCGACTTACTATGTAGCCCAGGCTGGCCTTGAACTCACAGCAATCCTCTTGCCTCAGCCTCCTGAGTGCTGGGATTACAGGCCCGTGCCACCATGCCCATCCTGACATGGATTCATACAGAAGAAGAATTCAGTCTCAGGTTGAAGAAGACATACTAAGAGAACCGGTAATTTACTAAGCCTTTGGCTTTAAAAAGACAACATTTCAATAGGTCTTATCTTAAAGCACTATAAACTTTGACAGGAATGACTGATTTCAAACTTTTGCTTTCTACAACGCGTATAAGAAAGCACAGGAACATCCAGTAGAAAGTGATGCAATGACATCCCCACTACTGCATTTCAGAAAGTGTCAACTTTTGCCCATCTTCTCAAACCTGGCTGAGAGCACCAAGTCCTTGAACTGTAGCTATGGCTACTGCCTCATTGGCACCAGGCACCTCACTCCGAGAGCCTTAGGTCTCCTCCAAGGCCTGCGGGTGTGAACAGCCCTCACCCTGCAGGACCTTCCCACACCTCACCTCCCTTCCCAGGCCTCAACACACGCCTGTGAGTGAACCCGTAATGGGCGGCAGGTCAGAGGCTGGGTGCTGACTGCAAAACCTGAGGCTACGGGGCACGAATGGTTTATGATGTTGGAAATAATTTTATTAAGACTTTCTCTCAAGGATCCGCACGAGACAAAGTTATGGTGCCCAAGAAATGAGCTTTTGGAAATCCTTTATGCCTTCCTATTCCAGCCAGTGTTTTGTTTTAATGACTCTGAAATGAGCATTTCAAAAAGTCGTTATCATGGGGGTAGGGATGGAGTTCAGTGCAGAGCACTTGCCTAGCATATGCAAAACCTGGGTTTGACTCCCAGCAAGAAAAAGGGGGGGGGGCAGGGATTTAGCTCAGTGGTCCCAAGTTCAATCCCCAGTACCAAAAAGAAAAAAGAAAAAAACAACTTTATTATCAAAAACCCATTTCTGAGCCAGGGACTTAGCTCAGTGGTTTCGCTGCCTGCTGCACAAGTGCAAGGAACCGAGTTTGATCCCCAGTACCAAAAAAAAAAATCCATTTCTGGGAGCAGAGGACAAGAACAGTGGTTCAGGGGCAGCCTGAAATTTTATTATATAGAGAAAGAAGGTGACCTGGATTTTTAATTGAATCACTGATATCCTTATGAAGTACTAACTAGAAAAACAATGCTTATCAGATTTAAAATAGGGAAAAGTACAAAACTCCATACATATTACAACTACAACCTTGTAAAAAAAAATAAAAACCTTGGCATAGAGGAAAAACCAGCAAGAAATACTACAAATGTGGTGGGTTCAAGGGAGAAACCACAGGCAAGGTTTTTCTACTGCCTGCACATCCAGTATTCTATTTCCTCTCATGAGAATCCATCATGATCTTTCTGTGTTTCACTTCTTACCTTTTATCCCTTCCTGTCACCCTACTTTAAATTGTTATGTGTCATTTACTAACTGCTGGCTCCTTTTAGGTTTCAAAATGACTCTTCAGAGGCAGAGACACAAATGTGGGATTGTGGCTCAGTCACTCGCAGCATGAGTGTGAAGTCACCTAACTTCTGCAAGCCTCCACTTTCTCATCTAAGCAAAACACCTTGGTGGGATTAAATGGCGGAAAACACCTAGCACAGCGGTGACCTCGCCATCCTGCTCAATTCACTTGCAATGAAGTTCTGTTAAGAAAAGCCTCCTCCTCCTCAGAGGGCTTTAAAACGCAAGAAGCTCAGGAAAGATTTAAACAGATCCAGGGACCCTTTTGCTCTTAGGCAGAATGAAGTCTCACAATCCTCAACACAGCAGCCCAAATAACAGAAGGAACTGTCAATGAACTGAAAACCTATTTAGCCAGGCACACCTGCAACCCCAGCACTCTGGAAGGCCAAGGCAGGAGGATTTAAAGATTGCACTCAGCCTCAACAACTTATCAACTTAGCGATGGGAAGTTCAGTGCAAAGGCTCTGGGCTCAACAACAGTACTACCGAAAAAAAAAAAAGAAAAAGAAAATCTCCTTGTCATCAGCAAACCTGACCGAGACTTCTCAAAGAGCCTCTTCCAGGACACAGAGAACCATGCCTATGTCACAAGGGGGGCACGGCCCTCCCAGGCTTGTGACTCCAAGTCACCTAATAAGACACTTCAAAAATGCAGATTTTAATACAGAGATGCTTACAACTTTAAAAAATGTTTTGGTTTTGTATTTCTAGAAGGAAACATTACAAAAATGTTCCTGACACTGGATTAGGCAATGTGTTCTTAGCTAAGATACCAAAAGTGCAAGAAATAAAAAAAAACACTGATAAATTAGACTACATTAAAATTAAAAGTCTCACCACGCCTGCCTCACAAATGCAGAGTCCGGAGTTTGATCCCTGGTACCCCCAAAAAAGTCTCATGCGCATCAAGAAAGTAAGAAAGTAAAAAGACAACCTACAAAATGAGAGAAAATACATACAAATCACAAATCTGATTAAGCATATAAAATCCAGAACCCATAAAGGACTCCTGTGACTCAACCAAAAGGGACACAACCCAGTTAAAAGTAAACACATGGTTCGAAAATATTCCTCCAAAGAAGATATACAGATGGCCAAAGCACACGTGAAAAGATAATCAGCATCTTAATAATTTGGGAATAACAACAAAAAAAAATCAAAACCTCAGTTTGATGACAGCCTAGACTACATAGTGAAACCCTGTCTCAAAAAAACTGCAACACACCACGTCATAACTACCAGGATGGCTGTAGAAACAATAAAAGAGTCAGTGCTGCTGAGGCTCTGGTGAAGCGCTTGTACACTGGTGACAGGATATTAAATGGTGCGGCCGCTGTGGGAAAGTTTGGCGACTCCTTAAAAAACTGAACAGCTGGAAATGGTGGCGCACGCCTGTAATTCCAGCACCTGGGAGGCAGACGCAGGAGAGGATTGCTGTGAGTTCCAAGCCAGCCTGGGCTACATAGTGAGTTCAAGGCCAGCCTGAACTACATAGCAAGACCTTGTGTCAAAAAACCGAAAAAAACAAAACAAAACAAAACAAAAAAACCTCTGAACATAGAATGTAATTACTATGTATCACAAACATACTAACAAAATTTTTAAAAATTAAAAAGGAAAACACTAGAGTTACTATATGACCAAGCAATTAAGTGTCTACCTATAAGAACTGAACACCGACTCCAACAGCTATTTGTACGCTAATCTTGTAAGCTAATTTTCATTGTAGCATTACAATATGCTAATCTTCATTGTAGCACACAACAGTCAAAGGTGAAAACAACCCAAGTGTCTACCAACAGATGAAGGGATAAAAAACTGTGAAACATGGGGCTGGGGATTTAGCTCAGTGGTTCCGCCGCCTGCCCCGAAAGCGCAAGGTCCTGAGTTCAACACTCGGTACCAAAAAAAAAAAACTTCGAAACACCCAGGCATGCATGGTGGTACACACCTATAATCCCAGCATTCAGGAGGCTGAACCAGGAGGGCTGCTGGGAGTTCAAGGCCAGCCTGAGGTACACAGTGGGAGCCTGTCTCAAAAACAAATAAACAAAAAAACCAACTGTGGTCTATACATACAATGCTATAAAAAGAAAAAAGTCTGTCACATGCTACAGCATGAGTGCACCTTGAAAATATGCTAAATGAAAGAAGCCAGACAAAAAAAGCACAAACACAGTGTAATTCGTCTTATGTGAGGTACCTGGAATAGTCAAATTCACAGCAACAAAAAGTTCATATAAAGGTTACCTGGGTTTGGGGGAGATAAAATGAGGAGTTACTGTTTAAGGGTGGCAGAGTCATTGCTTGAAGTGATGAAAAACTTCAGGAAATAGTGGTGATGGTTGCCCAATGTTGTAAAAATAATGTCACTGAATTATACACTTTAAAAGGATTAAAACGGCAAGGTTTATGTTATATATGTATTTTTCCACAATAAAAATAAATAAGCAAATAAAAGTAAATTTATTGGATTGAAAAAAAGCAAAGATTACAGCTAAAATAATAAAGGAACAGAAAAAAAAATTAAAGAAACATTACAGCTAAAATCATCAGGGAAACAACAGCACATCAGTACCTTTGCACACACTGCATTCGGGAGAGGGGAGGACGACATCTTTGGTTATGAGCTTCCCGGGCGGTGAGTCTCGCTCCCGACAGCTGAAAGAGTACAAAACCCATTTAACAAACTATCACACTTACTACTGATCTAGAAAAACTGTTATCACATCTGATAGCAAAGAGCAAGAAATTCAAGCAGTTTAATATCAAAAACAGGCATTTGTGGGGGGGCCGGAAACTGGGCAGATTGCATAGCAGTTGGAAGCAACACACATCTCAAAGCACTGAGAGCTACAGTAACTCCTACATGGTGATTTTAACAGGCTTGGAGAAGAATGCTAAAGAGGCTGCTTTCCCTTAAACCTAACAAAGCTGAAAATTCTCAAATCAAAGCTTTCAAAAACTTTAACTGGAACTTGATCCAAAGGGAGACCAAGTTCATAACTATACTTTTATGTGCCTTCATTGGTCATGTGCAAGGATGTTCAGTGCAAGTGTATGAAACAGAGTTTTCCTGACATATCCTGGAATTATGGTTACCTAAATCAATCGCAGGTGGCGAAACTATGGCACGCCTGCTGCAGTGGGCTGTCTGTTATTATTGAAATCTCTAAGAGGTTCACCATCACTGACTGAGACGTTTCTGGGAGAAATCTATACACTATTTGCAAATGGAACACTGCCAACTCACAAATGGAACGTTTGTATCCCCCCCGCCCCAAAATTCCTATTTAAAGTCTAACCCCCAGTGATGGTAAAGGTAGAGCTTCCCTAATCCAAAGATCTGAATTTTCATTAGGGATGCTCAACCAGTGAAGTCTACACAAATATTCCATAACCTGGGACACTAGACCTCAATTTAGAGTAGGACTTTTGAGAAGTAATTAGGTCATTCAGATCATGAGGGTAGCGCCCTCATGAATGAATTAGTACCCCTGGCTTGGGTGGGTTCCATTTTTGACTCCCTTTACCCTTTCCTTCCTATCTCCCTCCTGGCTGCCTGTCCTGATCATGAACACAGTAAGAAGACCGACACCTGCAGAGCAGGAAGAGGTCCTCACCAGGCACTGGACCTGCCAGGGCTTCTTACTTTAGACTTTTTAGTCTGTAGAACTGTGAGCCTGGTTTATGTCACCTAGTCTTCAGTACTCCTGGTATAGAAGCCTAAGCTAAGAGAGAGAACCCAGGCCACCCAATATTAATACATCACTCTTAAGAACAGAGTAAGATATCAATAATCAGATTAAGTTTGGCATTGAGTATTAACTCTAGTCTCCTAAACTAAAAAACATGGTATCTTCATCTCTCTTAAGAGATTTATCTCATATAATGTTCAAACTGCATGTTTTTATTAGCTTAAACATTCTTGATGAAACTGATATACATTGAAAAGTATCCAAAAAGTTGTCATACCTTTTCATCTTCCCACTGAAAAAAATTACAGTCTTTTCTATCTCTACAGGCTGAGCAGGCATAAAACCTTCGTGTTTCTTCCTTCCCTTGGCTCATCTTTACAAACAGAAGAGTAGGTCCTAGTTCCACAATAGAAAAAAAATGACCATAGTAATCTGCATCAAGTTCTTAGCTTTCATTACCTTAATAAAACTTGTTTAGGCTTTATGCACAACTTATAACAATAATTTTTTTTTCTCAGTCACAACATTCGGGTACTAACTACTGAGAAATAATTTAAGAAAATTGGTCTCCCCAGAAAGAAAACGCTATGGGCAGTATAGTTGTCCACAATGAATGTCACAAATCTGGGTCCACCAACTCCTCACGATGAATGTAATCAGTACGTACTGCAAACATATACAGTACTAATAAAACTTTTTAAAAGAAACCTGAAAACAAAAGAACCTCAGAGAATTGATAGTTCTGCCATCTCCATCTCCAGTGCAGTTATTTTTTCAGTGAAAACCTGAACTTTTAAGAGTTGGACACATCCTCTCTCTACAAGTTAAAGAAAAACTGGGTCTACATTGCAGGCAAAATTTCTATCATTCTACTTAGACAAAAAATAAAGAAAGAAAGAAAGATAGATAGATAGATAGCAAATCAACAAATGAAACCCCAACTACCTGTCAACCGGCATTTTTCAACACCATATATCCCCTTTCCCTACCCTCTGACCCTTTCTCCAAATCAGAGATATAATAGCCCTGCCGGCAAAACTCCGAGAGTAGGGACTTCTCGGAAGGCTTCTCAGATCAGGTGAAAAAACAACATCCCCAAAAAGCGGTGCTTTTTTATGAATCACACATGGTGAGGGGAAAGCATAGACAAACCTCTTCCGGAGAAAAATCCTAAAAGCCCACAACCCACGGCCCTGGCGCCTGCCAGACAGGCTGAGTCCAGACGCCCACCTACCATGAGGGCAAAGCGGGGCGGGTGAGGCAGGATCCGAAAGGAGCACCATCTCCACTCCCGAGGTTCCCTGGCTCCCAGCGCCAGGCTCTGCCTCCACGGACTCCCGCCCGTACCTGGGGGCCGCCATCTTTCCGCCGCCGTCCCAAAAGCCTCAGTCCGAACCAAGGAGACGGAGGAAGAGCGCCGCCGCGAGCAGCAGGGACCCACAGCGCCCCTGCGCGGCTGGGAGGAGACCAGGGCCGCCGCGGTGGAAGCCTTGCCCCAAATGCAGTCTGTGGTTCAGGGGCCTGGCCCTTAAGTGACCCCTACTTGTGGGACTCTAGGTTCGACCTGTACCAAGAGATCCCTCATACCTGCCTTACCTTAAGCACCTCTAAACACTCTTTTTTCAAAAGAATATAGCCTGCTGATGAGATGAATCTTTGGAAGGTGAGAGGTCCAAACCAACAAGCTGACAAATAGCTGAATAATTGAAATAGCTAAAATGGTTGCAACAGCTGCATGTGATGGAGCCCTCTGTTTTTACAGAGCCATAGTTTACAGTGCCCAGTTTGCAACTCTTGGACAACGTCTGTAATTATAAATTACAATTGCATACCTGTGGACATTTGTACATCAGAAGGGAAGAAAAATGTCGCTATTTACCAATGATATAATTGTCTACAGTACTTGGAAAATGCCAAAGAATGTACAGTTCTCACAACTTCCAGCTTGAACTGAATTTGGCAAGGTTGCAGGATAGGGGCTAAACATACAAAAATCAATGTATTTCTACATGCTAGCAGCAATCACATGGACAATAAAATTTAAAAGTTACAACTGATTGAATAAATGAAATATGTATAAATCTAACATAAGATTTACTGGCCATATTATCATCATTATTTGCAAGAAAACATAGTAAAGATGCGATTTAGTGCAATTTCTATCTGATACTCAGCCAGCTATACATAATATAGCCATTATGAACATTATATGAACATTATATTCTGAACATTATATGAAAAGGTGGGAGAATAGCTAAAATAATTTTTTAAAAGAATAATAAAATGAGAGGAACCAATCTGTCCCATTTCAGGACTCACACTTACAGTAATCAGGTCAATCATAATACTATGACTGCCTTGGTGTTCTGAATGGATTCAAAAACGTTTCCCTTTCACAGTCATTTTTTAAAAAAATTTTTTTTGGGGGGGGCGGTACCGGGGCTTGAACTCGGGTCCTGGCGCTTGTGCAGGTTTCACAGTCATTTTGTCTTTGGGGAACAACCAGAGGTCGCCTGGTGTCAGATCCAGTGACTAAGGTGGATAAAGACTCAGCGTCCTGTTTTTAGAGACCTGCCTTTCTGCTACATGGCATTTGGCAGCAGCATTTACTGAATTTTTCATCACACTTCTTAAACATACTCACCAAAGAGGACTTCTCCAACTGCTTCAGAAAGTAGCAAGAACGATGAGATAAGTGTGTTTGAAGGGAGAGGGCAGATTTTGAAGGGATTAATGACAATATGTCTTTTACTGTAATACATTTTTTAAATTCAGGCATTCACCATAGTTTTCAATCACCCTTGTATACACAGCTGCATGCACTTGTATGGTTATGGATGAACTATTCAAATTCTCCTTACAGTACTTAAAAATTGATGATGCACATTCAAATTTATTTATATATTTTTGGTTTTTTGAGACAAGTTCTTGCTAGGTAGTTCAGAGGGGGCTGGAAATCTCTGCATAGCTCAGGCTGGCCTCAAAGTCAAACTCGCTGCAATCCTACTTCAGCCTCTTGAGACCTGGGATTACAGGGGAGGGAGCACCACCACGCCCAGCAATGCATACAGAAGTAACTCAATCCCTTACTAAAATGGCTAACCAAGAACTATGGCTCTCTTCCATTCACTCAAGCAACAGTTGCACTCCTATTCAGCACTCAAGCTGTGGCAGCTGTGTCTTTGATGAAATGCGCACATTTCCACGTGGTCCAGCACGACTTTTCAGAGAACATTATCTACCCTCCTACATCATTTGAGCTGGGGAGTGTTCTGGACCCACACATGTGATATTTTTGGGAATTTGATTTCAAGACATATATTAACATTTATTATTAAATAATATCCACTCATATTAACATTTATTTTTAAATTTCTTAAAAAATTGTCTTGCCCTTGCTCATTTGTCATCTGTAAAAGACTTGTTTATAAAATTTGCCACTGAATCCATGAGAACACACCACCAGACAGTTACAGAATCTAGCTTTCCTTTTTCTCTTTTGAGTATTGCTGACTCTGTCAGTGACCTCTGTAAGGGGCAGAAATCAGCGCGGCCCTGGAGGCTGGACAAGTAAACTTTGGCGACCGAAAGTATGACAGGGCTGGGGAGTCAGTGGTGGAGCACTAGTCCAACCCCTGCATGGCCCTGAGTTCAATACCTAGCAGGAAACACAAACAGAACAAAGATGGATGAAGTAAACAAGAGGGCACCTCCTAATGAGAAAGAGAGTGAGGGTTTCAAAAATAAATCATAGCCAGGCAAGGTGGCGCAGGCCTGTAATCCCAGCATTCAGGAGGTTGAGGCAGGAGGATTACTGTGAGTTTAAGGGCAGCCCGGGCTACACAGTGAGTGCAAGATCAACCTGAACTACACAGGGAGACCCTGTCTCACCCCCTGAGGGATAATTTTGGGGAGAAAAATTCTCATATTATTTATGTATTTAATTTTTCTTTTTTGAGATTAAAGTCTCACTATGTTGGCCTTGAAATTGCAATCTCCCTGCCTCAGCCTCCCGAGTGCTGGATTTACAGATGTGCACCACCACGCCCAGCAGTAACTGAAAAACTTCAGCCCCCAACCTCCTTCAGAGAACCCGGCTGAAGCCAGAGGAGCCCTTGTAGTGGCTTCCTGACCATCTTCTCTGGCTTCTGCGACCAGGACCCCAGTTTCCCTTGGGGAATCCGATCCACCCCCATTTCTGCCCGTGTCGTTTGAGAGAGACCGGGAAGGGCAGGGACTGCTGGGGTCCGGGAAGGGATGTGGCGCTCCTCCCTGCACGGCAGAGACAGACGCTGTCACGGACGGGTGACCTCCCGTAAGGCGCTGCTCCGCCTGTCACGGCGGCGGAGGGACACTTCAGGGTCTCCCAGGGCAGAGCTGGGTGCGGACGGACTGCTAAACCCACGTGTCCCCCGCACTTTTACCGCCTGGATGACGAACCCATTGGTAATCACTTGAGCCTAGAATCTGACTTTACCGGTGCTGACAGGCGAAAGCCCAGCTGAGGGGAGTGCAGGTTAGGCTGGGCTGGGTCTGTGGTCATAGTGAGGCCCGGACTGGAGGGCAGCAGGGGCCTGGGCAGCTCCTTTCCTGGTGACAGCAGAGCCCCCAAGAAGCAAGCCCCACCGCACAGCCATCCAGCCCTCAGGCACATCCTCATTCCAGTCGCAGGCTGTTACTCACGCCCAGGGCAGGAGGCAGCCGAGAGGGGAGAGAATTTTGGTTTTTTGTTTGTTTCTTGAGACAGAGTCTCATTACATAGTTCAGACTGGCCTTACACTCACAGTGTACCTCAGGTTGGCCTCAAACTCGTGGCGATCCTCCTGCCTCAGCCTCCTGAGTGCTGGGATTACCCACATGGCCATCATGCCTGGCCAGAGTGAATATTTTTGAGCAAAAATCTAAACCATCTCAGTAATTCCACCTAAATACTGTATCCCAATGCAGCTCTGACTTTAAAATGTTGTATATAAAGAAAAATTTCAGTTTTGCCTTACTTACCTTAAATCCATTAAAGTCCATTATAACATAATATAAAGCTCATTATAATGAAGTCCAGGCCTCTGAAACTAACTTCATTTGATTTAACCAGGTGTGGTCACGTCTGAGGATTTACATAGGAGATATGTATACCTTTTAAGGAACGGTCCCTTTATTTGCAACATGTTTATTTTATCTGAAATTGGTTGTTTACATAGATTATATTAACTACGAATTTCACTTCAAGGGAGCCAAGGAAGTTTGAAAAGTACTTTTAATGAAGAAGGCCTTGAGTCGGTCAGGTCACCCTGTGTCACCCTGTGTGGGGGTCAGAGGAAGTGGGTTGGAATGGAGCCCCTCATCTGCACCTACTGTCTTCTGAGCAAACACGGTGACCTCAGGAAGGAGTCCGAGGCTGCTGAGCCTCTGTCAGGGACACTGTGGGGTAAGAACAGGAATCTCTTCTGGGTTGCTCTGGGAGTTAAATGACTCCGCGTGTGACATTCAGGATCCTGGCAGGGGTCAGATGATGCTCAGGTGGGATGTCGAGGGGCCTCTCATAGAGGGGCTGTTTGCCAGGCTGTGGGTAAACTGAGGGAACCCACACACAGACCAGGAATGCGCGTGAAGTGGTAACAGCAGATGGCGCTGCGACCCTTGAGCCATTTTAATTAATGTGAAGACCCATCCGTGAGGTTTACCTAGTAGTCAGGCAAGTCAGGCCAGGCCCGGAAGTCGAGGCGAATGGTTATCACGGGAGTGCACCACCATATCCGACCTCTTCTGCTTTGCAACTTGTCATTGGGGTAATTTGAATCTATGTTCTTGGGCTATAGTCACTCATAGTTGGCTCTGAATAAACAAGTATTTTCTTATTTCTTTATCTCGTCTCGTTTTGTTTTTGTAAGACAGCACTTTGCTATGTAGCCAGGCTGGCCTGGAACTCCCTGTGTAGCCCACACTGGCCTGGAACTTGCAATCCTGCCTCAGTGCTGAGGTTATAGGTGTGTCCCACCACACCCCGGTATTTTCTTTAAAGTAGAGTTGTTATTTTATGTCAACAATCGTTAGAATTACCATTGAGATCCCCATATACCCAAAGCGGTCCACAGAAGCCGGGGGATAAACACTCCAAGCTCACTCTGCTCCTCCGGCCTCAGGTCTTCCTCTGCCGGGGTCTCCTATGGCAGAAGGTAACTGGAAGTGAGAGGTGAAGGTGGCCGGTACCCATGGAGGTCATCCTGGGAGCAGAAAGCATGGGGAGGGTGGAGAGTGGGCTTGGAGCAGAAAACAGAGAATGTCTGGTGCAGGATGGAGGACGCTTTGACACAACTCCCCTTTAACACGGACGCCTGCACAGGACTGCACTGCTAAATAAATAACAGCCCTCATGTACGTGGGCATGTGCAACACATGTATCTGCGCATGCGTCGCAGCTCTGCCTCAACCAATCAGGAGCAGCCTCTGCTGCAGTCTGTGTGACCTCTTTATTCAGAGCCAAAGCCTTTTCCTGCGGAGTTCCTCTGGCAAATGACACCAAGTTTTTGCATCAACAACAACAACTCACCCTGAGCCGCAGACTAAAAATTAATTAATTAGTTAATTTTTTTGTTTTGAAACAGTATAGCTATGTAGTTCAGGGTGGCCTGGAACTCACTATGTAAATCAGGTTGGCCTTGAACTTGTGGCAGTCCCCTGCCTCAGTTTCCCAAGTGCTGAGATTACAGGTGTGGCTCTTGAAATCTAAAGTAAAGGTAGCAGTATCTGCCCTGAAGACATATTAAGGGGAAGCTGTCCCAGTAAAGGAATAGCCGGGTAGCTAGAGACTCAGGGCGCTATGCATGTCCCCTGAGAGGGAGTGTAACTAGATGTTCAATTGCTTAGCACCTAAGCCAGGCTGGTTGCTACCCTGGTTTAAACCAGTGCTTTGGTTTAAATGCAGTTTCTGATTACCTTTAAGTACTGCAATTTAAAACAATCACTTTCAGGGTACAGTGGCTTTCTGGAATGGTTCCCAAACCACACTGAGATAAAAAGCAGTGTGTGCACCTGGATGTCCAGCACAAGCACCTGGTTAGACCAGTTCCAGCAGCCGTGTGGCAGCCTAGATGTTTACACAACTTTCCCTGCTCTGGGCTGGGAGAGGCTGCCTGGTTTTTCTGCTGCTTTTGTAGGTCTCAGTAGGTTCCAAAGCCTTGACTGACAGGTTCGAATTGTGTAACCAGATCTTCCAGAGCAAGTGGGTTCTTGGAGTCAAAGGAGAAATAGACCCATCTCTTTGCTTACAGAGATTAGCTGCTTCTTTTTGAAATCATGTTTTCCAATTTTAGATCTAAGAAAACCCACAAGGCAACTTGGACAAACACCAGCCACTAACTGTCAGGCTAGCATTCCACGGGCTGGATCCGGGCACCAATCCTGAACAAACACCTTTTGAAAAGTCGTTTTATTTCCCAGGGAGTCAGGTGTGGACAAACTGCTTCCCAGGGCCCGCAGGTGCCTTTTTCTCACAATCCCAGGTTAAGCTCACATGTGTCACAAAAGAGAAAATTTTAAAATAGCCTTATGATCCCAAATTATCACCATGATCCGAAAAAGATGATGGCAAACCTAGAGACCTGCATGTGTTCATATCCCCTTTATACATAATCCAAGCCCATAAGCACAAATGTCTGCCTTATTTCATCATCTAATAACCCAAACCTAAAAGTTCTGTTAATACAGCAAGACGACTGCTCTGAGGGAAATGAAAGAACGCACCTAAGAGCATTTGTGCCACATTTTGGACAGAACATACCTGGATACCTCATTCCTTCCTTAGTACAAGTCTCCATGTTAGGTATTAGCTCATGTATTTTGCATGTGAAGAAAGCTGCTTTGAGAGATCCCAAGGTTTTCCAGGTCCTTATTCCAAAACCCTAACTCAAAAAAGAACTCTATATACTTTCTACTTATTGTTGGTAAACAGTGTTTAGTATTTTGCAACTGTAATAGTTAAATCGATCAGCATTGCTTGGTAAAAAAAAAATTTTTAAGGGTTCATGTTCTGGTTAGGGTTCTTTGCATGGATTCTGAAGCAGGTTAAAACTTATCTACTAAATAAAGTGATGCTGATTAATAATGCAGCTTTGCTACCTACTTGCACCATTCAATCCAAAGCCACTTAACACAAAGGGATCCTCAAGTGGGAAGCACTGTGTAAAAGCAAATTAGCTCTCATCAGGGAGTGAGAGCTCATGTGATTAGCAGACAAAAATCTTTTTGTTGCAAATGTATTTTGTTCTCCTGAGATTTTATGCTGTTAGCATCATTCATAACAGTATTCTTTCGATATTTATTTGAATCATGCAAACTACAGGAATACTGCAACAAAATTAGCAAATTTGCTTGATGAAAATCAAAATTCTACTATAAACCTGTAGGAATCAAAATAGCATGATACTGGCATAAAAACAGGAACAGAATAGCCCAGAAATAAATCCACATATTTATGGTTAATGGATTTTGACAAAGATGTCAGGAACACATAATGATTCTTGGAATGCTGAATATCCATATGCAGAAGAATGAAATTAGACCCTTATCTTATACCATACACAAAAATCAACTCAAAATGAGTTGAATGGATTAATGTAAAACCTGAAACTGTAAAACTACTAGATGAAAGCAGAGGAAATCCTCCATGACGTTGGTTGGGACAATAATTTTTTTGGGTAATGCCCAAACCATAGGCACATTCTTGGCAAACTAAGATATTACTGCACAGCAAAGGAAAAATTCAACAGAGTGATTGAATGGGAGAATATATTTGCAAACATTCATCTATAAGATGTAAGGCACTCAAACAACTCAACAGTAAGTAATCAAATAACGTGATTAAAAAATGGGAAGAGGAGCTGGACAGGCATTTCTCAAAAGAAGACATACAAATGGCCAACAGGTATATGATAAAATGTTCAAGATCACCAATCATTAGGGGAATGCAAATTAAAACCATGATGAGATGTCACCCCAAATCTGTTGAGGTGGCACCTATCAAACAGATGAAAGATAACAAGTGCCAGGAAGGATGCAGAAAAAAGGGAACCCATGCACACTTTTCCATGAAAAGGAATGTGAAGGAGTATAGCTGTTACAGTAATAGTACTAAGGTCCTCAAGGAATAACAGAACTGCCATTTGATCCAACATTCCTACCCTTGGGTGCTGGAAGCTGCTATATTGATTATGCCCAAAGCATGCTGTAAGCAGTGCAGGCTGCAAAGAGTTAAATCCCTCAATTGGCTTACTTTAAGAAGTGAGTCTGACTGAAGCTACGTGACTCACAGAAGCATCTCATGAGAATATGGTAGCATGCAGGTTAATATGACCTCCTCGCTAATGGCCATGGCTGAAACCAGAGTAATGGCCTATGAAACTGTGGGGCTAACATGAGATAATGTGTAGCTGAGGTCGGAGTAATTCAGACCCAAATTCCATTCTCACAATTAGTACCTTCCTAACTAGAAGGAAATGTTCTAATTACAACCATATATTTTATCTGTCTTGTTTCTGATTTGTTTTTTTGGTTTTTGGTACTGGGGATCAAATGCAGGACCTTGCACTTTCGAGGCAGGGGGTGCAACCACTAAGCTAAATCCCCAGCCCTTGTTTCTAATTTGAAAATGCTTCGTCTCTTCTCTTTAAAGCCTTGACTGCATTAGTTTCCACAGAAACTGCACAAACTGCACATCTGTACACATAGCTCACATTTACCCCAAATGATGAACAATAAAAAATCAGTGGATGAGACTGATTGGGTTTTGCTGGGGATCTAGCATCGACTGCCCCAGTTCCTGCTTTCTGCTTCTCTTAGTTCTGTCATTCATTTTTTTTCTTTAGCCTTTTGTTGAACACTGAGCAGGAGACTAGAACCTAACTGCAGGGGTCTCTAGCAATTGGTGCCCATCGTAGAGGCTTGAACAACAAATGATTGCTTACTCAGTGAGGCTACTCAGAATAAAAAGGAATAGGTGACCAAGGGGCTTGCACCATCTGAAGGATGTCCACAAGGAAGCATAAAACCTGGAGATAAGAGGCAGGTGCTTCAGATGCGAGTAAATAATTAACTGGGTTATCTATCATAGAAACTGCTATCCATTCAGGAGTGGAAATTACAAGAATCAAAGAGGGACTACAGCAAATTCATGTATCTGCCGTCATTGAGAAATGAGCTGTTCTGGTTCATGAATGTAGAACAGAACCATGAGCCCAGTAATAAGCAAGATTTATCTCCATAGTCGAAATACTGTAGTTATTTTACTAATTCCGCTTCAAAAGTTTTCACACTAAGAAGAAAGCCTTTCAAACTTCCTTGAGAAAATATTAACACGTGGGTGAAGACTCAGGGTGGCATTGATCTGGTTCTATTATCTCCTTCTCTCACCAGAAGTGGCACCAAGAAAGTGATGGGGTGTTGGCTGGAGCCTCTGCGTCCTGGGCAGAGCTGTGGCATTGGTCATGCACATGTTGAAGCCCTAAAACCCCCAACGTGACTGGATGTGTAGACAGGAAGTTAAAACCTGCAAAAAGAGAATTAAATCCTACAAGGGCTGTGGAACTCTAGCTCCTTCCTCTCCCTCTTTTGCTTCCTGTCCACAGGGTGAGTGGTTTAGCTTTACCCCAGGCCACAGGCCCAAGCAGTGGGGTCAACTAAACCTTGAGAACTGTGAGGTCTAAGTTAATTACGACCTCAGATATTTAGTTAAGAGTAATGAAAAGCTGATCAACATAGATCTGTTTGGCAAAAACAATTTCTCTAGCCAGGGATTTAGCTCAGTGGTTCCAGCACCTGCCTTGCAAGTGCAAGGTCCCGAGTTTGATCCCCAGTACCAAAAAAAAAATGTTCTCTTGGTTTCTGGGTAGGAATTTTATTTTCTTTCTTCCTGTTAAGACAGAATTTTGTTATGTAGTCCAGGGCAGTCTTGATGTAGACCCAAAATTGCAATCCTCTTTTTTTTGCCTTTCTGCATGGGGTAGGCTCTTCAGTATAACACTGAAAAAAAGAAAAACAAAACAAAAAACAGTGAGAGCAGGTGTACTGCCTACATTACAGACCTCACAGGGAAAGTTCGAAGGCAGCATAATGCCCCCAAAGATGTCCACATGGAATTAAGGCTGTGTGTCAGCATATTTTAAAAGAAGGGGCTGGGGGTGTCGCTCAGTGGTAGAGCATGTGGTTAGTTAGCATGCATGAGACCCTGGATTCAATCCCAGTGCTACCAAAAAATAAAAATCTAGGGCTGGGGACTTAGCTCAGTGGTCCCGCCGCCTGCCTTGCAAGCACAAGGTCCTGAGTTCGATCCTTGGTATCAAAAAAAAAAAAAAAGTCGTTATCCTAGATTATCTGGTAGGCCCAGTATCATCACCAGAGCCCTTAAGAGTTCAGTAAGGGGAAGCCTGGTGTGGTGCATGCCTGTGATCCCAGCACTTGAGAGGCCAAGGCAGAAGGATCACAGGTTTGACCCCAGCCTGGGCAACTCAGCAAGACCTGGCCTCAAAAAAATAAAATAAAAACTAAAAAGTGGCTGAAGATATAGGTCAGTGGCAAGGCCCTGAGTACAATGGCCATAACCCCCCAGCGCATGAATATCCGTGGAAAAGGAAGGTGAAAGATTAATCAAGAAATTGAGAAGCCTAAAGGGGAAGACAATGGATTCTCCCAGGAGCCTCGAGACAGAAACTCCAAAATGATACATGTATTGATTTGAACCACTAGGCTTGTGACAGTAGAGAACTAATACAGAAAACCTCAGTTGTTTCTACACACAATATGATTTTCTTGTCAAGTTTTTGTGGCATGTTGCTTTTTTTGCTCTTGTATTCTTCTAGTTTATTTCTGAAATGTTTTTAACTCTGATATTTCCTCTAATCTCTGTCAACTCTCATTTTACATCCTTCTGTTGCTTGCCTATCTCACTTATAGCTTGTTTTTGATGCTGTTGTTTTAGCTTCTAACATTTCTTGAATTCCTTTAGCTTTCTTTTCAGTACTGGGGATTGAATACAGGGCCTTCACATTGAACTTCATCCTCAGCCCCTTTTAATTTTAATTTTTTTTGGTACTAGGGATCAAACTTGGGTCCTTGCGCTTGCAAGGCAGTCAGCAGAACCACTGAGCTAAATCCCCGGCCCCCTTTTAATTTTTCGAGACACAGTTTAAGTTGCTAAGTTGGTCAGGCTGGGCTTGAACTTTTGAACCTCTAGCTTCACTTAAGAATATTTTAAAATACTGGGTTGGGCCAGGCATGTCAGAGTGTACCTGTAGTCTACCTCCTGCTAAGGCAGGAGGATCATTTGAGCCCAGGAGTTTGAGACCAGCCCGGGCAGTGAGACCTCATTTTTAAAAAAAGGTTTTTATTTATTTTTTTTAAAAGGTTTTTATTTTATTTTTTTTGAGTCAGTGTCTTGCCATGTAGTACAGGCTAGATTGACTCAAACTCACAGTGATCCTCCTGCCTCAGACGCCCAAGTACAATTAAGGCATGCACCACCACGCCCAACGAGCCCTTATTTAAAGCAAACAAAATCACTCAACTATTAGATTATGTTTTCCTCGACTTCATCACTACATTTGTGGAACATCTTCCCTTTCTGTGGGTGTGCTACTCAGGCAGATCATTGGCTTCTTTGTCACAGCACAGTGTAAGAGGCAGTCATGTCTGGGAGGGATTTTCCTGCCCCTTTTCCAAGCTTTTCATGGGAGTGAGGGCACTCAGGACAGCTGCTGAGCCTCACGGGCTTGCTCCTCTGTAGTCACTGCAGAGCGACGGCCACCTGTTCCGGCTGTCACTACCTCACCAGTGCTTTCTTCGGTCTCACCTGGTGCCCTCCGCTGTCAGCATCTGGGCCCCTCCTCCCCCGAGGGAACGAGCTGCTCCCAGCAGTGTCCCCACCACAGCCCCATGTCCTCTTACCAGCCACTTCGGGTCACCTCAGGACCATGCTGCCCTGGGGCCCTCACGCCTTCTGTGGGCCCATTCTCCTGGAGGCCACGGGGATGCTGGCAGCCCTCTCCCAGTTCTGACTGTGACTTTCTCATTTTGTTTTGTCTTTGTTGTTTTTGAGACAGGGTCTCACTGTGGAGCCCATACTGGCCTTAAACTCGTGGTGGTGACCCTGCCAGTCCCGAGTGCTGGGATTACAGGTGTGAACCGGCATGCCTGGTGTACTTTAAATTTAAAAAGAACAGAGGGCTAGGGGAATGTAGCTTAGTTGTGGAAAGCTTGCCTAGCATGTATGAGGGCCTGGGTTCCATTCACAGCACCACCAAAAAAAAACCTGTGAATAAAATTATTTTCAAGTCTATAAAAAACCACGTCTCTAGTGTTATTAACTGCTGACAAACTTTGGAAGTGATAAGGTAGCATACAATTAAAATGTCTCCAATCATAAAGCTAGTTAGATATGCCTTTTGGAATTATAGAGTTAAACCATACCACTAATATTCAAAGTAAGAAAAAATGGTGGTTCTCCAAAATTTAAAAACAAACATGTCCACAAACATTCTAAATATTCAACACACATACATAAAGCAGAAATCCAGCTTTAAGACACTGATTTTTATTATGTTTAGTCTACCATGTTTGGCAATATAAATATACTCATTGGAAAAACAATGCTTAAATAAGAATTAAGTTCATGGAAGTTTATAAAACACAGCCAAGGTACTCTGACTTGTAATCTTAAATATCTCTACTTTTCAAGCATGGTCAGACACTTAAAAATATTTTCACCCTAATTTTAGCATATAAAACTAGCATTTTACTGAGTTTTCTATTATAAAAATTAATATAGTAATTCTCAAAATACTGATAAAAACCTATTTTATCAAATTTGTAACCACATTACAACAACTTATTTCTTTTCTTTGAGAATACATGTTCGAAAGGCACATTTTAATTACAAGTATTTACCTAAGGATAATAGTTTGAGTTTTGAACTTCCAGTCAATTTTCCATTATCTCTACACTGAGCTAATGAGAAAGTTGGAGGAGGGAGGAGAACATGGATTTCCAGCGACGCCCTGAGAGCAGCAGTCTGGGATCCATCCCACTTAGGTGTGAGGCAGAGCGACTGCAGATCTGTCCTACATCCGGGGTTAGTTCCCTGGATGTTCATTTTACACAAAATAACTCATTAAAAACAAAAAATCACGATAGTAAACTTGTGAGACAAAAGGCCCAACTGCCTGCCCAGTTTAGTCTGAGTATTGATGGTACTAGTTTTGAAACTGAAGAAGAGATAAAAGTTTTCTAGGGGGATTCAACATGGCTGAATGGAGGAATCATGTTGGACTTACTCAGAGAGAAATCAACTAAAAAAAAGGTTATATTCTCCAGAATCTCTTCATATTTGGCTCATTTCAGTTTAATAATTCATGACTTCACAGTGCTACGAATTCCAAGAATGTGAAACATACTGGTATTCAAAATAAAGTACAAAATTAAATTTCAAAATCAAATAGAAAAGATTTTATGGTTATCTGTCTTGTTTCCCTTCAAATTGGGCTGATAATCTAAAACTAATAATTTTGAGTACTATTATTATTTTTAAACACTTACAAACTAAGAACCCCAAAATGAAATCTAATATACACTTTGAGGTATGACTTACTTTTCAGTGAAGTTTATACTAACTGAAGTACTAAATGGAACAAGATCAGTACTTTGAAGTACTAACTGCTCAATTACTTGATCCTATACAAGAAACAAAAAGAAATATGAGGCTTTTTTTGAGTTTGAAAATATTGAAGATCTACCTTAATTTTACATTATTCCCCTCATGAAAATGAGTGTTTCCTTTTTTTTTTAAGAAAAAGAAGAATATCTTTAGATTTTTTTCTTACTGAAACAAAATAATAAAAAATATATTCTAAAACAGAAAAAAAAGAAGTGGCCATCTGTTACTTAACCAAAATATAATTTTCAGGTCCCCACTAATGACCACTGTAGGGGCTCTTATTCCAGTTCTAAAGTAGCAGCTTTTGAAATTAAGGCAACCTTGCTTTATTCTTTCCTGTTGTTCTACTGACTCTCCTGTTGGAGGAGGAGAGTAATTTCAGACCTAGTCACTCTCAAAGGCCTTTTGTAATGCAATGTAAAAAGAGTCAAAATGAACATTTTCCTCAATCTTCAAAAAAATATATAAAATCTTACTGTTTTCAAAGTCAACAAATATCTTTTTTTGGGGGGTGGGGTACCAGGGATCAAACTCAGGTCCTTGTGCTTGCGAGGTAGGCGGCAGAACCACTGAGCTAAATCCCTGGCCCAGAGCTAACAAATATCTTATTTTTTCACTTGGAATGCTAGAGTAATTTCAGTCAGTTCTAGTATGGATACACTATGAGGTTACCTTTAAACTAACAACAACAAACTATACAATTTTCTACAAAAATACAATATAGGAGATTCATCATTTCTTCCCCGAAATGGAATTTAATATTTGGATAAAAAGCTGTAAACTTTTGATTACATTCAAAAGAAAACTTTTTTAAAAGACTTAAATGACTTCAGGTTTTGACAACTGCAGCACATGTAAAATGCTGTAATGTTTTAACAACACAGCAATGCCCAACAGCTGTTTCTCTTACATCTACTACCAGGAGGTGAAAAAGGGTTTCCTGCAGTGGAAAGTCTGGGTGAACGTGCTGGTCAGGTGGACGATGCGGCCCTGGCCGCGCCCTGGACTGCGCTCCACGTTCACGCACGGCATCTGCACCAGCTGCACGGGGCTCTTCCCGTCTCGCAGTGCCTGAGTAAGGTTTAAGATCTGCAGGAGGAAGAGAGTTCTATTAACTTAAAGACAAAAAGCTTCACTTCACTAACATTATTTTAACCATTTAATCACTGTAGTTTTTATTTCATCCACTAACCCGCAACAGACTTCAATGAGAAACTGCTATAAATAAGTATTATATGGGCGTAGATATGCTTACACACACACAAATGCATGAAATTAAGAGTTAAATAACTTTAACAATTGGTTACTTCAAAATACTCTAGAATGCCCGTGTCCAGGAGCAATGAAATCAGAAACTGAATAAGGTGAAAGGTTCTGCACATTCCATTTGACAGAGAAACAAATACTTGTTTAAAATTTGCCTTATCTACTTGAGGTGGGAGACTAGGGCATGGCCAGCCAGCTGGGTGTGACCTGTTAGTCTCAGACATCCAGGGCTCATGTGTGCAAGCCCAGCACCTAGGACCGATCAGAGAATGCCATCTTCAATTCCTCTGGGGGGAATCAAACAGGGTTTCAATAGGGTGCCCTAGCCCTGATGTAAGAATTGGGGATATGAAGGATGGTCACCATTAGCCTTGTGGTGGCTGTAAGCCGTACTTCTTTGCCTACCTTTAGTAGGCCCACACTCACTCTGCCAACCGTATTTCTTTTCCCACCTTTAATACCATTAATCAACATAAAACCTCACGACCTTTTGCATGTTTCCTGTCCAATTCTTTGTTCAGGATAAAAGCCTGAAAAAGACCCCTAGGAAGAGCACAACAGCCCAGACCTGGCAACACATTCAACAAGTGAATTTCCTGCGCATCTACTACATGCTGAGCTTTGCTCTAAGTGCTGGGGATGTGACTATTACTCATGCAAACAAAACTCCTGCTCTCATTTTAGCAGAGAAGGGGCCAATAAACATGAGTAAGTGAATAATATCATACAAGGGAAGGTGAAAGTGCTATGGGAAACCAGAGGGTAGCTTAGAGAATTTGGGAGATATCCATTTTTAAAAAAATTTCCCAACTATTATTTTATTGGAGGCTGTTTCTCACCTTAGATCTGTTGTTTGTTTTATAAAATTTAGCGCTATATCTATTTGAAGATTTGAGGTATCCATATTAAAGAAAATTGAATTGAGCAGTTTATTCTTTAATAGAAAAAATAAAATCAGAAAAAGTAAAATTTATGAATTTCAGTGTTTAAAGACATAATTTCTACTTTTGAGCATACAACGCACAGCTCACAGCCTATTTTTGTTCAGATAAAAGTTTGATAATATTTTCCTTGCATATTGGGAAAAACTTGACTATGTACATTAGATATACAGATATCTCCTTCAGCTATTTAAAAATATCTATCATACACATGCTATGTATCTTACTGCTTCTAATAAAGACGAATTAATAGTTATAAGCATAAAAGTTTCAATATACAGCCATACTAATACATAAACCTTGTAATACTTGAACTAGATGGTTTAGATTCTAGAAGATTTAGATTGGAGTATTTAACATATCAAGGAAATAAATTTTTAGTAGTAACAAGAGTTACAGATTATGTTTTAGGGTGCCTTTTCATTCTCTTAAAATATTCTAGGTTGGCTATATTTGGATAACAAGAAAAAAAGAATGCAGGAAATTTAAGTTTTAAGCACTATTTGTACCATGAAAGTAAAATATAGTCCAACATGGCTAAAGAGTTAAATGTTCTGGTTAGTTTCCTCTTTGGATTTTAAAAATCCTAGTCTAAAAAAGTTAGTCTAAATACATCATTTTTTAGTAACACCTAGTATTTTTCTGACTAAAAACAATACATGATCGTCAGAGAGAATTTGGAAGACAGAAACATACAAGAAATGAAAGTTACCATACAAGATCATCAATTTTCAAATAATTATATAATCACAAAACTTATTCAATCCTAAACTATCCTATTACTACCTCTTTGCGAGTTCAGAAGAAACATTTCCTGAGCACTTCCATGTTAGGGAGGAGAGGGGACTGAATAGGAGTGGAAGCCATGTGAGCCCTGAAAGAACTCACCTTCTGGAAACAAAGGCCACAGGAACAAGTGACCACAAGGCAGTATGACAAACACTGTCACTGCAGGGGAACTGTGTTCGGACTTTAAAATCCCATCCCACTGGGATATAGCTCAGTAGCACCGCGCCTGCCTTGCAAGCGCAAGGTCCTGAGTTTGATCCCAGGTACCAAAACAAAAAAAAAAACAAAACCAAGACCAAAATCCCATCCCCCATATACCACCCACTTCCTTCACTCTGCCTATCATATGTTTAAACCAGAGATTATTTTTAAAATGGACTGAGCAGACACTGCAAGCAGGAGGGGGCACCAATGCCACATTCAACAGTTTGATGAGGCGTCTCAGGTGTGACCGAGGCAGATGGCACCAACATGTAGACTTCTTTGCACAGATGGCTTTCCTTCAGATTAGCTGTACTGTACACCTAACACTGTATAGTGTATATCCTAATGTATGGTCAATTTTATGCTATTTTTCAATGGATGTTTACTCAATATGCTGATTTTAAAACCACATTTCTGAGTCAAATGCAACACCAGTATGTTCCTTGGGTGAGCTGTGAAACCAGAACTCCCTGGGAGGCAGGAAGAGGGAGGGGACCAAGCTGGAGCTTGGAGGGAAAACTGTTCTCTGGGAGAAGAGGGAAGGGCATCCGCGAGGCAGAGCAGTGCATCAGGCTCTGCTGGGAATCCAGGAGCAGAGCATGTAGCACTGCTCTAGGGGAAGCAGCAGGGTGGAGACGACAACCAGGGACATGGGCTGGAGCCACTTTCGAGGGGCCTGGCTGTCTGAGCTGGAAGCCTGGCCCTGAGCCTGTGCACCAGGACAAGTCACAGGAGCCTTACAGAGGACAGGATGCAGTCAGACATGGTTAGAGAGAGTTGGGTTGTGAAGTAAGTGCCGCTTAGAACATGTCATTCAATCCAGAGAGGAGATGGTAGGGGTCCTAGGCAGAGGCAAACCCCAGATGTTACAGATTTGTCAACCTTCACTTCACAGGGGTAACATGTCACTCACACCTTTGGAGCCGAGGTTCTTCCACATAAAATGCAGATAATTGCATTGTGAGGGTGAACAATAACAAACATAAAAATATCCAAGAAACGGTCAAATAATCAGGAAGTACTAAAGGGTCACTTTGGTTTTCTTTCACACCATTACTGAATCTGCAAATGAGCTTCTGGTTTATTAATTACTAAATTCAAGTTCACTGTGTTTTTGTAAGAATTTTATTATTTCTTTCTTTCTTTTTTTTTTTTTTGGTACCAGGGATCAAACTCAGGACCTTGCGCTTGCAAGGCAGGCACCATAACTAACCACTGAGCTAAATCCCCGGCCCAGAATTTTATTATTTCTACCTTTTTTCAGATCATGTGGAAAATCCTTAGTATTTTCCATTAAGTAAATATAGTCTGAGGGCTAATGTTCCAAACAGGCACAAGTAGAACATAAAATGAGTTTTACTGAACTTGATTATGACCTGATACTTAAAAAAATTCAAAATGTACTTTAACTTTCATGAATACAACCAGTCCTAAATTCTGAGAAATACCTTTTTTCTAGTCCAGTATGGGTCTTTATGTAAGAATTAGGGCAAGTCACTGATTATGTGTGTAAAACTGGAGACTTGCTACAAACTAGGGCAACAGGGTTGGCCATACACAGCACAAATCAGTAAGTTAATAAAACTGGAGGGGAGAAGGATTTAGAGGATATTTGTAAGTTATAGAAATAATATAAGTATTTTGATCTACGGAAATGGCTGAAATAATGATTCTGTTGTTTGAAATATATAGACAATGTTTTTTTTTTTAAACTTGTTATAAGTTGTGACAATTTGTTTATATATTTATTTACTTTTTATGATACTGGGGATTGAACCCAGGGCTGTGTGCATGCTAGGCAAGTGCTCTACCACTGAGCTACATTCCCAGCCCCCAATTCCTTTTAGAATGAAGAATACTTGATTTAAAAAATCAAAAAAAAAAAAAACCCCACCACAAACAACAAAAGAGCTAAAACTAGAGAGCTACATAAGCATGTACATGCAGGGTATATTATTCTTTTTGGCTACCAGAAAGTTCAAACTCAAATTAAATTAAAAAAAATAAAATATATAACCAAGATACCATCATTTTATTTCTTTTTCTCCCCAGATATTGACCCTGTCAATTTACATTTTATTACATGAATTTTTATAACCCCTAACTCCTCTGTGAATGACACAGGATATGAACAAATGAACTGAAGGTAGCAGACCCCCACGGGTGTGCTTTTGTGACTGGGCTAAAGGTCTCCAGGCCACCATTTCTTCATTTCAACTTAAGTTCCACATGTGCTAACTTTAATCCACAAGTAAAGCTTACAAAATTATTCACGGCATTTATTCATTTAAATAACATCCCTATGATTATGATAGGTGTGCATGTGTATAAGGGGTCGGGTTGGTTCTATCTGCAGTCTCAGGCACCCGCTTGGGTCTGTCCTAGAGGACAAAGGAGGCCACTAGTTACCTTTAGGGATGAGAATCAGAAATGAGGCATGTTGATACATCAGGTGAACCTGGGGCATAATTCTCTTTGCCCGAGACTGTAGCTCAGACACATCCTGGGGTGGTAACGCTCTCGGCATGGGTCATGGGACCCGTCCTTCCCGTGGGGGTCACCAGTCTCTGCACTGGGCTCCTGCCCTTCTCTCCACTGAGCAAATCTGCACCTGTTCTCCGGCCTCGCCTCCTGCAGCTGTTCTTAACCTCTTGGGATTAGGGATTTCTTTGCTGAGATTCAAATCCTACTTCCCCAACAACCAAAATGTACACACAGAATTTTACATATAACCTCAGGGAGTGTATGCAGGAAACCAAGGACAAAGTCTTCTTTAATGCTTTTAACTGTTCTAGTCCCCTGTGTGAAATCCATATTCCAGTTCTTATGGCCCTGTAGACTCTGGCTCTATCCTACTAGTTCTGCTATTAAATATTTGATGAATCACTGAACCTCTAATTTAATTCTATATAACTTGTTAAAGTTATATAATACAATAATCAGGGCAAAGGCTAGACATATCTTCTTTGCTCCAAGTATTATAGCAAGCAGCTACTTAAATGAAATGTGCATTTTAGGAAGAGAATGCTAATTTGGAAATCAGGAAAAGCCAATGTTTACAGTGTGATTTGTTTTCCTTTCAAGTCTTGCTTTTGAAATGGAGTGGAAGATACAGAGGTTGCAGGTGAGCCAGCTCAGCTTCAGGACCACAGCAACAGACCTAACACCATGTGTCTCTCATTAGAGGTGAGGAGGGGCGGGGTCAGGGGCAGAGTTAAATTATAGTTCCCTCCCACCCAGTGAGTGCTCAATCCTGGTGACACAGTTATGTACGAACTGCTCTAGTGAAGCCAAATAAGTTCTGCAAGGAGAATGATCTATTGGCAACAGAACTTGGTACTGAACTGTCACAGCAAGTGGATGTGAAGAAGTAAAAGGCAGTAATGATCAGGACAACAGCTACCAAAACAAGGCTGAGCAACGCATGCGGGGATGGGCAACACACATCAGTAACACATGAGGTTAAAAGTACTCAGTGGAGGGGCCAGGCACAGCTCAGCGGTCCAGTGCTTGCCTATCATGCGCAAGTCCCCGGTTGATCCTAGCATCAAACAGTTCAGAACATAACAAAGGAGAGATACTGCATCAAATGACTTCATTTCTGAGCGATTCTGGCTCAGCAGAATTGGGTTTTGTCTCAGGAAAGTGTTTTTCTTAATCATCAAAAAAGCAACCTACCTGGCCCCTCATGACAGACATTTGACTTTCAAAAGTGGCTTTGTCAAAGCTTTTGTCAGTCTATACAGAAAAGAAACAAAACGAAACATTACTTATAATGCCAAAGCTCAAATCCGTGAAACAAATACAAAATTTGAAAACGAACTCTTCCTTGTAACAATGCCATTAGAAAGCTTTCTTAATTGATAAAATAACAAGAAAATAGTATTTTTACTGGATGTATTTTTGTACTCAGGTCAATGAGCAATGAGTTCGAATGTTTTTTGTTCTGGTGGTATGGGATACATTCCCAGCCCTTTGTTTATTTTTCTTTCTTTTTGGTACTGGGGGTTGAACTCAGGACCTTGTGCTTGCAAGGCAGGTGTGGTGCCGCTGAGCTAAATCCCTGGCCCTTTTATTTTTATTTCTTAAAATTTTGAGAAAGGGTCTCACTCAGTCATATGGGCTGGCCTCTAACTTAGGATCCTCCTGCCTCTGCCTCCCAGAATGCTGGGATTACAGGTATACCCCACCATTCCCCACTAGTTTAGGCTTTTTAAAAGAAGTAACAGCAGCTCATCAAACACATACTGTATTATAATTGATAGGGTAATTTTACAAAAGTTTAACTTAAAACAACTCCTGCTGGGCATGGTGACACACACTTGTAATCACAGCACTCTGGGAGGTGCAGCAGGGGGATCTGGAGTTTAAGATCACCCTGGGCAACTCAGTGAGACTCTGTCTAAACACAAAAGATAAAAACAGCTGGGATGTGGCTTAGTGCCAAGGCCTTGGGTTTGATCCCCAGTACTGTAAAAACAACAGCAACAATGACAAAAACTATTTCTCAATTTTTTTTTTTTTGGTACCAGGGATTGAACTTGGGACCTTCCACCTTCAAGGCAGGTGGCGGAACCACTGAGCTAAATCCCCGGCCCCAATTTCTCAATTTTGATGTCATCTCACTTGAAAGAATGCTCATGGTAAATTAAACTACAAATTTATATTCTTGTAAAGTAAACCTGCAAATCCTCTGTTAAGTTCTACCGCAAGCAGTAGTACAAGAAAATGGAAAACATCTCAAATGATAAAAACCATGCTGTGGGATTGCTATAAGTTTAAGTTAAAGAGAAAACACAGTCACGGTGCTGGTTACAGACTGAATGCCTGAGCTTCCAGGAATCCATCTGGGAGGCCCTCCTCTCAGCTCGTCATCTGTGAGCCAAGGTCATGAAGATGCAGCGCTCGTGAACATGGCGAGTGTCCTGATAAGAGGCCCCAGAGCTGCTTTCCAATACCGAGAGGATGCAACGGAGGAGAAGCCAACAGTGTGTCACCCAGACCAGGGCCTTAGCCAGGCCCTGACTGTACCGGCACCTGAGCTTGGACTCTCAGTCTCCAACAGGGGAACAAAGCCCAACCTACATACAGCACTTAACACTCGTTTAACTTTTTTTTTTAGATAGGGTCTTGCTATACTGTCCAGGCTGGCTTTGAACTCACTGTGTAATTCAGGCTGGCCTCAAACTCAAAATCCTTCTGCCTCAATTTTCCAAGTGCTGGGATTACAGATACGGAGCACTATGTCCAGATTCTCATTTAAAATTTGATGTGGGGGCCAGAGATGTAGCTCAGTGTTACAGTACTTGCCTAGCATATGCAAGGCCTTAAGTTTGACCACCAGCACAGCATAAAAATGATATACAAAAATAAAAATGAAATTTAATATGGAAAAACAAAACAATGTGCAACTTCCCCCAAACCAAAACACTCCACCATTATACATTTATTTACCTTAAAAAGTTCATGAAGATCTTCACACAAATCTTGCACAAAGTTCATGTCAGAAATACATGGGAGAATCAAGTTTTTTGTTTCTTCAGAAAAAGGAACTTTTGCTTGAGGAAGCCAAGCCCAGTGAAATGGATCTAATAGAAAAAAAATTTTCTTTTAATCAATAGCAGGAAATGATTTATTCAGACTCCCATTTATCCTGGGTTCTTTCCTACAGTTCCTAGATTGTTCCAAGAAAAGGTCAGGAGAGAGAAGTTCCTAGAGAATAAAGTATCTTCGCAATCCAAATTTAGATTGCAAATTTGAATAGCTGATTCAGATACAAAGAACAGTAATCTCCTATGCTTCTGAGTTTTAGATAGTAGAGAATCAGAATTTGATAACGAATTTACTTCAAATAGCCTTATCTCAAAAATATCTGACTCTATCTGGCTCCAGAGTTTAGAAATTTATAGGTACCCCAAATTCATTCATTCATACAGTCCCAGACTGAATACCATAGCCCCAGGGGGGAGGTCTCCTAGTGCTCTACCACTACAAACCGTCTGCGATGGAGGCACTTTTTATAGGTGTTCTAAAATTTTAAATCATTAGAAAGTAAATAAGTGCCTTTAAGAAATAAATAAAAGTCTATGACTCTGGGTCACTAAGTTGTCAGGTTGGGTGCAAACCTGTGACCTTTCTGCCTCAGCTTCCCAGAGTGCTGTTGGGATCATAGGTGTGCGTCACCACAGCTGGCTAACAGTAGGATTTTAAAAGAAGTGTAATCTTAGATACAGAGACCATTTTTTAAATTTATTATATAAACTTTAAACTATGAAAAAATATAAAATAGTATATAATGAGCTCACACATTCCAAATAACCTAATTTAATTATTAACAAATTTTTGCAAAATTTTGCTTCTCTACATGCCCTGGTTCCCACCTCTACAACTATTTCAAGGTAAATTCTGGATATCACATCATTTCACCCTATGCACAGACAGGATTTTTTTAATTATAAGAGAATGCCACACAAAACACTATACTTATAAATCTTAAATTCAAGGTATCATGGACAATTTAAGCAAAATAAAAATGTCTCAAACTGGCTCAAAATGGAGAAAACCTGATCCCCAACAATACAAGAGACTAGTAAAGCAATTAGAGAACTACCGCACTCACTGAAAGGGGTGGAGGCCTAAGATGCCCTGTGAACACCAGCCCAAACATTAAAGTACAGCTCTTTACAAAGTTGCCAACTCCATTCTCCGGGGCTAACCT
Organism: Heterocephalus glaber; assembly: GCF_053883595.1. Taxonomy (NCBI): domain Eukaryota; kingdom Metazoa; phylum Chordata; class Mammalia; order Rodentia; family Bathyergidae; genus Heterocephalus; species Heterocephalus glaber. Next base: position 19,411,464 of record NW_028258325.1, on the reverse strand, counting down.
ATGCCTATAAATCAAAACCAAACACATCATCCCCAAATAAGCAAAAACACACAGAAAAGACACACACAGTCTCTTCGAATTCCCAGTGCCCCAAATTGAGCCCTAATGAACAGTTGCATCCCGTTTCCCCCTGCTATTTGGGGATCTGTTAATTTTGTTTTCTTCCTATTTTGGAAAAGAAGCAATTATAGAATCTACAGGAAAATCTCAATACTCACATGCTCTCCATTCATCTGGATGTTTAAAAGGAAATGCTAGACCATTATCAATTGCCGCTATTTTAATAAGCAGTTCGTTATCATCAACCCAGTTTGATTCCTAAAGACAAAAATGATCTGTTGATAAAATAACCTATATAAATATTTTCAAAGGATAAATTATTTACAATAATTATTGAGGTTTAAGGAGATAGTTTCTCTCAAAACCCCCTAAAAATTGTTGTCAAAAAGAATACAAATTTAACCCAGGAGAGGAAAAGGCTGTTTAAAAACCAGTATGAATTTCATAATCACTATTTTTAAAAATTTACTATGTTTTTCAGTAATGGCCTCATTTTTTGTCCTGTTTGAAGAACAGAATTTGAAAACATTAAAGCTTTAAAAAATGATAATTCATTGTTAGATGCATTCCTTAAATGTGTGATATTTGCAAAATATTACTGAGTTTTTAAGATAACAACTTAAAATTACCCTTCATAAACCTAGTATTTCTTGGAGTCCCATAGAAATAATTAGGTTAAATATAAAGTGTTTCTAAATAAAATTCCCCCAAAGACTATAAGTGAATATAATAAAGTAGTAGAAGGAACTTCAAGATATTCTTGATTACAGAATGTAGGCCAGTCCCTAACTTCTGCATTCTTCTGTAGCAGAAATGAAGAGCTCAGGAGGAAGACAAGGAATATTTTTTGTTATGTAAAGAGTAAGTAGCCTAGCTCAAACAACAAAAAGTGAAAAAGGCAATTTTTAAGTTAAAAGTAGTACTGTGAAGACTGGTGATATATGTCGGTTTCTTTGTTTCATTTAGTTTATACCAAATATCTGACTTCAATGAAAATGCACAAAATAGAGCAAAAGAATGAAGTTTTCAGCAATATCTAGTTGCTGAAGATATACCAATGAAACAAATTTAAGAGCTATTACAAACATGGATGTTTGTGTGTTTTAAGCCCATTTCTTCTATAACCGCTATTTATTTTTATTCCAATCATTCTTCTCTACGTAAAACTATATTGAGGTATACTCTACACATGATGATCTTTAAAGCTTTGACAAACATGAAATCTTCATCCAAAAGCTTCCTTGTGTCCTTCTGCAGTCCAAGCCCCCTGTCCTCCATTGCTAGGAACCACTGGTCTGCCTTCTGTCACTAGGAATTAATTTGCATTTTCTAGATTTTTACAGTAATTCCCCTTTCTGGGCATCTTTTTTTTTTTTTTTTTTTTTGCTCAGCATAGTTTTAAGACTCATTAAAATTACTGTGTGTATAGTTTGTTCTCTTTTTTTGATATGAAACAAAATTTATTTTTCTACGTTTACAGCAACAAACTTTTCTTGGAATATTGGTCTACTTTTAATAACAAAGAATAGGCTTCAAAAAGAAAAAAATACTGTTTGTTAAGACATTTAATTACTTGAACTAAATGAGTCTTAACAGAGTCAGAGTTTAAGTGTCTGTTCGTTGAAATGTCTTTTTTTTTTTCATTAAGTTTATTGGTACATTTTAGATATACAATACAGTTACATTCATCATTAGGATCTTGTACCTTTACATGATGTATCTTGGTTCTTATTTAGTTTGTTCTTTTTTAATTGCTAAGTACTGTGAATACACACTTGTTAATTTCCCGGATAAACACTTAAAAGTGCAAATGCTTTAAAGTGATGCAACAGCTTTAAGTAATAAACCTGAGAACACAGAGATTGAGAAGTACCAGAGAAATTAATCTCTTCAAATATTTTCAAATGTAGATAGAGATTATTTTAAACTTTCAACGCTACTCTAAAAATATGTCTTATGCAAATATCTAAAATTTGAATTAGGGCCGGATGTGGTGACGCACGCCTGTCATCCCAGCACTGGGGAGGCTGAGGCAGAGGAGTCCTTCGAGTTCGAGCCCAGCCTGGGCTACACAGTGAGTTCAAGGCCAGCCTGCACTACATAGAGAGACCCTGTCTCAAAAAATGAATATAAATTAAAATAAAATAAAATAAAATTTGAACTTGGGTACTCATAGCTATGAATCTAGAATGTGTAATTCTGATAGTGTTAAGGGTCTGATCAATCTATTACTAAGTTAAAACCAGCTTGTAAGTAGTACATTTTTAAGTTCCAAGGATATGACTCACAGGTCAAACTCACATGTTCCATTTTATCAGGTAATATTGGATTACCTAATACTGAATCACGAAATTCAGAAAAAAGTTAATTAGTAAAATATAAAAATGTCACCAAAAAATATCAGAAGCCTCAGGTAAAAGCAAAAGCAAAGTAAACTGTGTGATTCCACAAATTTCCCAAGCTCTAAAATGTACTGGGCTGGGCTGGCATATCCCTCTTCTATTCTAATACAATACAAAACATAAAGCTTCCCAGAGATGATAAAAAATAGAATCTAGAAATGCAATGAGCTGGGCATGGTGGTGCACCCCATAATCCTGGCACTCAGAAGGCTGAAGCAGGAGGACTGGCCAGTTTGAGGCCAGCCTGGGCTACAAAATCAGTTCAAGGCCAGCCTGAACTACAAAGGGAGACCATGTCTCAAAAAACAAAACAAGGAGGAGAAGGAGAAGGACAGGAAGAAGAAGAAGAAATGCAGTGAAACAAGGGATGGAAAGAAAAAGGGTAAGAAAAAACAGACAGATGATCATTTCATCTACATATAAAGATTTTGCTTCTACCTTGCCAATCCTATCCTAATTGTGTCATTTTATTGCCAGGCTATTTTGGTTTAGGCCTAGGTGTCAAAGTTTAATGGACAGATGAAGAGTAAGCATATCTGCCCTTGTTCCCCACCTTAGGGAGAAAGCATTGTATCTTCTCCATTCATATAAGGCATTTTTGCTGGAAGTATGGAGTACATGTCTGTTATCTGTTGAGAAGGTTGTGTTCTACTTCTAGGCTCCTGATAGCTTTTACCATAAACAGCTGTAGAATTTAGTCTGATACTTTTTCTCCAACTAATGACAGGATCATATGGCTTTCTCCTTTTCTCTGTTAAAATGATGACTTCTGGGGGTGGATCTTCCAATGCTGAACCAACACTGCCATCCCTATAACAAAACCACTTTCTACATACTGCCAGATCTGACTTTTAATAGTTTGTTTTCTTAAACAAATTTCTATCTATGTTCATACCTTTTTCTCCTATTATCTTTATCCAGTTTTAGTATTAGCACAATGTTGATTTCCTAAAATGAGGGGAGAAGTGTTCCTTTTTTTTTCTGCTTTAAATGTTTGATATAATTTATCAGTTAAAATGTATATGAGCCTGCTGCTGTCATATAGGTAAGTTTTCAAGCTAGGAATATACTTTCTTTAATAGGTGCTATTCAAATTTTATATTTCCTCCAGAGTTAGTTTCATTAATTTGTCTTCCAAGGTACTTCTTAGAAGTTGTCAAATTTATTTTAAAACAGATTTTCGTAATATGCTTTCTATATCCTTTTAAATTCTGTAAAATCTGTGGTAATGTCTCCTAGATCTTGATATTTTGATTTTAAAAATTTATAATTGATATTGTATAATAGGAAGTAAAGGTCTAAAGGAGCAGGGGAAGTAGGAGGGGTAGGGGAAGGGAAAAGAAAAAATATGAGAAAAGGAAAAAAATGGAAACAAAGTCTTTGCAAGTAGGGAAGGGTGGAGGGGGTGAAGGGAGGTCAGGGGAAGGGGAAAAAAAAAAAAGAACCAAGATACTCTTGTAATGGTACAAGATCCCAATGATGTATGTAACTGTATTTTATACCTAAAATGTACCAATAAACTTAATGGGGAAATAAATAAATAAATAAAACAAAATTAGGATCAAAAATGAAAAAAGAAATCTCTTTCATAAACTGAAATATATGCATATTTTTTACTTGTTTATTTTAAACTCCTTACCTCATGATCAATTTCCTTCTCACATTTCTTCTTTTCATATCTGACTAACCAATTATCATTTCCTCTGTCTTCCAAAAGAAACAAGGAAAAGATCTGTTAGTTCATTTTTAGCAACATGATAGCTTAAGATCAAAGGGAAAAATCTAGTCACTTTCTAATTTTTTGAGACTTCTATTGTTTTTCTGTGGTATGTTTACCATATTAAAGATTCCAAATGAACACAAATAAATTAAAAACCCCATAAATGTTAGGTAACAGTTATTACATTTAACATTTATAAACACAATATGTACAACATTTATATTTGAATGTTATTGTTTTGTCTGTGCCAGATATTGTTGTAAGTGCTTTCAACATTAATTCATTTGATCCTTGTACCATCCTGTGAGGTAGGTACAACTGTTAGATCATGGGTATTAAGATCAAGCATAATTTCTCTTCACCAGAAGGAAAAGCATCTGCCCTTACTGCTAGGCAGATTTCCAAGTAGGCACTGCAGTACTCTAGACTATATAGTAATTTAAATATCAATCCAAGTACATGTTAATTAAGAAGGCCAATCTAGAAAATTACACGATGCCTTCTCAGAAAACATAAAATGAGAAAACCTTTTAACCAGTGGTTCTCATACTTCAGAATCACCAGGGCCCCACCTGCAGAGTTTCTGCATCAATGAGTGTAGGGTGAATCTGAGAAGATGCTTGGATACAAACCCGCTGCTTTGGGTTGTCGAGTCATTGCTCCCTTACAATGCAGAACGAATGAAAAGTTTAATGTACTTCTAAACTACACTAACAGTCACGTATGTCAAAATAAGTATCTAGAATAATTTACACAATCAAGTTTTGATTTTTCATATTATGCAGATAACATTTCCAATGCCTGGCTTTGACAGATACTGGTCCTAGGATCTGGCTTTGTCCTGGTCCTAGGAACAGAAGATTTTCCCCTAGAGGACAGGAACTGATCTCCAAGGCCCAAGAGAGTCTGCTGTGAGTCAGAAGCCCCCCACCCCAGGGAAGATTAACTCTGCCCAGGAGTCAGGTCTGCAGCTATTTTCTAAAACAGGTGGTGGCAGGGGCCTTAAGACTTCTGCATGAAAATGGCTTTGATTTGGATAGCAAGAATCTAGTGTGAAAGCCAGGATTGGAGTGAATAAGTAGAGAATTTCAATACCTGTATTTCTGATGATGTAATCCAAAATAACTAATCTTTCAAATTGTGACTGAAACTGTTTTCTAATATTCTCAGGCAAAGGATCAGCTTCAAATTTCCTAAGCCAATATTCAGCCTCCTTGTAACCTTCAACAAATAATTGAAAGGAACCAATCTACAATTCAAAGAACTACAGTTAGAAAAGAAAGTACAAGAACAAAGGGATTAATTTTTAAATTTCACAGCAGTACTGTCAAAAAATATGTTACATAAACACAATAATAAAAACAGTAACAATAGCAACACTTAATTTGGATAAGGCACATTTATCAAGAAGACTATTTTGACACACTAATTTAAAATAATCACATGAAGAAAACATAGCAAATGAAAAATACTCAACCCTAGACTTTCAAGGAACATAGCAGCTATTTTTAGGATAATTAAAAAAGAGAACAAACGTGTTCTGAGGTGACATTCTTTTTTAATTTTTTTTTCAAGGTGACATTCTTAACAAGAATGCTGCTTTCTAAAAATATTCATTAAGATGAATTTAATTATGTAGGCCAAATTGTATACCAATCCTGGTTATTTCATAGTAACACAATTTTATCTTACTGAAGAAACATTTCGGGATTCTTTTTATAACATCAGATACAGAAAAGAATTTAACTTAAAAATAGGATGGACTCTTTGACTATACAGAACAAAGACCTTCTAATAGATTTTAATGAAGTAATCAATTAATTATAAACTTTATAGTATCTTTAAGAAAAGTCCTTTCTTTGAAGACATGCTCATTTTAAAAAGTATTTTTGTTGCTAAAATTACAAGTTAATATTGAACAATGCACATAAAGATGGAAATCTAAGTTTCAACAGCAGAGGACAGTCAACCTATACTGCCTCACAAACACAAACAGCTTACAGAAAGAAAATCCATTTCTTCTCCTAACATTTTATATTCTTCTGGGCACGAAATTTTTAACAATTTCCTAAAGCTTTTCTTTAAAGCACTTATAATTAATTACTTTAGTCTCCTATAGTCAACATGAATTTCCGCACCTCCAAGGAAGAATAGCCCTTGCAAAAATTTACCAAACCTCCTGCCTACTTGGACTATAATTTTGAAAAAAATTACGTTAACCATTAATTTCTACTTGAATTCTTTTATCTAGATACATGTATAACAAAAACAAAACAACAAAATCATAGGTGAGATATATTTTTGAAAAATAAATCCTAGAGCCCTTTCTAGAATGCCTTTCCCATTAGCCTCTCCACGCTTGCTTAGCTCGCTTTAACCAACCCTCAGATTTATTTAAAAGTGGTAAGAAGCCTGGGAAACTTAATAAGACCCTGTCTCAAAAAGAAAATGGGCCAGCCTGGGATTTAGCTCAGTGGTTCCGGTGCCTGCCTTGCAAGCGCCAGAACCCGAGTTCGATCCCCGGTACCAAAAAAAAAAAAAGAAAATGGACCGGGAATGCAGCTCAGTAGTATAACACCTGCCTAGCATGCTTGAAGCCCTAGGTTCAATTCCCAGCACCACCAAATAAATAAGTAAATAAATAAATTAAAAAATCTGATATGTAGTAACACTGCTACTACCATTTGTTAAATCTTTACTATGTGCCAAGTACTTGACGTGAATTTCTTAAGCTAACTTTCACCGCAAGCTAAGAGGTAGTTTGTGTCACTGCCTTGTTATAGAAACTGGGGTTTAGGGAGTAAGGACCTTGCCCAAGGTCTTGAGCCAACCAGGGAAGAGGGTGGGACTGGCACCTAGCTGGGGCTAATTCTAGACCTGCGCGTTCACCATTATATTACAAAGGCCTCACTGTAACGTCTTTTTTTTTGATACTGGGGATCGAACTCGGGTCCTTGCACTTGCGGGGCAGGCGGTGGCACCACTGAGCTAAATCTCAGGCCCTGTAATGTCTTCTTTTAGAAACATTCCCTGCTCCTTCAAACTCAGGTAGCTATCCTTTTTTTGTTCTGTTTTGTTTGTTTTACGGTACTAGGGATTAAAAACAGAGCTTCCCAAATTAGGCAAGTGCTCTACCACTAAACTATAATCCCAGCCCCAGGCATCCTTCTATCCTCTCAGAGCTCCCTGCTTGCCATCCTATCAACAGCTTTAAGACTGCACTGAAATTGCTTGATTATTGTAAGCTCCTCCTTCCTTTTACTATCATATCCACAGCTCACAGCATGATGCCTTGTTTATGAAGCTCAGGCCCTCCATGCCCAGCTGCATTCCAAGTAAAGCTTAGCAGGCAACTTACCTTGGGAGGGAGTCCTATCCGATGAAACTTTCTACCTACTTTTGGCACTTTCTCTAAGGCATACTTTTTGCCTTTTGCTTTTGCACGGTCAATTGCATTATAGTTAAATGTTTCACTGACGAGCCAAACCACCTAGAAACATAGTTTTAAAAAATGGTTAGAATTTGCATTATAGAATTCCTATTCATATACACTAGCAAATTCATTCTAATGCCGTAAATGAGCAGAGTTCAATCCTGTAATAATCCCAGATGATCTAAAATAGAAAGGTCAGAGGATTCTGAAAAGCTGTTAAGTGGCACATATTTCTTTTTGAGAGAGGTCTAAAAAAACTTTTCAGGAGAAAAAAGTCTTAGAATGTAGAATTAGGAATGACTGTTTCGAAGAAAGGTTTTAAAAAGGGTGCATTCAAGTATAAGTATAAAAAGCTCAAAAAGAAAACCATAGTAGTTTTGTGAGCACATTAGTTCTCTCTGCCTTCAATGAGACTGGAAGACCCCTAATCATTTTCTGCTTTCTAAATATTAGTACTGCTTCCTCCATTAGGATCATCTGATCTCACAGGAATAAAAGTTGTTCCTTTGAATAATTTTGGATCTACACTACATTCAATTTACTAGTTGCATATGATTCTTGGGTTGCCAAAAAGAGACCCAACTTTAGCCTCCACCATGAGGAGATAAAGTACTCACAGATGAGTGGGCTGTGAATCAGAAGCACTACTTGATGAAGACAAATTCTCCTTTACCTTTGTTTTCGGTACAATGCCCAGATGAAGCTTTTCATCTACCAGGCAGGCACCAGCTTCGGAAAGGAATCCCTGGTTAGGAAGCAGGCAACCTCTGCCAAAGCAGCAAGGACAGCAGACCTTGTGGACATATTTGGTCCATTTTGGATTCAGCTGACCATAAGGCTCTTCTGATTTGGGCTTAAACACACCAATAATTTTCTGTAGGGGAAAAATAAAAATCTTATTAGACTACATATATAATTAGACAATATGTATCTTATTAGACTATATATACCCTATTAAACTATATACATGAAAGTATGTGTAAGTATATATATATATATAGCATATATAATTAGTAGTAATCCACAAAATATACTGTGATAAATTGCTACTATGCACCCCTCTATTTAGGCATAACCCTTAAATATTAAGAGATTTGGTTCCAATCACATCTTTACATTCATTCTCATTCAACAACCTAAAATAAATAATCTTTTGGACCATTTGCTATAGATGGCGCACAAGAATCCACTCATTTAAATAGACTTTTTTGTTGTGAAGAAAAGGAAAGCTTCCCAGTGAACAGGGACTAAAATCAGGGAGAGTCTAGCAGCCAGCGGGGAAGAAGGCTGTACTCATGTAGACTGGGGAAGGGGCTACACTCATAAGGAATGCTTATGACTTGATGCCCAGGGATGGCCTGCTCAGGTGTGTGGCAGTCACTGGACTTCTCGGCACCAGGGAGGTTGTATACTTCGTTTTGAGTCCATTTGCCCTACCTACTGAGAAGCTGCTGTTGTTTGCTGAAAGCAGCCTGTTGCTTTGTCCTGTTGGTTTAGGCTGGGCCTGACACCAGCAGTTTACAGTATGTTCTGACAAGTTTAGATCAGAAGAAGGTAAGGACAAAACTTTATGCCATCGAACCAATCATGCTGTTAACCTGATTTCACTTGTTTTATTATTACTGGACTTTTGAGTTAAAATGTTCCACTAATTTTTAAGTGTTTGAAAACCACCAGTGTAGGTTACACAGTATTATTACCCAGTATCTATTGAACATCAAGATTACAGTTCATTGTGTATTTTCCCAGCTATGGTGTACATTATATTTTTTTTTTTTTTTTTTTTTTGGTATCAAGGATCAAACTTGGGACCTTGTGCTTGCGAGCCAGGCACCCGGAACCACTGAGCTAAATCCCCGGCCCACTATGGTATACATTATAAACAGGCAAGGACTTCATCAGGCTGCATTTCCTGTACCTAGAATGGTACCTGATATGCAATAGGCATCAAGTATTTGTTACATAAACTAATAAATCCAATGATAAAAAGTTCTTTAAAACACAAAGGTGATGATACATGATACACTGAACATCTGTGTGGTCAGATTCTCCTATACTAAAACTTCTCTAGTTATGCTTTTCATGGCCAATTTTAAATGAACTATTAAATACAAATTTGCTAATGGATATCTAAAAGCTCCTATAATCTTTAGTAATGATCTGATACAATTTATTTATGTTAAAATTTTTTTGAGACAGGGTCTCACTATGTAGTTCAGGCTGGCCTTGAACTCACTTTGTAGCCCAGGCTGGCCTCAAACTCACAATGATCCTCCTGCCTCAGCCTTCTGAGTGCGGGGATCACAGGCATGCGCCACCATACCTGGCTTATTTATGTTAGATTTAGAGGCTGAATTACCCTTAGACAAGAAATAAAACCCACATAAATTTAAATATATAATTTTTTGTAATGCAACAAAATCTGAATAATAAAAAATCAGTAAGAACTAATAAGAAATCAAACTTAGGGCCGAGATGTAGCTCAATGATAAAGCATTTGCCTAGCACGCTCAAGGCAGAAACAAACACAAAAGGAAAGAAAAGAAGTCTAGAATAAAGATGAAGAGATTGATGTTATCTACAAAACACATTTATTTTATTTTTAAGAGACAAGGTCTTGCTAAATTGCCTAGGCTGATGGCTATAAACTCCTGGGCTCAAGTGATTCTCCTGCCTCAGCCTCCTAAGGCACCCCTGCACCCAGATACCAGGGATTGAACTAGAGTCCTTGTGCCTTATATATATATATTGGGGGGGGGGGCGGGTACCGGGGAGTTATATTTAAAAAGTGATTTTTAAAACATAATTAAAAAAAAATATATATATATATATATAAAAAACTTCAATCTTTGCAAGAAAAAATTGAGCAAAGTTATACATTTTTTTCCCTTTCCAAAGAGAAACTGCTTATTTACCACCATTCAGAAAGCTTTTCGAAAAGATAACATTTTTGAAACATTCTAGACTAAGTGGAAGAAAGTGCCAAATCAATCTCTCTTTTCTAAGCTAGAAAAGCTTAGTACGTTTTACTTTGTTATAATCCAATCCCTTTAAACTTTAGGTTTCCCAGAGTCCTTTCATTGATACATTGTCAGAAAAATCATTCCTAGGGCAAAATGTACCTTTGCGGGGAGGGAGTGAAATATCTAGAAATGACATCAAACAGGTTTTGAAAATTTAAATTTCCACTGTGCTTGAATAATACAGTTCCAAGCTTTTATAAAGTAAGGACTTATGAATATATGCTCAACAAATCTACAGGTGAATGTGGGCATTTAGTAAATGCTCAAAACCAAATATAAAATATCAAAACAGCAAGCTAAAACTTAAAGCAATCAGTTATATTTCTATGTAAAGAACACTTTAGTGAAAAAGTGGCCCTAATTTTGGAAAAGAAGGCGCAATCAGATTTAAAAGAAAAACATCTTCAGAACCACATTGAATTCACATTTAAATTTGTGTTTTCCATAATTTCAGCAATATGTAGTAGGTCTGTGAACTTCTCACCCTCTTAGGATCCTTCACAAAGTAACTTCCACTTGACCCTTGAGAGATTCTCTCTGGAAAAACTCCAAGTTCTACTGCTTGCTCTGCTCTTGATATAATTTCAGCAAACTCTGGATCGTCCAAGAATGCATTCATCCCTGCCATACAAGAAATTACTGCATTAGGAGAAAGACCAGCTTCAAGAACGCTCAGGATATGCATCACTATATGTATGGATTAGGTCACTGGCTTTAGGACAATAAAGTACAGAAAAATGCAATCAAGTATTACAAGTTCTTCTTTCTGGGTTCTCTGACCCCAAGCCCACTTCCCTTTAAGTTCCACACGGGAAAAAACGTTCACTATTTGTTGAAAAATACCACATGAACACCTCTCATTTCACCTCCTCGGCAATGAGTCTGTCCTTCATCCTACTTCAGCCAGCTCTAGCCTTGTCTCCAATTCTGTCCTTATCAGTAACTGCAACCTCCCCTATATTTTCAATTTCAAGCACCTCCTATCTTCCCAGTTCACCCTGAGTCCAAAAGGTCTTCCATCCCACAAGAGCCTGCAAAGCACCAGTCTACCACACCGTCCTTCTTCACCAGCTGCACATTCTCATTTTCCTCCTTGGCCAGATCTAATTATGGTCCAGCACTACAGACCCACTTTGCCACTCTCTCTTCGTCACGGTCACCTGGGAAACTCCCAGTTCTGGTTAAGCCCACAGTCAGCTGACTCTATGCCTGCTCAGGGACGGCTGGACTCACACGCATGCGCCAACTCCTCTTCTCAGTCTCCATCTCCTCTCACCCACCCTCTCAGCAGACGGTCTAGTGCCCTATTTCACTAAGAGAAACAATTTAAAAAGTGATCACCAGCCCCCACCACAGTGTCTACTGACCCGTCACTTAACTGTGGGTTTGCTAGATCTGCTTGTGCTCCTCTCCTCTCCTTTATTAAAACTGACGACTCCCATATTTACATCTCAAGCCCGGATTTCTCCCCTGAACTCCAGACTACAGTACTCAATGTTTCTACTTGGATGTTAATACACAGATCAAACTTTACTACCTCAAGCTCAATCTTCATCTTTACCCACCCTCCTGAAGACTTCATCTCCATTGTTCCCTCATCCAGCTGCTGGCAACTCAAAATCTCCCAGGTTAAGCTAAAAAATTTTAGAATCATCCATAATCTCCCAGGTAAAGCCCTTCACATCTGTGACAGTTAAGCTGGACTGTCAACTTGATGGGCGTGTAAGCCACCTAGGGGATTAGGAAAGCCACTTTTGGGTGCATCTGTGTGGTCACAGAGGCATGACACTGGGTACTGTGTATACCTGGTCCCTGGCCCCTTCCTCTCTGGCCCTGATTCCTCTGCTCCATTTCCTGGCTGCCAAGAGTTGGCGTTTCTCCACCAGGCCTTTCTACCATGCCATTTCTTCCCTGGAGCCAGCTGACCATGGACAGAACTCTCTGAAACCGCGAGCCAAATAAACCTATTCACATTTTAACCTGGAATTTATTTCAAAGCTATATGAGTATTATTGTGAAAATTCATAACTTTGCTTAACTCAGAAATAAATCTGTTACTAACTTTTAAAAGACTGTGCTGGGAAAAATACTACTAAAAGGTCAATTAGGCATATTTAACCTATTGTAAAGAATAAATAATCCAAATACTTTAGTCATGTCTATAAATTGATATGCCCATTCCAAATTATCTCTTGAAAAATCTTTAAAAACCAAGAAATTGCCTTTTTTGTTAACTTGGAAGAAGGATCAGTATTTAGTGGGTACTGATATATTTATTTGAATAAATATAAGTTTCTAGTCTCATTCAAGCTCTTCAAGCACTCTTTTTTTTTAACTTTTTTTCCACGGAGGTACTGGGATTGAGCCCCAAGGGCCTTGCTCTGAGCTCCATCCCCAGCTCTTTCTATGTTTTGAGACAGAGTCTCACTAAGTTTCCCAGGCTGGCCTCAAACTTGGGATCTTCCCTGTCTCACCCTCCCCAGTAGCTGGGATTACAGGCATGCGCCACCACATCTGTTAAGACTCCTCACTCTTCAGACGTTCAGCTCACCCACTGAACCTTGTGGTTACCATGAGTCTACCAAATCTACTTCCCATGGCTAATTCTTCTTCATCCTGCACACTTACAACACTAACAAAATGCTCTTCAGTCCCAGTGAGGCAGAGGTCTTTGCTTTCTGATGTATCTCATGTGCCTGGCACACACAGGCCCTCAATAAATTTGTCTGAAAGTTTGATGAACTATCCCCTGGGCCACACTTAAGGGCTATTGCTAGTCCTTTACAAAGCAGAAACTAAAAATGGATTGAAAGAACTCATTACATAGCCTTTTATATTTAGTTGAATATAAGTATTTAAGATGATTTTATGAAGTATTCATTTTAAATGAATAAATCAAAATGAACTCGTCCTCCCTCGAGGATTAGAAGTACATCTTACTCATCTTTACATCTTACTCACAAGCCAGAATATTTGCTAGAAAAAAGCAAGTGCTTACAAGTCTGGTGAGCTGAGCCCTGCTATTCATCCTTCAGGTCACAAGTTGGATGCCATTTCCTCTGCCAAAGCCTTCCTGGCTCCCATATCCAGGGCACAGTTCCATGCCTCCAGGGAACCCTCAGCTTTCCCCATTAGAGGACATACAGGGTCTGTTAGAACTGTTTGTTTAATCGACCATTTCCTTCATTAAGCTGCAATGCTGTGTGGGGACAGGGCTAGCAACCACAGGCCTCCATGTGATAGAAGCCACTATTGTTTCCTCGAGGCCTTGGTTTACACTGGCACCTAGTAGGCACTCAAATGTTTGATGAATGCTGAATCTCTGTAATAAATAGGAAACAAAGGACAACTGTATTTGGAGCAGTGGTTGAGGAACAATCTCCAACCCATGGCCACTCACTTTCCAAAGCTTGGTTATAGGGGATCAAGACACATGTACACCTACTCTTGTAAATCTTCTTTTAAATTAAATCAGGAGTGTCCTGAACCTCCACTGAGTAATACTGTTAACACCAGCTATTAGACTTGCTTCTAAAATGGGCTTCTGGGGAGTTATAAGAAACAGCTGTATGGAATCAATCCCTTTTATTGATTCTTTTATTGAGAGATATTGTTCAGCACGGAGTCTCTTCTCCAAGAGAATATGTGACAGGCTACCCTTTATCACTGTGTTTTGGCTCAAACAATCAGTTTAACTTTATGAATATAATTGGGTTCTCTCATGTTAACTGTTCAATAATTTTAAAAGTCAACTTGTGGGGTGCCTGTATCAAGTAACTGATAAGTATTTTGTGTATTCTTATTCTAGTCTCCATCTTACTTAGTTTACTACTCTTATTTCCCATTCTCATCTTCCTCATTTGTAAATGATTTTATTTTGTTCACACATTTATAAGCCATTATGAATCACTAAATGATTTATAAATACACATTTTCTATTTTGGCTGCTTTTTGTAAATTCAAATATTTTTCTCTGTTAGGCTCTACAACAGAAGACATGTGTTCAATGTTCAGTCACATTACCCCTCCCTGGTTTAAGTGGGAACAAAAAATAGTACTCGCTTCAAAGGGTCAGTTATGAACTAATATATAGGAAGCACATTGAACTGTCTACCACATACCAACTGCTATATAGGTTATTACCCATTATCATCTTTGTTACTCTCCAATTTAATGATTAAAATAACTAACAAGGAATGCCAGAACTCTTGTTTGACTCTGATCTAACAACTTGCACTATGGTTTATGTTATTTCTAGACTATGTCAAATGTCTTGTTAAAATAACAGGCACACAACATTCTTCATGGGCTAAGTACGTAAGGCCTCTGTCTATATAAATAAAATAGTTAAGCATCATAAATGATGTTAATAGTAACCTAAGGCAAGAATGTCTTGGAAATAAAATAATCTGATGGTAAAGGATGAAGTAAGTGAAATGACTCATTTAGAAAAACCCTAAACTTAAACATCTAGTTAAGTCAATCATATGCTTTTCAGAAATGTCTTCTAAAGATTTTTCAGCAGTTTTTATAGTTCAAAACTATTTTAAAATGCCATTAAAATAAAACCTCCATAATATTCACATGTAACAAACACAGAGATCTAGAGCAAAATGGAAATAATGCAGGCCATAAAAGAAAAAAGAACTAGTTTCAGTCTTGGCTTTACCACTTCCTGGATATTTGACTTTGGGCAAACCACTTACCTCTGACGCTTCAGAACTTCCAGTCTTTATAGTTATATTAATTTTCAATTCTCACAACGAGGAAGGGAGGTCAATGATAACTAACTTGCTGTGGTGTTGTGAGAATTAATGAAAAATAATTTTTAAAAGATCTTAGTTACCACCACTAAGAAGGTAAGAATTTCTTTTTTTTTTGGTACCAGAGATTGAGCTCAGGACCTTGCACTTGGGAGGCAGGCGGTGGAACCACTGAGCTAAATCCCCATCCCCAAGAATTCCTTTTAATAATTCATTTGTATTCTAATTACTATACTCATCCTCACTTTGATCTTTATTATCTGTTTACAAAAAAGTTCATTTTCACACAACAAACACACTTTCAAAAGTAGGTTCTATTAAAATAGTAACTTTGGAGTTGAAAATGGCAAGCTAGGCATATGGATCTTAATTACTTCCCAGACTGGCTTCTAGGTAATGTATGTCCAAAATGACAGTGCTGCTAGGTGAATGCAGGTCTATTTGTGATCCGGTTCTAACTTATTTGCTCTAACTAGTGTCACACCGCAAATGGCACATACAATTAGCCAAAGTTGTAATGGTAGCAGACATCCCCAACAGATGTATTTTCCAAGATGTTAACAATCAGACAGACTGCTCCCTTGGGTCTGATTTATTTTGGAACATTAATTTGAATAGAAGTTTAACTAGAACTTGAGTGACTTATTCTATCCAAAATTCTTTAAATTATTAAAGGCACATTAGAGTATTAGGAGCAGAACAGGTAAAAATCTAACAACTCCAGAAAAACAAAGTGGAATTCACTAAAAAAAAAACCCCAAAAACGAACTAAAACAAAGCAAAACACTACTTTCTGTGGCTCTTCTTTAAACTCTGTCACATGGAGTGATACTCCAGGCAAGGTGTGCACGCCTTCTCCCTAAATGCAAATAGGCCTGTCTGTCGCTAACTGAAAGTCTTTTATGTATCAGTGTACTCACTTTCCACCAATTTAATCCAACTTCACACGCCAAAAAAACTGACTTCATCAACAAGTATTGAGGCCTGCAATAGCATGCTTACATTTTACTAACTTCCAACATCCTTTCAATTACCCCTTCTTTCAGAGGCCATCAGTCCAGTTAAGAGTGCAAATAAGTGTGTTTTCTTAACGTATCAGTAGAGAAGCTATTCAAAAACTCTGCAAGAGACGGCAGGAACAGGAATTCAAGTGCCTCTGCCTCTTCTGGCTAGTGCCACAGTAACATTTGGTAGAAAAGTTTTGAAACGTGTCCCCGCGGCAAGTGGACCCTGCTGCCCTTCATCTCCCTGCTGTCATCCACCTTGCAAACAACTCACAACTCAAGTAACTTTTTGGATAGTTCAGAGTTCTTAATTTGGAACTCAAGTCCAAACTTGAGCAAACAATCTACGTCATTTGGCAGTGCTAAGCTTTCCGCAGAGTCTGATCCCAGTGCGGACACGCCATGGGGACAGGACTAAAGCGTCAGAGTTTAATGACAACCGCTGGCCACAGGTAAGCCAGCCTACAGCCACTAATCAGAAGAGGACAGCAAGCCAAGAGTGCAAGGCTGGCCACGCTCGGGCTGGCCACGCGTGAGGCAGGGGCCCTCGGGACGCGCCGAAGGAGCGCTCGCACCTGGGATCGCGGGGCGGCTCCGGTCCGAGTCGGGGGACGACCTTCGGAAGGCCCCCGCGTCCCCACGCGGGAGCAGCGGCTCCTGGTCGCCGGCCTCCCGGGGGGCGGCCGCGCCCTCGCCCCCCGCCGCCTCTAGTAGTCTCACGGCGCCGCCAGGCGCGGCTCTGCGCGGCTGGGCCCCGGCGTTGCGCGGCAGCAGCGGCTCCCGCTCCTCGTCCTCCTCCTCCTCCGGGCTCCCACCGCCCGCGGACGTCCGCCCGCCGCGCTCACAGGGCTCCGCCATGGGCGCACCCACGCTTTCAGAGGCCGGATCGGAGCGGTCAGCTGCCGGGGTCCGACATCCGCATCGCGGGGAACATGAGCCGCTGGGCAGCCGCGGCCCCGGCCCCGCCCCCGCCCCCCGCCCCGCCCTGCCCGCTCACGACCCGTTCTGCGCCCGCCCAGCGGTGGTCCCGCTCGGCCCGGCCCGACCCGGCCGCACCCCACCCCACCCCCACCTCCCCCGGTTGGGCAAGGACTCTGCGCCGGCGCGGAAGTGTTGGGCGGCGGGGCCAATAAGGGTGGGACTCGCGGGACCCGGTGAAGAGGCGGGCACAAGGAGGGGCGGGGCGCAAGAGGGGCGGGGCGCACACCTAACCCTGATGGCCCAGAAGGTGCATGGCTCACCTGCTGTTGCTCATGGAATCGGATTCATTTCCACACAGGTAACTCCTTCGGCTACAGATTTCTTTCTGAGTTAACCACAACTCAGGTAGGTCGTGTAGGTCATGTAGGTCTCTTTGAATGACTAGTATTTGTTTCCTCCACTAGAAGTCTTGGTTCAGGTGTTCTAGCTAATGATAGTTTTTTCTGACTTATCTATTAGAAGTTTACCAATGTTTAAAATCTTTCTGAAAAGCCATAGTTTGGTTCCATTTATTTTCTCTTTCTAGTTTATTGATCTTTGCTCATTATTACTCATTTAGTGTTTGATATTCTTTTTCTGGTTGTTTAGAGATTATCAATTGAGGACTTTTTGACTTTAAATTTATCCACTTAAAGCTATGAGTTGCCCTCCCATCATTGCTTTAGCTGCATTCTACTGCATTTGATATGGTGAGCGTTTTCACTTGGCCAAAGATAGTTTTTAACTTCTCAATTATTTTTTTTCTCCCACCCGTTTGCTTGAAGAGTGTTAATTTCCACACATTTAAGTGCATTTTCGCTTCTCTAGATATTGTTATTTCACATTTGAGTCTGTTGTGGACAAAGAAGGTGCTCTAACATTTCTGTCCTGCGAAATGTATTGAGACTCATTTCACAGTCCAGAATGTTCCTTACCTGGTGACTTTTGCATGTGCAATTTTAAAAGAGTATACTTTCTGCAGCTCAGGGGCTGTATAACTAACTATTCTATAAATAATCAATTGACACCATCTTCATCTTTCTGGAGTAAGATGGAATCTCGTCGTTGTTTTAATTTATGTTTCTTTAATGGCTGGAGATATTGAACATTTTTTTCATGTATTTTTGGCCATTTGTATTTCTTCTTCTGAGAAGTGTCTGTTCATTTCAGCTGCCCATTTAAAAAATTGGGTCTTTTGGCCAGGGATTTATCTCAGTGGTTCCAGCGCCTGCCTTGCAAGTGCAAGGTCCCGAGTTCGATCTCTGGTACAAAAAAAAAAAAAAAAGGGTCTTTTATTTTGGGGAGTCTAATTTTTTGGAATTCTGTATATATTCTAGATATTAGTCCTCTGTCCAAGGAATAGCTGGCAAAATTTTTCCTATTTTTTTACATTATTCTGTTCTTGGTTGTTTCCTTTGCTGTGCAGAAGCTTTCTAATTTGATACTATCCCATTTGGTGATTTTTGGTGTTATCTCTTGTGCAGTTGGGGTTCTGTTCAGAAAGTCCTTGCCTGCATGGGTGTTTTCAAGGGTTTTACATATTTTATCTTCCAATAGATTATTTTTGTTATAATATTTAGATCTTTGATCCATTTTTTAGTTTAGTAAATGGTGAGAGAGATGGTTTAGATCAGCGATGGCGAATCTTTTAGAGATTGAGTGTGCAAACTACAACCCAGAACCCATTTATTTATTGCAAAGTGCCAACACTGCCGTTAAACCTGAACGCTTGGCTGCTGGGGCCATGCTGGGGTGACTTGGCTCATGTGCCAACAGAGAAGGCTCTGTGTCCCCACTGGGGCGTGTGTGCCATTGGTTTGCCACCACTAGCCGAGATTCAATCTTCTGCATTTGAGTAGCCAGTTTTCCCAGCATAACTTGTTTAAAAGCCTGTCTTACCTCAAGGGTTAGTTTTTGGTCCCTTTGTCAAAGATCAGGTAGCTGAAAGTGCTTGGAGTTGTTTCTGCAACATCTGTTCTGTACCATTAATCCATATATTTGGGTGTTTGGGGTTTTTTTTTGCCATACCATGCTGTTTTTATGACTATCTTTGTAGTGTAATTTGTAGTCTGGAATTATGATTCCTCCCTCCTGCTCTTGTTGCCAAGGATTGCTTTTGCTATTCTAGGTCTCTTCTGGTTACATATGACTTTTAGGATTGTTTAGTTCTGTGAGGAATACTATTGGTATTTTGATTGGGACTGTGTTAAATCTGTGTATCAGTTTTGGAAGTATGACCATTTTGACTATACAGCTGCATCTGAATGCCAGAATCTTGGAAAGAATTAAATTTGCAAACCAAGGTACCACTATATTTGTTCTGCTGATCCAGAAATAAGGGGATATCTTTCCATTTTCTGATGTCCTCTTCAATCTCCTTTTTCAGAGCACTGTATTTTTCATTGTAGAGTTTTTTCTCTTCCTTGGTTACATTAATTTCTAGGTATCTAATTTTTCTTAATGATATTGTGAAAGGTATTGTTTCTCTAATTTCTTTATTGGTTAGTTTATTATTGATGTACAGGAACACTACTGATTTTGTGTGTTGGCTTTGTATCCTGCTACAGTACTGAATTTGGTTATTAATATAAGACGTTTTTTGGGTCCTCTATGTAGAGGATCATGTCATCTGCAAATAATGATAATTTGACTCCTCCCTTTACTATACATATCCCTTTTATTTCTTTTTCTTGCCTGATTGCTCTGGCTGATGTTTTGAGAACTGTATTGAACAGTAGTAGTGATAGTGGACATCATTGTCTTTTTCCTGATTTTTGTTTGTTTGTTTTTGTTTTTGGTACCTGGGACCGAACTCAGAACCTTGTGCTTGTGAGGCAGGCACAGTTCCACTGAGCTAAATCCCTGGCTCTAGTTTTTGTGTTTTGTTTTGCTTTGTTTTGGTACTGGGCCTGGCTCTAGTTTTGTTTTGTTTTTGATATAGGTTCTCATTATGTAGTCCAGGCTGGCTGTGAACTTACTATGTAGCCCAGGCTAGCCTTGAACTTACAGCAGTCCTCCTGCCTCAGCCTCCCAAGTGCTGGGATTTCAGATTGTTCCTGATTTCAGAGGGAAAGCTTTCAGTCTTTCCCCATTTAATATGATGTTGGCCATTGGTTTGTCATAAATGGCTTTTATTGGATTGAAATAAGGTCCTTCTATCCCTATTTTCTATTTTCTTCAGGGTTTTTATTATGAATGGATGTTGGATTTTGTCAAAGACTTTTTTGCATCAATTGAGATAATCATGGAATTTTTATCCTTGCTTCTGTTTATGTGATGAGTTACACTTATTAATTTGTGTATGATGAACCATCTCTGGATCCCTGGGATGAATCCTACTTGATCATGATGTATGATCTTTTCAATGATTTGTTGCATCCTATCATAGTTACTTCACTTGGCTCTGAGACACAATATTGACACCCCAAATTTAAGAAGAAAAGGTTTATTTGAGCTCACAGTTTATAGAGGTTTCAGTTAGCTGGCTTCGAGGGAGGGCAGCATGACATAAGGGCATGGCAGAGGAGAACAGCTCAAGGCATGCAGCAGGAAGTCAAGCAAGTGACCAAGGGAGGAAGGGGGAGATAGAGTCTTCCAGGCCACACTTCCGGTCACCCATCTCCTCCAGCCATACTGATGAGTATCAACCCCATGATCCAGTCGCCTCCCAAAAGCCCCACCTATGAACACATAAAGCTTTGGTGTGTGTGGGGGGGGGACGTCAAGATATAAACCATAACACATCCTGTTTGCCAGTATCTTGCTGAGGATTTTTGATCAATGTTCATTGAGATTGGCCTTTTCAGCTGGGTCCTTTTATGGCTTTGGAATCGGGATTGATAGCTTTCTGGAATGTCTTTGAGAGTACTCCTTCCCTTTTTAATTTATTAAAGAGTTTGAGGAGTAATGGCGTTAGATCTTCCCTAAAGTTCTTGTGGAAATTGGGAATGAATCCATCAGGACCTGGGCTTTTCTTGGTAGTTTTTTTTTTACTGTTTCATTGTCTGATATGGGACTATTTGGGGTTTTTATGTTTTCTTGCTTCAGCTTTGGTAGGAATCTGTCCATTTCTTCTGAAGTCTCCATTTTACTACAGGTTTTCATAGTTGATAATAGTCTGGATTTCAGCAGAGTTCACTGTGATTTCACCTTTTTCATCTATAATTCCATTGATTTAAGTCTTTCCTTCAAAAAAGTCTTTTTAAACACTGAAACAACAGAGTTTACCAAAATATTAATAATTGTACTGTAACTCATCTCAAAGTATCTTATTTTTCAACTTGGAATTATATTCACATCTATGACTTATAGTGAAAGTGTTACAAGGCAGTCTCCTTCTAAAAGTGGCTTGCCAACTAAATGTTACCAGGTTTTGAGTTGCTTGCCTCTCCTTGAGTTAGATTCCAGTTTCTTCTTGTCTCGAACAAAGAACTGAATGAAACAAGCAAAAAAAGTTGACAAAGCTTATTTGAAAAAGTAAAAGTGAAGAAAGAGAAGCTCGCTCTGCAGAGTGAGTTTGGGCTGAGTAAGTAAAAAAAAAAAAAAAAGCAGGATAAAACTGTACCCTGAGGGACACTGGGCAGGATATGGTGAGGAAGGCCACCATAGCGAGCTCTTCGCGATGTCTGTGGTCTTTTATGCCATCCAAATCTCGAGGAAACCCATGAGAACTTCTACATCCAGTTCCTGAGAGTCCGTGCTGGGATCCCATACCTCAGGCTGACATCAGGTCCAGGCCATCCTGTTGAAAACCTGCTGGAGTTCTCCTGAGAAGTTCACGGGGAGAGCTTTGGGAGCTGCTCTGCACATGTGTCTAGGATCTTGTATTTAACAGGTCACACCCACTTACCCAGTCAGCTTTGCTATGCCCTAATCTCTTGACTCGTTAGGATACAAAGAATTCAGCAAAGGGAAAAGGCAGTGAGGCTAGATGTAAAGGAAAACTGAGCTGCTCCCAAGAGATGCCTCCCAGAGGAGTTTGTACTTCCCCAAATTACAACAGTAACAACACGTATGATTGTTGTCAATCAAGCTCATTAGCTCATTAGAAGCTCATCAGAAACTCATGTTTTAGGGATGACCCTTTTAGCATCCTCTGTCTGTCATGAATTGAAACTCCAGACCCCTAGAAGCAAAACAAGTATTCAGCATAAACCAGGTTATTTTCACAAGCAGTTTCAGCACAGTTTGCCACCCTTATCAGGAATGGCTGGAACCCTCCTGAAATTCCAGTTCCAGATGTCAGCCAAGGCCCAGCCTTATCAGTAGGTCTTTCTGAGAATAGTAGTCTCAAGCCTGCTATCTTACTCTTTTTGGCATGCAACCCACCAATAAAACAAAGCTTTTATTGCTTACCATGGTAAGAAGATCACATCTTGAATTTGGCAATATCCTGAAGGGGAAAGTGCAAGGGTTAGAATTTACTGAGATTGAGTTTTGTGGAGCACAGATTAGGATTGAGTTAGGATTGGTGGAAACAGCAGGGCAAAGTTTTGTTTTGTTTTTTTTGGTACCAGGGATCGAACTCGGGACCTTTCGTTTGTGAGGCAAGCCGGAACCACTGAGCTAAATCCCTGGCCCGGGGGGAAAGAGTTTTGAGTCTCCAAGGGATTCCAAGAATGTCTCAAGCTGTCTTTAGATGCTTTCTATTGAACAGCTAAAGGGTCTTCCTTTAATAACATCCACACTTTATTCACATTGCTTCCACCTTTACAGCAACCCTGAAAGGTTTTGTCATTTTCATTTTTCAGATGAATAACCTGAGATTCAGAGAAGGTAAGTTGCTCAAGTTCCATAGCTAGTGAGAAGAGTTGGGATTTGAACCAAGGTCTTTTGGCCTCCAGAACCCTTGTCATAGGGTTATAGCCTGTACTTCAGATAACTTTAATTTCATAAATGCTGCCTTTCCTGTGTGATATTCAAAAGTGCGTCATTTTTATCACCCTCAACTTGCTCTCTGCATAAAAAAATCCACCTGCCTTCTTTTTTATTGCTAATGAATCTATTGTGCCATGTGACAGGTACCACAATGCCAAAGGATCTTTGTTCCATTTAACTGATGTTATCATCTACTGTGTATCAGGACTATGCCAGGAAGAATGCTGGTCTGGTGTGGTAATGAGTTCATGAAATGCAAGGCCGAGGCAGTGCTTAAAAATATATGTATTTAATTAAAATACACTTGTACTTCTAGTTTGTGCTGTTTGCATTAAGAAAAAGTCTTAAATTTTTATAACTATAGAAGACAATTCCATTTCATGACAGAAAATGAAAATACCCAAGTGCCAATATAATCCCAGATGCTAGCTAAGTCCAGGCAGGAACTGAGGTTCAGTAAGTTTGATACTCTGTAATTTCCCCAGAATTTGCTTTTGTGTGGTCACCTGCCTGTTTGTCTATATTCATAATATTTAGTAAAAATAAAAAACCCTAATTAAACAAAAAGGAGACCATGATGAGCTTCTGAGGAAGATGGGGAGCTAGGAAACCATGTACTGCTCCTGCCAGTGGGTGAGAGCGGAGGGTGTGTGGGAAGGAGGCCAGATCCCTGAGCCCCAGGCAGGGAAAAGGAAAGAGGGAGCCTGTGACTGGGCCTGCAGAGAGGACTGGGGCTCAGTCCTCGAACCCGGTACCAGTTTGCTGGGGTTGCTATAACAAATTGCCACAATCTGGGGCTTAGGACGACAGAATTATTTTCTCCCAGTCCTGCGGTCTAGAAGTTCAGAGTTAGTGCTGGTAGCATCATGCTCACTCTGAAAGCCCTGGGGAAGAATTTGTCCTTGCCTTCTCCCAGCTTCTGGTGGCTCCCAGCAATCTTTGGTCATTGCATTCTGTCCTCCAGGTTTACACAATCTCCTTCTATCTCTCTGTAGCCTCTCCTTTTCTTATAAGGACACCAGTCATTGGATTCAGGGCCCTCTCTAATCCAGTATGACCTCATTTTAACTCATTTCATCTGCCAAAACCCTTTTTCCAAATAAAATTCCATGCAGAGGTTTCCAATGGCTATGAAATTGGGGAGGGATTGGGGGAGTGCTCAACTCATTATAAAACCCATTTAGACAGAATGTCCCCACTTAGAGCCTCAGTGAGTCTGATACCATAGCTTTCCTAACTGGAATCTATGACTATCACAGAAAGAACCACTGAGGAAACCAAGAAGTGGTCACAATAAAGAGAGAATGAGAGAATGCTCAAGGAAAATGGCTTCCTGTATGTGACCAGGTTTATGCTGTTCCATGGTTGAGAAGACCAGGATTCCAAATTTCTGGGGCTGCTGTACCACCCCCTCAGAGTGCTGAGGAGGTGAGCCACACGGGAGCTAGCACACTCCCCCCCACCCCGCCCCCCTGGCCATGCGTCATTACCTAGATCCACACCGAAGGGTTGTAGGGGTCATAAAGGACATTGTTCTGAGCTTGAGAAGATAGAGTAGAAGTGAATAACAGAAAGAGGGGCTCTCTGAGGCCCCTTGATGAAAATGAAAGCCCACCAGAAAAGTGAAGAGAATCTCCCCAATAAAGGCACACCAGACCACCATAGTTGGGGGAGCAGTGGTGTGGACCAGAGCAGCGTGGCTGCAAGCAGATCCCAGCCAGGGCTCCACCCTGACCCCAGAGGCTGGGGCACACCGGCCCAAGACAAGGGCCTGCGTGGAAAAGAGCTGCACAGGCACACAAGCAACAGCCAGAGGTTCGCCCCAATACCATCAGTGAGTGTGCAAGACCCTAGCCAGAAGCTTGCTCACACAATAGGAACTGGGATGCACAGCCACAAGCCAAAGGCCCTCCCAGACAACAGCCACATAGGAGCCCTAGCCAGTGGCACACCTAGATACCATCCCAAGTGTGCACAGGCCCCAGCCAGAAGCCCAGCCAGACAACAGGTCTGCTCAGGGATCCAGAAGGCCACCACTCTGAACCCAGGAATTGGTGTACTGGTGAGCATCCAAGAAAAGGCAGCTCTGTGGCTTGCTGAGAATTGAAGACCACTGAGTGAGCAAAAAGTTGCCTCAACAAAGGCACAGCAGGCTGCATCTGTTGAAATGAGAAGACATGTAAACAAGCCTCAAAACCAAACTTCCAGATCACCTAAGGCAACGCCAAAGGGAAACAAGATGAAACACTCTGATATTCAACCACCTGGACTCCCTGACCTGGCAACAAAAGAGGATTTGGAAAAAATAAAATCAGAAATAATTTCTCAGAAAACAGCAGAGATTGTGCCCATAGTGCAAGATATGATTAATAAATCTAGAGTGGATACAGATAAAAAAAATAGAGGAGATGAGGAACATGATGGAATCCCAACATAGGAAACAAATGGAATCCATAAAACAGATGCAAACAGATTTCCAGGAGATTAAAAACTCCATTGAAAGTTTACGTAGCAGAAGGAGCCAATGTGAGGACAGAATTTCAGATATAGAAGATAAGATTGCAATTAGTGACCAGGAAAAGAAAAATTTCTTTAAAATAGTAAGGGACCATGAGAAATCAGTCCAGCAGCTGCTAGACAATCCAAAGAAGAATAACGTAAGACTGATCGGAGTCAATGAAGAAACAGGAGAGAGTGCAGATGACATTAAAAAAAACTGTTCACAGAAGTGATGACAGAAAACTTCCCAAGCAGGGGAAAAGAAATTGACATACAGATAAGGGAGTCATATAGGACTCCAACTAGCTGTGATAAAAAAAAAAAATCTACACATAGGCATATAATAGTTAAGATTCCAGAAACCCAACAGAACAAAATTCTACAAACAGAGAAAAGAAACAAATCACATACAAAGGAAAGCCCATCAGAATCACAGCAGACTTCTCAATGCAAACCCTCAAGGCAAGAAGAGCTTGGAGTGATGTATTTCAAACCCTAAAGGAAAACAGCCTCCAACCCAGACTGATGTACTCTGCAAAACCATCTTTCAAAACTGGTGGAGAAATAAGATACTTTCATGACAAAGAGCAACTTAGGAGCTTCATGAATACCAAACCAGCATTCCAAAAAATTTTAGACAATATCCTAGGAAAAGACAATGAGGACCACAACCCCAGAAAGGCCAGCAGAATGAATCCATTGGGCATGACAAGAAATTAACACAAAGGGTGAGAATCCAACAGAAACAAAAAGTCATGGCAATGACAAGTCAATAAGTTTCAGTTATAACCATGAATGTTAATGGTCTCAATTCACCAATCAAAAGAAATAGACTGGCAGAATGGGTCAAGAAGCAAGATCCAACAATATGCTGTATACAAGAACCACACTTAATTAAAAAAGAAACTCATAGACTGAAAGTTAAAGGGTGGAAAACAATACTTCATATGACAGGAACCCGAAAAAAAGCAGGAGTAGCTATCCTCTTTGTAGATCAAGTGCATTTCAACATCTGAAACACTTCTGGTCCCAATAATTTCAGATAAGGGACAGTCAACCTGTATGTACAAATCTATTGTGAACATGTGTTTTCATTTCTCTTAAGTAAAAACTTAAGAACAGAATTGTTGGTTCTTAACAGTAGTACAAGAAATTTCTATATTGTTTTCCAAAATGATTTTATCATTTTACATTCACATTAGCAGTATTAGAGAGTTCTAACTGGTTCACACCTAAGCTGACATTTGTTCTTTTAAAATCTTTAACTTAATCTCCCTAATGAGTGTATAATATGATCTTGTTACTGTACTGATTAGTATTTTTCTGATTCTAGTGTTGCACACCTTTTGTGCTGTACTGGCTATTTATCATCTTCTTGTGCCTGCTTTTTAATTGGGTTGTCTATTAATGAGCTGTAAGAGTTCTTTATATATTCTGGAGTATCTTTTTTTTTTTTTTTTTTTTTTTTTGGTACCAGGGATCGAATTCTGGTCCTTGTGCTTGCGCAGCAGGCAGCAAAACCACTGAGCTAAATCCCCGGCCCTAGTTCTTTATATATTCTGGTCATAGGTTATATGTATTATAAATATGTTCTGGTTAAGGACTACTTTTCATTTTCTTAACGATGTCTTTTAAAGTTCTAAATTTTGATGGAATCTCATTTATCAATTATTTTCTTTTATACATCTTGTTTTTTGTATCCTAGGAAATTCTTGGCTACCCTACACTCATGAACATTCTCCCTTATAATTTCTCCTTAAAGTTTGATAGTTTTAGTCTTTCATATTTAGGTTCATAGATCCTTTCAAGTTATTTTTATGTATGGGAATAAAGGGTTGAGGTTAATCTTTTACATATGGATACCAGATGTTCTAGTACCATTTGTTGAAAACATTATCTTTTCCTCTGCTCTTGAGTTGAGTTTATGTTCTATAAAATGTTAATGTTAAATAATCCTTCAAAAATCACCATATATGTGTGGTTCTATTTCTAGATTCTCTGTTTAATTCCATTGATCTATATGTCTTTCCTTAGGCCAACATTGCCTTGATTACTGTAGCTTTAGAAGTCTTAAAATTAGGTAATAAATGTCCTCCAACACTGTTTTTTTCTTTTTCTTTTTCCAGGTCCTTTCTACTCCTACATAACTTTTAAATTTCAATATCCAATTCTTCATTTATAGCAAGTATACATAGATCTGAATTTTTATATATACCTTGTGTTTTCTAATCCTGCTAAATTCAGATACAAGCTCTAGGGGCTCCTAGAGATTTCTTAGTCTTTTCTCTGTAGATGATCATTTCATCTACGTGTAAAGATTTCACTTCTACCTTGTCAGTCATATGCTATTTGTTTATTTTTATTGCCAGACTATTTTGGTTTAGGCCTATGTTTCAAAGTTTAATGGACAGATGAAGAGTAGGCATATCTGGCCTTGTTCCCCACCTTAGGGAGAAAGCATTGTATCTTTTCCATTCATATAAGGTGTTTCTGCTGGAAGTATGGAGTACATGTCTGTTATCTGTTGAGAAGTTTCTGTTCTACTTCTAGTCTCCTGATAGCTTTTACCATAATCAGCTGTAGAATTTAGTCCAATACTTTTTCTGCAACTACTGATAGGATCATATGGCTTTTTCCTTTCCTTTGTTAAAATGATGACTTCTGGGGGTGGATCTTCCAATGCTGAACCAACACTGCCATCCCTATGATAAAGCCACTTACTACATACTGCCAGATCTGTCTTCTGTTTTGTTAAGCACATTTCTATTTATGTTCATACTTTTCTCTTCTATTATCTTTATCCAGTTTTAGGATTAGCACAGTGTTGATTTCCTAAAATGAGGGGAGAAGTGTTCCTTGTTTATTCTGCTGTAAGTATTTAATATAATTTATCAGTTAAAATGTATATAAGCCTGTTGTCATATAGGTAAGTTTTCAAGCTAGGAATATACTTTCTTTAATAGGTGCTATTCAAACTTTATATTTCTTTCAGAGTCAGTTTCATTAATTTGTCTTCCAAGGTACTTCATAGAAGTTGTCAAATTTATTTAAAAAATGATTTTTGTAATATGCTTTCTATATTATTTTAAATTCTGTAAAATCTGTGGTAATCTCCTCTACATCTTGATACTGTAATTTTTTTAAATGTATAATTGATATTGTGTAATAGGAAGAAAAGGTCTAAAGGAGTAGGGGAAGTAGGACGGGTAGGGAAAAGGAAAAAAGGGAAAAAAAAATATGAGAGAAGGAAAAAAATGGAAACAAAGTCTTTGCAAATAGGGAAGGGTGGAGGGGGGTGAAGGGAGGGCAGAGGAATGGGGAAAAAATGAGAACCAAGATATGTCATGTAAAGGTACAAGATCCTAATGATGAATGTAACTGTATTGTATACCTAAAATGTACCAATAAACTTAATGGAGAAAACCCCCCAAAATCACAAATTTCTGACAACAAAACCTCTGTGTTGAAAACCTGCTCCCAAAATCTGCCTATGCAACACCACATGTGTAATGTGTTCTATTAACTCTTCAGGGTGCCTGGCATGTGCTCGGAGCTTTATCAGCAGGGTCCCTGCATGGGTGTATCACAGGCCCACTGTAGGATGTACACATTTACACTCATCTCCAGAGCCATCTCTGCTGCCCACGAGGAAGCCCCAGCTTCACGGAGGTCACCTGTGCTACTTCCTTCTAGAGGCTGCTTCTCTGCTAGCCCTTGTCACCTGGCTGGCCTCAGGGTAAAGGAAAATGATTTGTCCAAGGAAGCCCTGGAAACTGAAAATTGTCACTCTTGGCTCTGGGGAAACCCTGGAGAGTTGCTGCACTGTAGTTTCTGGACTTTTGGACTCTGGTGTGTAATAAAAACAAATAACCTCACATGTCTATACTGTTTTTTTTTTTAATTTGGCTGTTCTTTCACTTTATTTTTTAGAATTTTATTTATGTCTATACTATTTTTAATGTTTAATCTCAGAGCTGAAATTGGTGGCCAATTATGTAGATATAAAAAATCTAGAGTACAGTCACAGGCATTCCTGCTTGATAAGAAATTTTGAAACAGCACACTGCACTATGAAGTCTTGTCAACATGTACAGAACCTTCCTAAGGACTTAATCTATCCATCCTCTAACTCTCCACCCTATTGATTCTGCTTCTCAAATATCTCTTGAATCATCCACTTTTTTTCTACCAAACTCCAAAGCCATCACTTCCTTTAAAAACCTTTACCCTCAAAGTGCCTATAGTCCCCCGACTTTCCTCTTCCCTGTGAAGAAAGCATTTAAGGCTTACCAGTTTTGTTTGGATATCCTATTTTGGGGGGCTCCCATGCACATGTGCATGTTAATACACGTATAAGCCTTTTCTTTTTCTGTTAATCTGACTATTGTTGCTTTGTTTCAACAGACTGTTTTTGAACCCTCAGAGAGAAACTTTGAACTTGACTGTACTTATTCAGGCTTACACAGCCCTGGGGCCTCTAGGCACTGCCCTCCTCAGTGATTGTAAGCCAGACTCTCTGGCTCCATTTGTCTTAGAACTTGTATACATGCTCATACTTGGACTGTGCCAGTCAAGTTTCTACAAAGAAATAGGATTTGTTTTAAGGAGTTGGCTCACGTGACCATGGAGGCTGTAGGGCAGGCCTACAGGTGAGAAACTCAGGCAGAAGTTCATGCTGCTGTCTCCAGGCAGATCTTCTTTCATGTGAAACCTCTATTGTTGCTCTTTTGGCCTGTCAACTGATTGGATGAGGCCCACCCACATTGTTGATTGTAATGTAGATGGTAATCACATCTACAAATTATTTCCACAGCAACATCTAGGTTAGCTTTTGATTAAATAACTGGACATTGTAGCCTAACCAACAGTCCCATGGATGGATCAGACTTCTCATCCAGGTCTCAGCATCTTCCAGGAGAACATCTGTGAGGCCTCTTCCCCCTACCAGATGTGGTGTTCTCTTTTGGCTATAAATGAACTGTACTTCTAACACAGGCTAACACGACACAATTCTGTGGTAACTCATCTACCTGTCTGTATTACTAGCGAGATCATAAGAGCCCCAGATTGTACTTAGTTCTTGTTATGCCCTGTTAGGCAGCACAGGATGTATCATGTAGTAAGCACTCAGACTTAGCAAATAATGCTTCTTGTCCAATTCTGCTTTTGTGGTAGAAGTAGTGGGGTTAGAGATGATAAACCCTGTATCCATGACTACACTGAAAACACTGGTGGAGCCGAATAAGTGCTCACAGCTCCTGCCTCTAAATTTAGGGTCTTCTCCACCTGGCTACTCCTCTTTGTTCTGGAAGACAAGGAGCCTCTGGATTAGGTGAGGTTTACTTTTTAGAAGGGGCATGTGTGTGTGTGTCTGTGTGTGTGTATGTTTGGCTCTTTTGTGTTAAAAACAGAGAGACACACGTGCACACACAGGCTCCTAGATGTCATAGAGTTTTGTTGTTTTTAAAGAATGTCCAAAATAGCAAGGCATGGTGGCACATACCTGTAATTTCAGCACTCTGGGAGGCTGAAGCAGGAGAATCACAAGTTCAAGCCCAGCTTGAGCAAGTTAGTGACTTAGCAAGTCCTTGTCTCAAAATAAAAAATAAAAAGGTTTGAGGATGTAACCCAGAGCAAAGGCCCTCTGTTCAACTCCCAGTACAAAAATGAAAACAAACAAAATCTATGCCCATGATGATAACTAAAACAGGTAACAGCTCAGGTAACAGAAACTGCCCTGAAAGAAACCTGACCAGGCACTGTGTTCTTGCCTTGTCTCCCATCCCCTTCCCCATGCTGGTCCAGCTCTGCCTGTCTCTCTCGTTCTCTGAGACAGGGTCTCACTACGAAGTTCAGGCTGGCCTTGAATCCACTACGGAGCCCAGGCTGACCTTGACCTCATGGTGCTCCTCCTGTCTCAGCCTCCCGAGTGTTGGGATTACAGATGTGTGCCGCTCTGCATGTTTCTTGAGCTTGGGGCTGCTGCTTAATTGTAGTAAGGACTTGCTCATACCTTGTCTTTTCATGTTTTCAGCATCCCTTCCTGCTCCCCCAACTGATTCTCTCCTCATATTTTCTAGATCTGATTTCTTGACCCAGGTACTCTGGTTGGCTTCTTTCATCACTACCTTCTCTGGGTGGAAATTTTCATGCCTGGCATTTCATGGATTACCCCATAAACTGGCTATATTTTATTTATTTATTTACTTGTTGGTTTTTTGAGGCAAGGTCTCACTATGTAATTTAGGCTGGCCTCAAATTTGTGGCAATCCTCTTGCCTCAGCCCCCTGAGTGCTGGGATTATAGGTGTGTTTCTCCACATCTGGCTACAAACTGGCTATTTTTTTTTTTAAACAGCAGTTGGCTGTGAGGGGTGGCAGGGGGCCAGGAGACTACATGGGAAAGAACACACCATCTACAGAGACTGTGGAGAAGCATTGCTTTTCTTTTCTCGTGATTGAGAATGAGGGAGGTAACATCACTGACCTGTCCAGTACCACATGAAAAGATAACCATAGTTTTTGGATAAATGTCTGTTTTGGTCTGTTTTCTGTTGCTGTGACAGAATATCACAGGCTAGGATAGAGGTTTGTTTAGCTCATGGTTCTTGAGGCTGGACCATCCAAGAGCATGGTGCTGGCATCGGGCGAGGCTGCATTAGAACTGGCAGAGGGCATCACATAGCAAGACAGAGTAAGTGCGCCAGGTCAGGCCTTTGTCCTCTTATAAACCTATGAAAGCCCTCATCGAGGGCCCAACCCTCGAACCTCAATTAATACTGATTATCTTCTGGAGGCTTCTCCTTCATATTATCATATGAAGTTTGGTAGTGTACTAAGTTTCCAACACATGAACTTATTGAAGGGTATATTCATACCTCAGCATAGTCCAAAATACTATTTTATGCCAAGATACAGTAGTATTTTAAAAAGGCTCAAGTGCCCTAATTTCTGGCATAGGGTGGCTGTTGATTTTCCTTTTGATGTTAAAGGGCTGAGGGTAAGGGATGAAGAAATGGAAAAACTGGAAAATGGCAAGAAATAGAATAATGCTGAGATTATAGCAGAATTTGACTTGGACAATGACAAGTGAATTTAAATGAAGCTAGATCTCAAAAGTGATTTCTACACAAACAGACAACTAAGTTTTCTTTTGCTTTTCTTTCTTTTTAAAATGATTTTAATGTAATCTGGTAGAGTAGAAGAAAATAACTCAATGTTCTGAAAATAAATTTCCCCGAGGAGGCCATTAAAGCAGCCCTTTTGTTTCCTGTCATACTGTGAATCAGTTACAAGGACAAACTCTATTTGTTTGGGTACATTAATTTTGCTCAATGGCCTTTCTATAAAATGGGCATCAAATTGATGGGACTGGACCTCAGTAAAGAAGTTCCAATTTTCTTTGGATGGATTGTTCTGGACGTGCAGTGGAGAATTATTATTAATAGTGATTCGTGTTTACTATCCAGTGAGCACAAGAGAAAAATGGAGTTTAGAAATGCAGCTGTATCCAACTAAGTGCTGAGCACCAGGGGGCAAATTAGGGAGCAATGATCTGATCTTGACTCCTGCTTGGCCAGTCCATCTGGGCCATATTTGGCATTTTGAGCCAGAGGTGTTCTCTGTCTGTGTCTTGATTCAGAAACGCCAAGGAAGCAAGACAGGTTTGAATGAGATCGAGTCACTGAGTTATCTTCTGCAGGATCCATGTGGTGCTGATGAGCTGGATGTGTTCACATGTTTATTCCAATCTTTCTGCTGCACCTATGGGGAAGGACCAGAGAGACATGGAGCTTATATTCTGCCATGAAATCTGGCTCATACAATCTTCCTGATTCCGACATAGCCTTCAAGATCAAACCAAAACGGGTATGTGGTGGCTCTAGATTTCCCTTTGCAGGTTAAAGGGTTGAGAGCAAAACATACTAGAAGAGGGTATGCAGGATGAAACAGAGGTAAAATAACTGCATCTTCCTCAGGCTGAATCAGAACTCAGTGAGGCCGGGCAGACATGGAGTAGGGAGAGTTGCTACAATCCTCATTTCTCACAAATGTATCTGACTTTGTTGTCTGCATTCTGTATTCAACTCATTTCTAAGTCCAGTTGTTTCTCTTCTGTGGAAATAAGCAAAGATCCACCAAACTAGACCAGGCAAAGACTGTTCATTCAGAGCCACTACAACAAGGGGGTCGGCCATGGATGTTTGGCAGAAACTCAAGGCCAGGTGGAGGAGGGGGAAGGCTTCAGAGTGGAGAAAGAGAAGGCTTCAGGTGAGCCCTGAAAGGAGACTGTTGGCCTGAGAAAGCTGGAGGCAGCAAACTAGAAGGGCAGGGCACCCTTTGTGATTGGTTTAGGAACATAGTTGGCTTTCCCTGGTTGGTGCTGAGTTTGAAGCATGGACAAAAATGAGAGAAGTTGTCAGTTATTAATCAAGTCCTGGCTGTTTGCTAAAGAATTACTGCTTGCCTTCCTAAGTTGTTTGCTAGAGATAATGGGCTGGTTACTATACCTGGGGATCAGAGTTCCGTTGCTTATGTGGTCTGGCCATTGCCTCCTTGTACATTTAGTCTTTGAACTTATTTTACTTAGGTTGCTTGATCTAATTTTAACTTTTAAATCCTCTACCATATACCCATCTGTTAATAGTCATAAATTCTGCAAGTTTATGCTGTTTTCTTCTCCAAATTTTATCAAATAATGCATGTGCATGAAGTAAAAAATTTTTAAAATGGAGATGAAAGGAAAAAATAATTTCATAAACTCTCACCAGCCATGTTCTGCTTACAAATTACTGTTTTTTCTATGCATATATATCAATATAGTCTCTTAACAATTTGTGCATTAACAGCTTTCATAAATAGTTGTTGGTGTGTGTTATTCCCATTGCAGGTTTGCAGACGTGGGAAATATTTCTTATTCAACATTTAACTTCCAAAACACATGTTATGTTGGCCATAATCACTATTATGCTCATAATCACTACTAATTGAACATTTTATCTTGGATTACATGCAATTGCCTTTTCTGTGTGTCAAAAATGATCAAGTAATGGGCAATTCCTGTGATTAAACCTAGTAGATGGATGGATAGGTGGATGGATGGACAGGTCCATTTTAATGCCTTTAACCATGATCAGTTTCTACACAACTGATGACTTAAGTATCAAAGTTCTGAGTAAATGTGCTATGGCTTCTTGATAATAAAGGACACAATTTTAACTTCTCCCAATTTAGTTATTTCACCTCTTTGTTTATGACCACTATTTAGCCAATTACTAAATGGTCGTGTTGATCCTTTTCATCTGTATGTGCATTCAACTTTTTTATAAAACTGCAATCTCCCTGTCATGAGAAGATAAATCATTTTCATTTTTCAATTATTTGAGCTTTATTTTAGGACTTTGGTTGATGGCTTTTCAAGACATTGATTAGAGAAGTCTTTTTCTTTCTGGATTAAATGCATATATGATTTCTCTCTGGCTGTCTTTTATTTATATCTAGTAATTGTGAATCTAAATATATGACTAAGGTGATCTGTCACATACTATATTATGTGAATTTTAAAGGAAAATAGTTCTTTTTTAAAGAAAATCATTTCAGAAGATTGTCATTAATCAGACTAAGGATTTTGGAACTAAGTCTTGGTAAAATAAATTGTTTTTAATGAAACACTACAATTGCAAATCACTCTTGCCAATTCCTGTTCAATATTCCCCCATGATAATATTTGTGTATAGTATCTAGATTGAGGACTTGCCACATAAATTATCTCTAAGGCAGTTAACCTTATGGCTTGGTCTTTAAAAACTGCAGTTGGGGGCTGGGGACTTAGCTCAGTGGTCCCACCGCTGCCTTACAGTTTTTCCTTAGAATACCTAAGAACTGTGCAGTAGTCATTTGTGGAGGTTGTTTTTGATTTGTTTTCATTTCATTTGCAGTATTGGGGGATGAACCCAGGGCCTTTACACTGAGCTACATCCCCAGCCTATTTATCATGTTTTGTAGATCTCAGTACCTTGCAAGCAGAAGGTCCTGAGTTTGATCCCTGGTACCAACCCCCACCCCACTCACAAAACTCCCCTGCAGTTGGTAGTGTAGAATGGAGAGTAGGAATACAGAGCCAGCCATCCCAAGTTCTCTTTGCTTGATCTCAAATGTGTTATTTTCCCTGTTGAAGCTTCAGTAACTTGCTCTGTAAAACGGGGATGATATTTCCTTGAGGGAGGGAGTCCTCTGTTTCATTCAACATGCAGTTACCTGTGTCGGGCCCTCCTCTAGGCACTGCTGTTGGGTGATACAACTCCATATATACAACATTCCTGTTGCTTTTGAGGCTCTGGCCTTGCAGTGAGATAAGAGGCAGGCCAGCTTTGTTGTCTTCTGTTGTCATGACATGATTGGTGACTAAAAATATGTGCCACTTTCTGATACTTGCATGTTGTAGTTGGAGGCAGGTATATCTGGGTTCAAGTACACAATAATTTAATTTTGGGGAACTCTAAATTCTCTCCTCTCAAATATATTCCAAGGAAAATGTAAATACAGTCATGTGTTTTAAGGATGGGGATATACTCTGAGAAATGCATTGTTAGGAAGTGTGTGTCACTGTGTGAACACCATAATGTATATTCACATGAACCTAGATAGTATAGCCTGCTACACACCTAGGCGGTATGGTATATGCTTGAAATAGGCCAGGCTCTTGAGCCATGATGATTGAAATAAAGCAAGATTAGATCAACCACAAAAGAAAAGGATGTGATTAATAGATGCAGTGTAGGGACCGGGGATTTAGCTCAGTGGTTCCACTGCCTGCCCCGCAAAAGCAAAGACCTGAGTTCGATTCCTGGTACAAAAAAAAAAATAGATGCAGTAGATGCAAGATGTGTGAGGCTTCTGCCAGGGTAATAAGGCACATGATTTGATGGTAAATTCTTTGTTAAAAAGAATGAGTACACTTAAAAATAATGATTAAAAAGTGTAGTATAGAAAATACAGGGGCCAGGGATTTAGCTCAGTGGCACCGCTGCATCTGCCTCCCAAGCACAAGGTCCTGAGTTCGATCCCTGGTACTACAGGGGAAAAAAAAAGAAAATATATAAACCTGTAATTTAGTTGTTAATGACCATTATTGAGAATTATGTACCATACATGATTGTGTGCACTATGATTTATATGACTGGCAGTGCAGTAGGTTTGTTTACACCAGCATCGGCAGACACATGAGTCATGCATCCCAAATGACGTCGTGACTACTACAATGTCACTAGGTCACAGGAATTTTTCAGCCCCATTATAACCTTATGGGGTCACCATCATAGAGGTGGTCTTGTTGACTAGAATATCATTATGTGGTATGTGACTGTGATAGTTTCTGCTTCAATTCCTGTCCAGAATTGTCCAGGCACCTGTTCACACTTTACATGTATTACTTTAGTTAAATGAGATCATTAAAAGACATTATCTCCTCGGTACCCTTTGTAAACTCTTAAGTATGTAATTGGCCATTGAAATTCTCTTTTTCTTTTTCTTTTTTAACTCAGGTTGGCTTGAGGAAAGCAGTGGAAAAACAGTGTGTTTCTTGGTTAGAGAATTAAACTTTTCCCAAAGAAGTCTTGGAACTCTTCCTTGCAGCTGGCCCAGACAATTCCTCCACAGCATCCCTCTGACTCTACTCTCCATCCTGCCTAGGAGCATTAACTGGGAAGCATTTAAACAACACCATGCCTGGGCCTCATCTGAAGCAACTGCAGTGTAACATTGTGGGATGGGGTATTGAAAAGTTCTCAAGTGATTCTGTGGGGCTGCCAGGTATGCAAAGCACAGCCCCAAGAAATGCTTTTCTAACCCAGCATCTGAAGTTCTGCCAGGTGAGCATTACAGTTGCTCTGGGTAGGCAGCAGTGGAGGTTTACCCAGCTGCCCTCCTACTTGCTGGGAGGTGGTGGCCACAACCCAGCTAAGAGCTTGGGCAGGTGGATAGAAGATCTGCCTCTGCCACTATGAAAGGGCACTGACTGCATTTAATATGTTTTACAGTTGTAATAAAACTGCTTTTATAATTGAAGCCTTTGCAGATTACAGAGTGCTTTCAAGTGCACCATCTCCTTGAAATAAATTTACTCTCTGTGTTACTTTTTCTCACTGCTGAGACAAAATACCCAACACCCAAAGTTAGAGGGGAAAGGGTTTATTTATTTAGCTCACAGTTTGTAGAGGTTTCAGTACATAATCAGCTGGCTCCAAGGCAGAGTGGCACATGGCAGAGGGTGTTCCAGAGGAGAAACAGTTCATGGCACCCACAAGGTAGCAAAAGCAACAAGGGAACCTAACAGCATCTTTCTGCTCCTTTTATCTTATTCAGAATAGGGCAGTGCCAAACCAATCACTCTAGTGTAGTGGTTTAGTAAGCACATGTCCTCAGTCCTAGTATCACACACTCTAGATTCTCCCACCTCAGAAAAAGCCCCATCTACAACTGCATGAGACTTTAGGGGAACATTGGGGACATCAAGACACAAGCCATAGCATTCTGTCCCTGCCCCCCCCAAGACTTATGCACACCCCTTTATGCAAAAGGCGTTTAGTCCATCTCCAAGAGTTGCCAAAGTCCTAACAGTTTCAGCACTGCTGAAAAGCTGAAGTCCAAAGTCTCCTCTGAGAGTTAAGGCAAACTCTTAGCTGCAAGTCCATAGCTTCCACTGGCAGATCTTCTAAATTCAGATACAGAGAAACTTATGCTCATCATAGGAATCTCAGAAAACTCAGAAAACTAGGAGAAGACATAAGACAACTTCCAAATTCTATCGCCCAAAGATAGTATTGTTATTTTATTTTTTTCATTATGTAGAGAACACATTAATCAAACCTATGTAAAAAGACTTTACACCATTTAATACAGTGTGTTATCCCTGCACAAGTGGAAAATTTTTAATGTTTCTAGACTGATATTGTTGATTTCTGTACAGTTGTTGATACTTTATAAATTTCTTCCCAGTTGCTTTTAATGAATTTGTTATAATTTTTGTCAAAAATTATGTTTTCCTTAGGAGTTTATAAAGCAAAAAATGAAAGTTTCTCCTGTCCTGCAACTTGTCACTCATCTCAGCCCCTCCTTCCTCTCACTAAATTACATTTTTGGGAGATAGCTGTGGTCAGTGGCCTTTACATACAAGCCCTGTCAGGCTTTCCTTTTCTACGTACATGAATTTAAGAAGTTTTACTTTTCTCATGTGTATTCTTAGAATATGTGCAATTTCTACTGAGATTTTACTCTCCCCTCTGTCCCCAACATTATGCTGTAATCTCTCATGAGGATAATTTTAATAGCTGCCTACTATCATATCAAATCCATGTATTTTAATTTGCTTAATTATATGCTGTCAAATACGTAGGGTGCTTCCAGTTTTTTGCAGTTATAAATCCTTCAGTGACTATCTTTGCACACACAGCCCTTTCTGTTCTGCTTGGTCAATTTCTGTAGATAAATCCACACTCTAGGAGAGCATTCGTGTGTCATGCTGATGATTCTTGGGCTATGCAGCTACCTACCTGTTTTATAGTAACAGAGAAAGTAGCATAGGTTTCTGGGGTCAGACAAACCTATATTCAAACTCCAGCGTTGCCATTGCTTAGTTGTATGACCCTGGATAGTCACTTAACCTTCTTGGACACTCATATTTTGCATTTCTGGTATTGAGCTAACAAAGGCTACTTAACAGTGTTCTTAATGAACATTATTTTGAAAGGCACTTAAGTTTATACCTTCCCTGAATAAGCACTAAGTAAAAGGTATTTCTTATATCTCCTTTAAAACATTTTCTGGTCTGTAAAAAAAATTGAGGTTTGACTTACATGCTTACTATCTTTGTTACTTTCTTGTCACTGAGACCCAGTATCCGAGACCCTCAACCTAAAGGAGGAAAGGTTTATTTGGGCTCACAGTGCGTAGAGGTTCCAGTCCATAGGCTGCTGGCTCTGAAGCACAGCCGCACGACAGAGGGGCCTGGCAGAGGAGAAGATGAGGAGAAGGGCTCGGAGTGCGATGGCGGAGAGGCGGGGAGCGTGAAGGGGGAGCGGGGAGGAGAGAGACCCTCCGGCCACGCCCCCAGGGACCACCTCCTCCGCCCAGGCTTCGCCGCTCAACATCAGATTCAGCTATGAACTCATCAGTGGACTAACCCACTGGTTAGTAGCATGTCTGCATGATCTACCACCTCCCCAAAGCCCCACCTAAGAGTGCATGAGGCTTTGTGTGTGTGGGGGGGGCACATCTATGTAAACCATAGCAGTTATAAACTTCTGTGTGCACATATTTTAGGTATCCAGCTTGACAGTGTTTTTACCTATATGTAAACCAAGGCACCACAATTCAGATCTAGGGATAGACCCCAGAAGTTCCATATGTCCATTCCCACTCAGTAACCATCCCCTCCCCAGAGAGGACTGCTGACTTCTGTCACCATGGACTCATTTTTTTTTTCTTTAAACTCTGTTTAAAGGAACCAAAGCATATGTAGTCTTGTATTTATGGTGTCTTTCGCTCAATAATTATGTCTGTAAGGTTTAATCCACGTTGTGTTAATAGTTTGTCCCTTTATAATGAGTCACATTCCGGTGTATGAATATCCCCACATTTATTAATCCACCCAGGGCCAGGGATTTAGCTCACTGGTTCTGGCACATGCCTCACAAGCACAAGGTCTGAGTTCGATCCCCGTTACCAAGAAACAAAAAGCTTATTAATCCACCTTCCTGTGGGTGGGCTTTTGAGTTGTTCCTAGCTTGCAGTTGTCACAAATACTTCTGTACCTGTCTCTAGTGGATACAGAGCCCTCATTTCTCTCATGTCTCTGTCTAGGAATGAAATTTCTGGGTCATGGCGTGGGGGAATGTTTAGCTCTTCTCGATATTTCTTTTACTTTCCAGGAAGACAGATTTTGGAGTGTTAACAGTCATTGCCATGGCTCGCTCCCCACAGGTTCATGTGCTGAGAGCATGGTCCCCAGTATGGCAGCACTGGGAGGCGGTGGGGCCTAGTGACAGATAACTAGGTTACTGGGGACATCACCCTTGCAAGAGATTAAGGTGGTTTTCTCAGGACTCTTGTGAGTTTCTGAGAGAATAGGTTGTTACAAAAATAAGCCTGGCCCCTGAACTCTGTGGCTTCCTGTCTCATCATGTGAATGCTCATCGCATGCACTCCTGCCATGCTGCCACCCATTATGTGGTGAGGCCGCCAAGGGGAGCTCATCAAAGCCTGAGTATTTGGGCTGCCCAATCTTAGGCTTCCAGCCTCCAAAACAGTGAGGTAAATCAACCTTTTGTTCTTGAAAGGGTACCCAGGCTCAGGTACCTATAGCAATAGAAGACAGGCTTATGTAGTCATTTACATAGTAATTCAATAAATGTTACATGCACCAGGAACTGTGCTTTGTCCTGATTTGAGAGGCTCCAGGGTTAGTTAATTGAGAGGATCAAAGATGTCATTAAGGACCAGTTTTCCTTTTCACCATCTTTGAGTGTTTTTGAGTGCTGAACTTTCTCCTAGGTTTGTACCCTTAAGGTCTCCAGATGGCTGCTGCAGCTCCAGGTATAGCATCTTAAGACCTCATCCAAAAACAAGAAGAAGAGAGTGAATGGGTTCTTCTTGTGTGTGTGTTTTATTTTATGTATTTATTTATATGATATATAAAGGATTTATAAGGTAGGCTTGTAATGGCCACTTGCAGAGTCAGGTATGGAAGAATCCACAAGGACCACCTAGAGTGTTGGAGAGCCAGAGGGTTCAGGTGAAAGTCAAAGGGCTTGAGTTCACTGCGGAGTCTGGTGTGAGTCTGTATCAGAAAGTTGAAGAGTCTGTGCTGGAAGTCTGCAGAAGGATGTCCAAAGGCGATGGTGAAGACAGGAGCTCCTCCAAAGAAGCAGAAGTGAAACTTCCTTCTTTCCCTTTTTCTTCCCTTCAGGCTGCAAGCCTATTGGTTGGTGTCACCCACATCCAGGGTGGGTCTTCTGTCTT
Source organism: Heterocephalus glaber (assembly GCF_053883595.1). Classification (NCBI taxonomy): domain Eukaryota; kingdom Metazoa; phylum Chordata; class Mammalia; order Rodentia; family Bathyergidae; genus Heterocephalus; species Heterocephalus glaber. The sequence continues at coordinate 19,369,707 of NW_028258325.1, read as the reverse complement.
CAGTATGTCAGTCATCCAGATATACGGAGAACTGTGCTAAACCAATCTGCTAGGTGTTTCTTATTCAAGTTGGCACCACAATTAACTATCACAGGCCCTGTTGGCTAAGTTGGGTGATATACTCAGGCCAGAACAGCAAAGAAACCAGAGATAAAGCATATCCAGCATTTTAAACATCCTTACGGTCACAAATGTTCATCCAGTAAAGAAGGAAAATGGTCATAGATAAGCAACCACTGATACCTCCCATGGCTACTTTCTACTGGTTTAAACTCAGGTCAGTAACTTATTCTCATTGAGGATTTTTTCATCAGAAAAATGGAGGCAATTACAGTTGCTTTAAAGATTAGGGTCAGTATTAAATGAAATAAAATAACGTGATGTGATGGACACATAAGTGTCAAATGAATGTGAATACTCTTCCTTTATATTATCCTTACTTCCACAGTGCTCAGCATTTGTGAAGATTTCATCAAGAATTATTTAAATGACAAGCCATTTGAGAAAAGCAAAGAGAAGAAACAGAATTCATTGCATGTTGTGATACAAGTCTGTGTAATTTATAAATTATACGACATACAGAAATTGTAGTTTATTATTTGGGGATGCAAAAGACTATGTGGAAATCTGAATCAGCACAGGGAGATGTATTGCAGTTAACCAAATTGTGTTGCTTCACAAATACATGAAAAAATATGATCATGTGAAGGATATTGGACACCAAATGGGCTTTAGTTTTAACTGTTTGTTTTAATAGCTCATTAAAATATGTGATTGGTGGTGCTTTTTATGACAGTAATGAATTTCACCAATATGAGACTTCGTTGTGGCTCTCTAGTACTAAATCTTTTTAGTGGAGAAATAAGAGACTTAGTATGCTAGTGTCTTCCCATGCACACTAATGGCCAATTCCTCCTTCTGCTGCTATTCCTGCTTTTCTACAAATTGCAGCCTGTGAGTGTGGGTAGAAGGGGTGTAATTCTAGGCATTGGTGCTGAGGAAATTGGTGTCATCCCTCATGATCTTCAGAATTTGCCTTCCTATGGTTGATTTTCTTTTTCTTTGTTTTTTTTTTTGGTTGATTTTCATTTAAGTACAAACATTCTTCTTTCTTGTAGGGCATACGATGGCTTCTTCAGGTTTTATACTTTAAAAAAGTAAGAATATATGGATGTCTAAGACTCTTATTTCAATATTAGAAATTCAGCTTAACCTCATAATCACAAAAAAATGGATTGATTCACACGAGAAAATTCTAGATCATACTGGCTGCAGGCATGGCTGGATCCAGGAGCTCAAATGTTGTCAGAGAGTTGGTTTGCATGTCTCTTGTCTTTCTGCCCACTTCCCTTTATCACGGCTCCATTCTCAGATAGGCTAATTCCTAGAGATGACAAGCTACCTGCCAATATTTTTTCTTTTTAGCAAATGCAGCAGAAAAAAAAAAGACTCTTTTTTCAAATACTTCCAGAAAGAGTACAGTGGTAACTCAGTTCATGAACTTGACTCTTCCCATGATTCCAGTTGCAAACTGAGTTGGACAAGAACTGAATCAAATTCAATAGTTAGGTTCATTGTTGACCTTGTGGTGAAATTTGATTTGTTTTTTTCCTGTTCAGTTTGCGACCAGAATTGTGGAGAGAATTGAGTTCATGAATCAAGGCACCACTGTGGTATCCACTCTGGAAGGGAAAGGGTAGGGACAGGGCTGATGCTGAACCAAAGAGCATCACATAGCTGACACCAGATTGGGCAGTGGCTGGGCTGCAACTCCCGTTAACTCTTTTGAAGGAAGGAGCAGTGGCAAGCGAGTTATCCTACTGCTTCTTCACTTCATTCCTCTTCATCTTCATTTTTCCCTTTCCTCTTTGTTTCTCCAAAGTCTAAGGAAGTAAGTGGGTGAGAGCCAATCCTAGTTGGGGGTAATGAGGGTGATAGAGTCCCAGAGGTGGCGATTGTGTGTTTGGGAGGAATCTGGTTAATCCAGCCTCTATTTTTCCATCGCAAATCTTTTTGTCCAAGAAGAAAGGAAAAACTTCAGCTCCACTAGGGCAAGTACCTGGCATCTCATGCACTACTGTATTCCCAGCATATCCCAGCCTAGTGCCTGGGCCTTCAGAAGTATTCGCAAAATATTGTTAGATTGTAGAAAAGAAGGCATCTGAAGAAGCTGCAGGGTTTCCTCCCTTTAGTTGTCTTGAAGGGCATGGGCTACAGAGCTCTTGCGTTTAAATTCAAGCATCTCGGCTTTGCCCTTATCAGCTGTGTAATTTTGGACATGTTACTTAGCTTCTCTGTGACTTGGTTCTTTTTTCTTAAACTGGGAAATTTTTTCCAGTACTGGGGATTGAATTCAGGGCCTTTTGCAGAGCTACACATCCATTCCTTTTTAAATTTTTAACTTTTCAGACAGGGTCTTGATAAGCTGCTAAATTGCAATTTGCATTTCTCTTACCTCAGCCTCCCAGAATGCTGCAATTACAGATGTGAGCCACTATGCCCAGCTATGGCTCAGGTTCTTTATCTGAAAAATGGAGATGATAATAACAGGATTGTTGAGAGGATTAAATAAATTAATACACATAAAATACTCATGTGATGGTTCGGATCTCCGATTACCTCTATCTAACCATCTATGGGAAGAATGCACTTCCCCGACCCCGCTGAAGGCAGACTTGGCCTCATGACTTGCTTTAGCCAATGAAATGTGAAAAAAAGCAGCCGGTGTCACTTCTGCATGGAAGCACCGAAAGCCAGTGTGTATTTCAACATGATGCTGTATAGTAAAAAATCTGACCTTGCCCAGGAAAAAGGACAGGGCTTTGCCCCCAGCTTTTATGTTATACCCGATAGAAAGGTCTTTGCTGCAGGTAGGGGCTGACACCCCCAGTAACCTTAAGGCAGGGTAGTGATGTCCCAGAGACCAATCACGTGATTTAGGGTGGGGGTTGTGGGTCATGTGGATACTGAGTTCGACATGGATACTGATGCAGTAGTATCTGTACTTCACCCAACCATGCCGGAAATTGTTGGATCCATGGTGCCTCTGTGATGAAGCCCCAGTGAAAATTCTGGACATGGAGACTCAGGTGAGCAATGCTCTGTATTGTTACACATCGATGTTGGGAGAGTAATGTATCTGGAGCACGGTGGAGCTTTGGGTTTGAGACTTTCCCAGTCCTGCCCCATACCTCTCTTCCTTTAGCCATTTCTGACCAGTGTTCTATCCCTGTCATAAGTGGGACCAGGTGCATACCAACTTTCAGTGATCCCTGAGCCTTTCCAGTAAACTACAGTTTACTTTTACTGTTTAGTTTAGGAATGATGAGCTTGTAGTTAATGGTTAGTGTCAGACGTAGGGGCAATCTTGGAGGGTGGGCCCTCAAATCCTGTAGTTTAGCTACCCACTTGGGCTCTGGGTAAGTAGTTCTCACCGTTGATGCCTCAAGTTTTTTTTCTCAGGCATTTTTTCCTAGTGACAGAAAGCTAACACAGTCATGTACAGTTATTATAGTAATATAGGTATTATAGATCACCCATGAATCACACAAAATTATATGTGTAGTGTCTGTTCTTTAAATCTCAGGGTAACTGGCAGTGTCTCAGATATTGGTCACCCTGTTAAACTGGGGCTAGGAATGAAGGTGGTGATATCACCAAATTAGAGTTCCAAACAACTTGTGCAGCATGAACAAGAAACTTCTACTTATTTAAACCACTGAGATGTGGGTTTTTTCACAAACTGTCCCATTCTAACTGATTCAGTGTGGCACAGGGCCTTGCACATAGCAAGCACTCAATAAGTATCAGCTACTATAAATACTATAAAAATAAATACTGTATGATACTATACTATACTATACTATACTATACTATACTATAAATACTATATCACTGTTATAGTTTGCCTCTGGAATGTTGCCCCATGAAGCTCCTGCACTGATGTCTTGATGGCACTATTAGGAGGTGGTGGAAACTTCAGGAGGTGAGGCCAGGGTTGAGGAATAAGTCCATTTCTTGTTGCTGAGACAAAATACCTGATACCCTAAGTTAAAAGAGGAAAGTTTATTGTAGCTCACAGTTTGTAGAGATTTCAGTTCATAGTTGGCTGGCTCTAAGGCAGTGTGGTATGGCAAAGGAGAAACAGTTCATGGCAGGCAGAAGGCAGAAGGAAGCAAGGCAGCAAGTAGTGAAGTAGTAAAGCAGCAGCCAGCCTGCCTTCTTTCTGTCCTTTATATCCATCCAGACAACTTCCTTTTAGGTGGTACCACTCATACCCAGGGTGGGCCTTCCCATTATCCACACCCAAAAGTATGCCAAACAAATCAGTGGACTAATTTAGTAATCACACACCCTTAATCCCAGCATCACACATCCTAGATCCAGCTACCTCTGAAAAGCTCCACCACATGAGGCTCTGGAGGGACATCTAGACACAAGCCATAACAAGCACTGAACAATTGGATTTAAAGTATCAGGGTGGCTCCTTTCACTTTTTTTGTGTCTTGGAGTTGAGCAGAAGGATGAGCATAACCAGGACCTTCAGCTCTGGGTCTACCTGGAGTCTTTCATGAGTAGTGGTCTTGGGCAGCTTTTTACATGGAAGCTCCCAGAGAAAGGCCCAAAAACCAGGTGGAAGCTTCCAGCTTCTTAATGGTAACCTGGTAAGCAAGCACAAGTGAGCAACTGCCATGTGCTACTGGCGAAGGCAGGCATGGAGCCACCTAAACCAAAGGGAAGAGGGTGTGGACCCCATCTTTTGATGGGATGAGTGTCAAAGGATTCCTGGCCATTTAAATTATTTATTTATTTTTGGAACCGGGGATCGAGCTCAGGACCTTGCACTTGTGAGGCAGGTGTGGTGCAACTGAGCTAAATCCCCAGCCCCTTCCTGGCCATTTTAAATCCAACTAATAAATACCATAGACCAGGTATAGTAGAGCCTGAGTTTCATGTGATCAGGGCTGGAAGTATTAAATGACTAACAGTGTTAGACAGAGCAAAGATTGAGTATTCATATTCATAACTATGGCCAAATCCAGAAGCAGAAAGATTAAAATTAAACTAAATAATCATTAAAACTACTGAACAGAAAAAGTAAACAGCATGTAAAGGAAATAATAATATATTTAACCCATAAAGGGTCACCTGCATTTCTTTCTTTCTTTCTTTCTTTCTTTCTTTCTTTCTTTCTTTCTTTCTTTCTTTCTTTCTTTCTTTCTTTCTTCCCTCCCTCCTCCCTCCTTTCTTCCCTCTTCTCTCATCTCTCTATCTCTCTTGCTTTCTGTCTTTATAGTATTGTGGATTGAATCCAGGGAGCACTGAGCTATATCACTAGTACTTTTTACTTTTTTTGTGTGTGTGTGAGACAAGTTCTCCCTAAATTGCTCAGGGTAAACTTCAACTCATTATCCTCCTGCCTCAGCCTCTCAGAGTTCTGGGAATACAGGCATATATTACTGCAGTCCACTAAGATTTACATTTCCAATTTCAAAAATTACTACAGAATTATAGTAATTAAGATGTGTAGCTGGGGATTTAGCTCAGTGGTTCCACTGCTGGCCTTGCAAGTCCAAGGACCCGAGTTCGATCCCCAGTACCAAAAAACACACAAACCACCAAACAACAACAAAAAACAAATAAAGATCCATGGTGCTAGCCTGAAAGTAGATCAATAGAGTAGAACTGATAATTCAGAAATAAGCCCATTTATGGTCAATTCCTTTTTGACACAGTTGCCAAGAACTACTTGGTAGGGGAAAGATTAATCTTTTAACCAATAGTACTGGGACAACTAGATATCCACAGGCAAATAAATGAAGCTGAATTCTTATCTCAGACCATATTTTAAAAAGTAATTCAAGAATTAGCCAAAAAACCCAAATAAATGTAAGGGCTAAAACTATAAGACCTATAGAAGAAAACATGGGGGTAAATCTTTGTGACTTTGATTTAGGCAATGGTTTCTTAGATATGACACCTACAGCATAGCAATTAAAGAAAAATGGATTAATTGGTATTTATTAAAATGAAAATCATTTTCTGGGCATAGTGGTGCACACCTGTAATCCCAGCACTCTGGGAGGCTGAGGCAGGAAGGTCATGAGTTGGAGCTCAGCTTAAACAACTTAGCAAGATTGTCTCAAAATAAAAAATAAAAAGAGCTGGGGGCATAGTTCAGTGGTAGAGCTTCCCTGGGTTCAATGCCCAGTACTGAAAAACAAACTAAATAAATAATAAATAAATAAAATTTAAAACTTTAGTGCTTCAGAGGATACTTTCAAAAAGGTAAAAAACACAACCCATTGAATAGGAGAAAATATCTTCAAATCATGTATTGGATAAGAGACCAGTATGCAAAATGTATTATGAAGAACTCTTACAAGTCAACAATAAAAAGACAATCCATTAAAAAAGTGGGCAAATTACACAAGAAATGTCAACAATTAACAAATTGGATTATATCAAATTTTAAAAACTTCTGCACAGCAAAGGAAACCAACAGAGTGAAGACACAGCCTACAGAACGAGAGAACAATTTTGCCAGCTACTCCTCAGACAGAGAATTAGTATCTCGCATATATAAACAACTCAAAAAATTAGACTCCCCCTCTGAGTAAAAGACCCAGTCAGAAGTGGTCATCTGAAATGAATAGATGTGTCTCAAAGGAAGAAGCACAAGGGCCTGGGATTTAGCTCAGTGGTTCCATTGCCTGCGTCACAAGCACAAGGTCCCGAGTTCGATCCCTGGTACCAAAAAAACAAACGAAGAAGAAGCACAAGTAGCCAATACAGTAGGTCTGAAGAAACATTCATCACTGCTGGCTATTAGAGAAATCCAAATCAAAACAATACTGAGATGCCATCTCACTCCAGAAAGATTGGCCATCATCAAGAACTTAAAAAACAACAAATACTGGTAAGGTTGTGTGGGAAAAGGAGCCCTTCTTTATTGTTGGTGGGAGTGTAAACCCCACATGGTATAACCACTATCCAAATCAGAATGGGGATTCCTCAAAAAACTAAAAGTAGGGGCTGGGGATTTAGCTCAGTGGTTTCGCTGCCTGCTGTGCAAGCTCAAGGACCTGAGTTCAATCCCCGGTACCAAAAAAACCAACCCCCCCCCAAAAAACCCTAAAAATAGAACGTGCATTTGACCCAGCTATACTTCTTTTGGGCATCTTCCTGAAAGATTTAAAGGATCCTATTACAGTGAGACATTCATACCCATGTTTATAGTGGCATAATTCACAATAGCTAAACCTTGGTAGCAGCCTATACGCCTGTCAACAGTTAATGGATAAAGAAAATGTATATATACAGAATGGAGCACTACTCAGTCATAAAGAAGGTTAAATTTGACTCATTTGTAAGCAAATGGATGCCTTGAGACCATAATGCTTAGTGAAATCAGACACAGGAAGTTAGACATGGCATGGTTTCTCTTATTTGAGAAACCCCAAATACAAATAATTTAAAGAGCAAAATAAAAGACAGATGATAGGAAACAAGAAGGTAGAATTTATGGAGGTGAGAAGGGGTCCTAGGGATGGATGGAGATGGGAGGGAGTGGAGGAGAAGGTGAAGTGAAAAGGATCAAGACATGATATATATATGTACCAGTGCACCAAGATGAATATATTTATTATGTATCACAAGCACATACTAATAAAAAAAATATATAAAAAGTGCACAAATGATTTGCATAGAAATTTATAGAAATGACCAATAAGCTCATTAAAATATTCAAATCAAATGCAAATCAAAATCACAGTGAGATATGCCACACCTTCTAGCATAGCTATAATTTAAAAGATAATAACAAGTGTTGATCAATATGTGAAGAATTTTGTTTTGTTTTGTTTTTGGTACCAGGGATTGAACTCGGGTCCTTGCGCTTGCACAGCAGGCGGCGAAACCATTGAGCTAAATCCCTGGCCCAATATGTGAAGAACTTTGAACCTTTATATATTGCTGATGGGATAAGATGCAGACAGTTGCTCTGGGCAATTATCTGGAAATTACTCTAAAAATTAAACAAATGCTTACCAAATGACCCATAAGTTTTAGTCCTAGGAATAGTATACACCCCAGATAACTGAAATGATATATGTGGATACAGCATTTCTAGGGAGCAGATTGCAAATAGTTACCATAACTTTAAGTGCATACACACTTTCACCCATAAATTCCACCTCTGGTAATATATTCTAGTGAAATATATGTTATATAGTAAAATTGGAAACAACTGAAATTATCTATCAATAGTAAATAAGTTATGATACAATTTCTATTAGGAATACCCACCCAGCTCTTGTTAAACAGGATACCATGTTTCTGGGTCCACAGCCCTATTCCCCTCTGTATTTTCTCCCTTTCTCTGGATATGGCATGGACAGAACTGGACAAATATCTATTTTTCCTCCCTTGGATCCAGCTCTGCAAAGATGAACCATGTATATGAAGCAACAGAGGGGAGAAGGTGTAACTGGTCAAGAGTTCCTCTCTGTTAGAGGCTATGCTGAGTTGCTGCTATGTTTCTCTATGTCACTTGGGGAAAGAAAGATGCCCCTCGCTATCGTAAATGAGAGAAGAGAACGATGATTGGGAATGCCCGGGCTCACAATTTCACTTTCTTGGAGGAAAGTCAATAAAAGATGTAAGGACAGCACTTACTTTGGACAGGCCAGTCCCTGGGGCCTGCAGAGCCAGGTAAGTTTGAGCCTAGACTGGGCAACTTAGCAGCCTGGCAAGACTTTGTTTCAAATGAAAGTATGTAAAGAAAAACGTTGGGGATGTAGCTCAGTGGGAAGGTCCCTGGTTCAATCCCCAGTACAAAAAAAAAAAAAGAGAAAGAAAGAAAGAAAGAAAGAAAAAGAAAGAGAAAGAGACCTGCTGGAAACCAGGAGCTCCTGATATCTATTCTTAAGTCACTGAGAAAGCCTCCTTAACTTAGGGCTCAAGCTGTTTGGCAATCTGTGGACCCCACATTTAGTCAGAGGGGTGCAAACTATATGGGCTAATAGACTGTGCTTAGAATTGAGTGGTCTTTGCCTTTTTTGGTCCTGAAATTTCTACCACATTGTGATGAAGTCTAAGTAAAGTGGTTGGTGTGGAGGGGGCCTGAATCTCAGGACCTCCTAATATATCTAGGCTATGGTTTGGACATGGTGTGCCTCGCCCAGGGGTTCATGTGCTGGCAACCTGGTCCCTGGATGGCAGTATTGAGGTGGGGGCACTTCATGGAAGGGGCCCTGGTGGATGGTAAATACTGTAATTTGGGGCGGTGCTGCCCTCATGAATGGAATAGTGCTGTCTCCTAGGAATGGGTCAGGGCTCAGGGATCTGGATTAGTTCCCCAGAGAATGGGTTGTTACAAGCGAGCCTGGGACCTCTCCTCAGTCCCCCTTCTTGCATGAGTCCCTGCTATGTGATTCATCTACCAGGCAGCCCTCACCAGAGGCCCCCCATACCCCTAAGTGCTGGTGTTATGCCCTTGGGCCTCCAGCACTGTGAGAGAAATAAACCCCTTTTGTTTACATATCACCCAGCCTCAGGTAGCTTGTTATAGTGACACATAACAGACTAAGACAGTCTATCACTGAAAGGGATAGATGCCCACAATATATTAAGTGGAGGAAAAACAGCTGTCTATTTTAGGAGATGGGGGCCCTAATATGTCTGGCTGTATTACTCATTTTACTTTGTATATGTATATCAAAATATAATGTTGTTTACCTTAAACATATACTATTGGAAAGACTGAAAAATAGTATATATTGTGATTTCTTTATATTAAAATACAAATATTTACAGGGAAAAATATTTTAGTGGATGTGTATCCAGCCTGGTAGCAGCAGCTATCACTGGGTGGTATTTCTGGAAATGATGTTTATCTTCTTTCATACATTTCACTAATGTTTGATTATTTTTTTGCAGTGGGCATGTATTTTATTTTATTTTGTTTTTGAGCATGTATTTTATAAAGAGAAGAAACAAAACTAGTTTTCAGAAAATGCCTTTGTGAGAGGATCAGGTAGATAGTATCGGTCTCAGGAGGTGGACTTTGGAATCTGGGAGGCCAACAGTGACATGCCGAACAGCAAGCGCAAGGGTGATTCCAGACTTCAGGGCACAGCGGGTCACAAGATGCCGGGGTCGTGTCTCCTCCTGTGTTATATGAAGTTAAAGGAAGGCTGGGAACTGGTATGGTAGATGGAGGATTGCTATGGGCTGAGTTGTGTTTCCCCAGTTCCAGGGCTGGAGCCCTAACCCCCAGTTCTTGAGAACCTGACTCCATTTGGAGAGAGCGCCTTTGAGGAGGTGGTCAAGATGAGGCAATTAGCATGGCCCCCATTTAATCTGACTAGCGGCCTCATAAGGGGGCGTTTCGGCACATGGAGACAGCAGGGAGCACTCACATAGGGCAGGTGACCTCCTGCAAGCCAAGGAGAACAGCCTCAGCTAAACCCAAACCTATTGACACCTGGACTTCGGACTTGCAGCCTACAAAACTGTGAGAAATAAATTTCAGTTGTTCAAGCCACCCAATCTGTGACATTTTGTTATGGTGGCCTTAGGAAACTAACTCCAAGATATTCACAATTTTAGGCTTTTGAGTGGTAAAATGTGTAAAAAGTTCAACTAAATATTTTCACAAATTCTGTGGGGTTTTTTGGCCTTCATTCAGAATACAAGTATTTCATAAGCAAAACTTCTTCAAATAAGTTGTGTTTACTTATGATTTCACATAATTATAGGCCTCCTCAGTTTCATTTCATTCCAATATAGAACATAAATGCATCCAAATAGAAATAGGTGCTTCAGAAATGATTCATCTTGCAAGTTGAAATATTCTAAAATGCAATTATAGAATTGCAGCATCAATATTATATACCATCTGGGACCTCATTGTTTGATTTGTTCAGTGCCTCCTGTGCCTACGATAAGATTAATTTCAAGTTTCCCTGTTTGCAAATCATGTTTCCAATAACTGCATTTTGGCACTTCATTTCATAAATACTTGATTAAAGCTTTTCAGAGGCACACAGTAAAGTTCTCAACTCATCAGGCATCAGAAAAATATCAAAAGTCACAACAAAGTATCACTACATGCTAGAACAGATAGAGTCATAGTACTAAGTGTTGGCACGGATAAGGTGCAGTGGAAACCTGTGTTGCTGATGAGAATGCAAAAAGGTACAGTAACTGGCAAACACTGCAGCATCACCTTATAAAGTTAGATTCATTTCTAACCAACCCAGAAATTCTACTTTCGGGCTGGGGATTTAGCTCAGTGTTTCTGCCACCTGCCCTGCAAGAGCGAGGACCTGAGTTTGATCCCTGGTACTGGCCCCCCCCCCAAAAAAAAGTGCCGGTAAGAAATTCTACTTTCGAGTACTGTATTTACCCAAGGAAATAAAAATATATAGCCAAATAAAATATGTATGTGAATGTTCATAGCACTGGGAACATCTCAAATGTCCATTCCTAATGAATAGATGTAGTGTGTCTATACCATAGAAAACCTCCTAACAATAAAAAGAAAGGAAATAGTTATATAAACAACAATGTGAGTGCATCTCAAAAAATATTAAAAGAAGTCAATCACCAGAGGATCCACACTATATAAGGCCATGTGTAATATGTTTATGTAATTTCACTGTAATATGTAAAATGATAGTGATGAGAAGCAGATCAGTGGCTTCCTTGGGCCTGAGTGAGGAGCTACGATTGACCATTGTGTTAGCTTTCCATTACTGTAACAAACACCCAAGATAAATCCATTGATAAAGAGAAAAGGTTTACTTGGGCTCAGGGTTTTGCAGGTTTCAGGCCATGATTAACTGGCCTTGTGTTTTGGGTCTGGACCAGCATGTCCTGGCAGGGAATATCCGATGGGGCAAAGCTCCTTACTTCACTGGTGGGAAGTGAAAGAGAGGGAAGAGAGGAAGAGGCTAGTGCCCCATAGTTCCCTCTCCGGGCATACCCCAAGTGACCTGAAACCTCTCAAAAGGGCCCGTCTCTTAAAGGTCCCAGCCTCTCCCAGGAGCACCCCAGGCCAGGGACCAAGCTTTTAACAGATGGGGCACTCGGGAGCCAAAGTATAGCAAACACATACAGTTTGGGAAACTTTTTGGGTGGAGAATTACTCTATCTCTTGCTTGTGTTGATGGATGAATGATTGTCTACAATCACCAAAATTCTGGGGCCGGGGATTTAGCTCAGTGGTGCTGCTGCCTGCCCCGCAAGCGCAAGGTCCCGAGTTTGATCTCTGGTACAAAACAAACAAACAAACGAAAATTCACCTGGGCATTTAAAAGGCAGTATAAGAATTAACTCGATAAACAAAAAAAAGGAAGAAAAAATTTCCACCTAATTTTGAACAATACACAACCAAAATCAAGGGGATTTGTTTATAAAAAGTTTAATACAATGATAAAATGCTTATACTGGTTTACAGAATAGCTGTTCAGAAGCTCAAATGTTTTTAAGTGTCTGTCATCCAATTGATGAAAAGCAGCAAAAAAGAAAGCGCACAATGCCACGCTGAAATATGTTCTTATATTCAACATCAGCACTGTCACAAGATTTTGTAGTTCAGTTATACTATGTGAACATAAAAATACTTGTAAAATTTGTCAATTGCAGTTTTTTCCCTCTTTTTTAGGGGTGGGGGCATGATACTGGGGATTGAACCCAGGGCTTTGTGCATGCTAGACACTCTACCACTGAGCTACATCCCTAACCCTTTAAATTTTTTATTTTGAGACAGAGCCTTACCAAGTAGCCCAGGCAGGCTTTGAACTAGAGATCCTCCTATCTTTGCCTCCTAGGTATCTGGGATTACAAGTGTGTGCCACCATGCCTAGCTTTAGGCACAGATTTCTTAAAATGACTTCTAACTTTACAATCAGGTGTTGATGCATCCCCAAAATTTGTGTTTATTCACACAGCTAGTGAAATAATTACAGCCCATAGGATGATGGGAAAAATTGTCAACAAATGTTATGTCAAATGTCCTATCATCATTAACTTTGTTGGGAAACAGATGTTCAGAACTTAATCTTTCATAAAATGCATACTTTGTAGTTCTTGAAAAAGAAGGAAAAAAGGCACAGGTCATTGACCACTCCAGATTTAAAGTGGGAGCACTCATTGCTGAGTATGCATCTCATTCCTACTGGATACGGCCATGGCAGAGGCTGGCACTGTGTGGAGTCTTCTAAACTCTTCCATGTTCTTCTCTTAGATAAAGTTTGCATATGGTAAAATGCAGAGACTGCTTTCCATGTAGGTTTTAACAAATGTATATGACTATGTTACCCATGCCCAAATAAAGAAGGGACATTCCCACCATTCCTCAGTTTTCCTTCTGATTAATCCGTATGCCCATAGGTGATGTGTGTTCTATTGCCATGGATTCATTTTTAAACTTCATATAAATGGAATTATAACATGAATGCTTTTCAGTTTGGGTTCTTTACCACAACATTATGATTGTGAGATTCATCAAATTGTTACATATATTACTAGTTATTCTTTTTTCAATTTTTAAATTGCCAAGTAGTATTCTATCCCACGAATTTACCACAATTTATTTATCAGTCTTCCTACTGATGGACATTTGTGTTGTTTTTGGTTATTTACTATTATAAATAAAGTTGCAATAAATGTTTTCGTATAAGACTTGTAGATGTGTACTTTCATGTCTCTCATTTTTTAGTTTCTCTTTTTGTTGGTGTATGTTTCCAATACATAATAATTACATTCATCTTTTTTGTTTTTTTTTTGAGACAGGGTCTCACTATGTAGTTCAGGCTGGTCTTGAACTCACTATGTAGCCCAGGCTGGCTTTGAACTCACAGTGATCCTCCTGCCTTAGCCTCCCAAATGCTGGGTTTACAGACATGTACCACCAATTATTGCCCAGAAATAATTACATTCATCTTGAGGAATCGGTACATACACATATTGTATCTTTTTTTTTTTTTTTTGGTACTGGGGATCGAACTCAGATCCTTGCACTTGCGAGGCAGGCAGCGGAACCACTGAGCTAAATCCCTGGACCTACATATTGTATCTTGGTGGTTATTCTTTTTTTTTTTTTTTTTTTGGTACCGGGGATTGAACTCTGGTCCTTGTGCTTGCACAGCCGGTGGCCAAACCACTGAGCTAAATCCCTGGCCACATATTGTATCTTAATCATTTTAATCTCACCTTCTTCTTGCCTTACTCTATGCCACATCCCCAGAACCCTTCCCATCCCCACAAATTCTACCTCCCTGGTTCCTATCATCTATCTTTTATTTTACTTTTTATTTATTTTATTTTTTTGAGACAGGGTCTCACTATGATATTCAGGCTGGCCTTGAACTCATGGAAATCCTCCTGCATCAGTCTCCTGAGTGCTGGGATTATAGGCATGTGCCACCACACCTAGCTTATTTTGCTTTTTAAATTATTTATATATTAGGTTTATATAAAAAATTACGTGATACTAAACTTTCTGTGTCCGATTTATTTCATTTAGCATTATGGTCTCAAATTGCATCCATTTTCCTACAAAAGACTCAAATTTGTCCTTCTATATTACTGAGAAAAAAATAGATATCATATTTATATCATATTTTCTTTATCCATTCATCCACTGATGGGCCTATAGGCTACTTTCAAGATTTAGCTACTAAGAATTGTGCTGCTATAAGCATGAGTATGCATGTGTCACTGTAATATGATGTCTTTAACTCTTTTGGGAAGATATTCAAAAAAGGTATACACTGGGCATGGTGGCACACACTTCAGGAGGCTGAGGCAGGACGATTGCTGTGAGTTTGAGACCAGCTTGGGCTACATAGTGAGTTCAAAGTCAGCCTGAACTACACAGAGAAAACCTGGCTCAGAAACAAACAAAAAAGAGGTATAGTTGGGTCAAGTGGGATTTTTCATTTTTTTGAGGAATCCCTATATTGATTTCCATAGTGGTTGTACTGGTTTACATTTCTATCAACAATGAAAAAGTGTTCCCTTTTCTCCATAACCTCACCAGCATTTGTTGTTTTTTTGAATTCTTGATGACAGCTATTCTTTCTGGAGTTAGAATCTCAGGGTTGTTTTGATTTGCATTTCTCTAACGGCCAAAGATGTGGAACATTTCTCCATAGACCTGCTGGCCATTTGTACTTTGGTGCTACCGGGCATTGGTGGTGGCTCGCCAAGTTTTTGCCTGGGTCTTTTATTTGGGAGGATCTAATGTTTTTGAGCTCTGTATATATTCCAGATATTAGTCTTCTGTCTGAGAAGTAGTTGGCAACATTCTTTTCCCATTTTGTAGGCTGTGTCTTCACTCTATTGGTTGTTTCCTTTGCTGTCCAGAAACTTTTTAATTTGACATAATCCTGTTTGTTGATTTTCATTCAATTGGGTTTCTGTTCAGGAAGTACTTGCCTATGCCCATGTCTTCGAGAGTTTTACCTGTTTTATCTTCCAGCAGGTTCAATGTTTGTTTTAGTATCTAGATTGCTGATTTATCTTGATTTGATTCTAGTAGAAGGTGAGAGGTAGATTCATTCTTCCACATGTGGATAACAAATACCTAGGAGAAGATCTATGTGTTGGAACTTAAGTATAATTTGTAACTGCCAATAAGTTTTCTGAAGTAAGTCTAGCACTTTACATTTGGGCCTACATTTGAACTTGACAACGTATGAAAGCATAAAGGCACTGAAAAAAACTTTTCATTTGCTCCAGATTCTCACCAATGTTGGTGCTATCAGCCTTTTTTTTTTTTTTTGTACCAGGGATCAAACTCTGGACCTTGTGCTTGCAAGGTAGGCAGCACCACCACTGAGGTAAATCCCTGGCCCATCAGCCTTCTAAAAATTTTAGCTATTTGTGAAAATAATATTGCATTGTGATTTTAATTTGCATTTCTCTGAGGACTTGTAAGGTGTTCTTATATCTTGTAGCTTCTTTTGTGAAGCGTCTGTCTTTTGCTCATATGTTTGACTGTGCTTTTTATCATTTTTTATTGACATATAAGAGGTGTGTGCATATTGTGAATACAAGTCTTTTGTTAGATACACGAGTTACAAAATTTTCTCTCAGACTGTGGCTTGCCTATTCATTTTCTTAATTGTGTCCTTCAAAGAGTAGAATATTGACGAAGTCAAAGCAGGTTTTCCTTTTTTTTTTTGTACTGGGGATCAAACTCAGGACCTTGCTCTTGGGAAGCAGGTGACGGCACCACTGAGCTAAATCCCCAGCCCTTCCTTTTACAGTTAATGCTTTTTGTGTCCTCTCTACAATCATTTTTTACAAAGGCTTATTTGATGAATAGAAGATTTTAATTTTCATGAATTCTGTGTATCACTTTTTTCTTTTAAAGTTAGTGCATTTGTGTTCTGAGAGATCTTTGCCTAGGCCAACGCTGCAAAAGCACTGTCTTTTTTTTTTAATCTTATAGTTTTAGCCTTATGTTTAAAGGTATGATTCATCTCAAACTACTGTTGGTGAAATGAGGATTATGGATTAAATGTGAATTAAGGATTGGTTAATGTTATCTTTATTAGACAACTTATTTAATGTCTCTGAATCTCATTTACATATCTGCAAGTGACAGAAGCCTGTCTCAGAGAAGAGATATTGAGTTCATTAAGTTAATAGCATCTCCCACATAAAAGGTATTAAACAATAAACTTGAAGCATTTATGGGTAAATGGATGCACCTCAAGACCATAATGTTAAGTGAAATAAATCAGACATATGTTTAAATATCATATTCTCTTATATGAGAAATCCAAAATATAGATAAAGAGCAAAGTAAAAGATAGATAATAGGAAGTAGGGAGATATTTTTCAAATGGGAAGGGGAACAAGAGGTAGAGGGAGGGAAAGGAAAAGGGATTAAAAAAAGAGAATTGAAGAAAAAAATGGAAATAGATCTTTTGCAAGTAGAAAGAGGAACAAGAATTGGAGGGAGCAGGGAGGAATGAGAAAGGGAAAGGGATGAAAAAAGAATTAAGATGTGTTGTGTACATGTACAAACTCCCTCTGATAAATGTAATCTTTGTGTACTGCAAATATAGACTAATAAGAGACACAAAAAAGGCCAGGGATTTGGCTCAGTGGTGCTGCTGCCTGCCTCACAAGCACAAGGTCCTGAGTAGAAGCAAAAAAGGTGTTAAACAGTGTAGCTCAATCATGATCCTCTTAGGTATTTGTGGATGTCTTCGATGCTCTACAAAAAGTTCTCCTGCCTATTTTTTTTTTATGCTTCCATTACAGTGTAAGCCCCCCAATAGTAATACAAATACTCCTAACAACCCTTTGAGTACCACAGTGAACTTGACACTTTACATACATCCAACCAAAGCTTGGAGGGCTGTGGTCTTTATTTGGAAGTTAACGGTGGCTGAAGAACAAGAGTAACTTGCCCAGGGAAAGGGCCAGGAAGTGGTGAGACTGGTATTCCAAATTAGGTTCAAGTTCAAAGCTCACATCCTACCCACCACAAGCTTTTGATTTAATTGGCCTGACATTAGTGTTTAGTGTGTAATTTGGAGTCCTTTGAACATGTCGTGAGTAGCACTGCAAGGTAAACCTCAGTCTCAGCTGTTGGAAATGCCGTTTTCTAGCCCATGTGTACTGGGATGCTGCTGCTGTATCAGTGGTCTGCATTTGAGCCTTAGGTGCCTCCTGTCCTCCATTTATATCAGCTCTCACATTCCCTCTGGTGTCCATCAGTGGTTCACACCCAGGAAGTACTGTCCTTCAGGGAGTATTTGGAAATGTGCCTGTTGGAGGACTCCATTATGGACCCTCTGGGACTGGGTGGGCAGGGCTCAGGTATGGTAAATATCACACCATGCATAACCCATAATTCAACCATTTGGCCCCAAATGCCAGTGGTGCTTCCCCCAAATGTTGGCTGAATGCTAACTCCAATCCCAATTCAAGTCTCCTCCTCTGCGAGGCTTTCTCCGGACCCCAAGTCATCTTCTCTCCTACTGATGTGTATCGTTGACCTTGCTGCTCCTCTGTAGATGTGCTCCTGTTTTCCCTACTGTCCTCTTCTTGGTGGTGAAGTCCCCTGTCAAAGCACATTGGTGGCTTCAGGAAGCACACTCTGGCTTCAGGAAGCGAGTCTGCTATTCACTTTTACCCAGCACTCCACGAGCACAATGCTTCATTTGCTGAGCCACTCAGTCAAAAAATGATTTAAAAAGGCTTCAATCAGTAGAGCTGTCGGAATTTCTTCAGGGGTCACAGTGAGAGAGAAATGAACAGTGGCCTTTCTGCAGAATGAGCATAAATATGTGTGTTTCAGATGCCTAGGAGAGGCCTGGGGGAGGGGCAGGTGGGATGGGGGACCTCAACCACGGCTGACCTTTGCCTGGGGCTCAAGGCAGCATCAGAGACCTGTGAGCTGAAACCTCCCATCAACTCTCAATTCAGCACTCAGTTCTGCACGGAAAGTCATCGTGATTCATGCAGCAGGCCATTAATCCAGTAAGAACCCACTAAATGGACAGACGAACAAAAACAGGAAGCCCTTCTGAGAGCCATAAATTCACTCTCGTCGCAGCTTTATATACTTGAAAGTGAAGGGTGTTCCAGGAGAACCATGGAAGGTACCTGGAACCTTGGTTTCTAATAGAAACCTGGGCAATTTGATTGAACTGCTAATAAATTGAGGACTTATTTTGTACAAGTGGCTGGGCTGGCATTGAGATGAATAAAAGGACTGTAGTTAATCTTTCAGGAGTTTGAAGACAGGGAAGAATAATTCCTAAGTCCTGCTTTTCCTTGCCTGCTTCTATGTCTGGTCCTGAAAACTTGCCTGAAACTTCCCTCTCCAGACTTTCCCACCTCTTCACCCCTCTTGCTGAGGGAAACTTCTCTAAGGTCTGCTGATTTCTACAACAACCTGTTACCTGGTTTTCCTGGCTACTCATGTTTCATTCTTTTCCTCCCACAGCGGTGCTGGGAATGGAATCCAGGGCCTCGCTCACACTGGGCAATCACCCTATCACTGAACTACCCCTCTAGCTCTTCCATTCCCACTGTGGTCCAGCATCACACACCAGCAGATTCACCTTCTCCCCAAGCAGTCTGATCCTATCACTCAGAAATGGATGTGAAGCCCTGTCATAACTCTGTCATTTTAAGGATAAAAGTGTATACACCTCACCAAGGTCCTTTGAGGTCATGGGCCTGTTTGCTTCTTCAGCTTTTTCACAACCAGATTCTCCATTTCAGATATCATGACCCTCTGGCTGGTTCTCAGACTTCTGTCTTCCCACCTGCTCCTCCTATGATGTGCCTGGCCCCTAACTCTCTAACCAAATTTTCAAGGTACCCCGTCCCTGGATGGCACCTCCTATTTTTGTTTCCCACACCTGGACTTTCCCACTCATGACATGCACCTTATCAAATTCCCACTTGTCTCCATTGACTTTGACTGTCTCATCTAAACTGCAAGAACTATATTTGATTTGTCTTTGCCTGCTCAGCACCTAGAAGAGTGCCTGGCACCTGCCAGATGCACAATAAGTGCTTGCTGCCTGCATTTGAATGAGTGCCTATGCAAGGTCATAATAAATAAGACAAGAAGGGCTTATTCAGGGATGACTTTAATGTGCATTTATCTCTACGTAATCTCTGCTTTGCTTCTAATATTGCACTTGGAAAAATCGTCATGGACAATTGAATGCCTTATTGTTCCAGAATGATGGATGAGAATGGTATGATCTTAGAAAAGGGACAAGGTTTGCTAACTTTGAGGAAATCAAAATACACATCTCTAGTATAATTCTGTCTCTCAAATGATATGAACATTCGTGAACTCTCTATGCACAGAGGGTCTATGATTTAGTAAGTTGAACATTTTGGTTAAGTACTTGAGTTTGAAACTTCATGATTTTAGTAAATAATCTGCCTTACATTTGATTCAGTTTTTCTTATCTGGGCTGTGTATCAGTTTCCTAGGGGCACCATAACAAATTATCAGAAATTTGGTAGCTTAATAAATAAAACGTTAGGGCTGGGATTGTAGCTCAGTGATAGAGCACTTCATTAGCATGCATACTACAAAAAGCAAAAACAAAAAAACCCACTTTATTCCCTTATAGTTCCAGAAACCAGAAGGCCAAAATCAAGGTGTTGGCAGGCTGCACTCCTCCTGAAGGCTGCAGGGGAGAAGCCTTCCTCGCTTCTTTCAGGTTCTGGTGGCTCCACACTGTTCCTTGCCCTATGACTGCGTCACTCCACTCTAGTTATCTTCATGGGCCCTTCTGCTTTTCTGCTCACATAAAGGTGCTTGGCATCAGATATATGTAATTACGTGGGTAATCCAGAATGATCTTATCTTGGCATGCTTTGCTTAATCACATCTGCAAAGACTTTTTTCTAAGTAAAGTGATATTTATAAGTTCCAGGGATTAGGATGTGGACATGTTTTGAGGCAAAGCAACACTCACCCCTCTTCCCACAGTAATAGCCATGTTGAATACATTTGTAAAGACCATTGGGCTAGAATCCCAGGTTGCATGGTTATTTTTACCTTTAATATAAATAACTATTTTGAAATGTTTTAGAGTGGTCTTATTTGCTCATTTTGGAAGGGCCTGCTAGCAAGCAAACATTTAGTATTAACATTAAATGGGGATGCCACCTACTGGACACTAAGATTTATAGCTGGTTGAGCTCAGAGGTAACACTGAATGCAGAATAACCCGCAGCAGCACAGGTAATAAACCTGAGTATGTGGTACCTGTTGCACATTTGGAAATGTAAAGCAGCTATTTGAATACAGCTTTGTTCCCACTCTGAGCCTCAGTTTCTTCACCTGTAGAGATGTAGATTCACCAGCTCCTTCATTTATTGAAGCGCTATTACGTGACCATCCACTAGGTGGTGGCTGGGGATGCAATGAGCAAGTACGAGCGTAGTCCTTTACAGGTAATAATTCCTTTCATAGGATTGTCACATGGATTAAATGGAATAATTCAAATAAAGGATCTGGTATAGTAGTTGCTGTTATTTGCCTCAAATGCTTAATTACAGCAGCCTGGCTTTGGCTTGGTCTTACTTGTTGAAGAGCTTCAACTTTTTGGGGAGCTCCTGTTGGTTGTTACTCTCTACTGTTTTTGCCAGCCTACAAAAGTTCCACACCACTTCCCCTAGTTTGGATCTGAACATATTATTAAGTCCTTGAGATTTCAAGGCAAAAAGAAGGGAAGGGGCCTGGAGGCATACTTTCTTTCTTCTGCCACTTAATTCTGGATTCCCCTTGGTTGATGCTCTACAAGAGACCTTTTTTCATTCTTTGGCATTACTGAATGTCTTTTACATATTGGAAAATGTACTAAATGCTGAATATACAGAAATGATCAACTATGGCCCTGGAGAAGCTAAGAAGAGCCCTAAACCAAACTCTAATAATGGACCAGGCAGACCTCAGTGTCTCCAAGAATATAAGAAGACATGCTTCAGGGAATGTTTGGGACACTGTCAAAATCTAGGTCTTATGCTTTTTATAAATTCAAATCAGTTCTTGGCCTTTTGGTTAAGATAAAGTGTAGTGTCTGGTCTTATCAATTTAATGTTTGATATACCCTCTATCCAAGGACAATATATTTGATGAGATAGAAATGCTTACCTTTATTTAAAAATTATACAATGTTTTCATGTATCTAAGTGCAGGGTACCCAGTCAATATGCACACATTTGAATTTTCTACTAAAAATATAAAAACTAAAAATCAAATGCAACTCAGTGTCACAAGGGAATGGGATTTTCCTTGTCCTCATCCTGTGGCCACTGGCTTCTCGCTTCCATCTGTGTTCACTAGTATTTCAACTGGACTTCTAATATGCCGAGGAGGAAATGTTTTTAAGCTATGAGAAATTGGAATATATTTTTCAAAACTACCTTTTTTAATATTCAAGGGATTTCAAGAAGTGTACCATTTGCCTCAGGGCAGATGATTTAAATGATCTGTCTTGTGATAAGTTGGTGATTGCAAAGCTCATACATGAGTCTAGGGTATTATTTTTCTACGCTGATGCTTCAGAGGAGGAAGCTAGTTAAGGGAATATTTTCCTGCCAAACATTTTATCCCTGCTGAAATAAGTCAAAATACCCAGTGTTCTTTGTATTCAAAAGTGACACTGGTGCCAGCACGACCGTCGGCTGCTGTCAGTCCCCAGCTTTCGAAGCAATGTCATGGTGCTTTAACTTAGTTTTCAGTTTGCTCAGCATGTCTTTGAAGCATTGCCTCAACCCATCTCTTCCATAGCTCCCTGTTCAGCCAAATTGCACTATTTCAGCAGGAAATCAGCGAAATGCTTAAAAGCTAGTGGGTCAGTCTTCTCCTTGTTGAGGATTTAAGCCTGTCCTTTTCAAAGAGTGGTTCTCAGAGAGACAGCATCCACATCCCCTGGTGTGCATGTTACACCACAGATTTCTGTAGCTCATCCTCACAGCACTGGATTCAGAAACTCCGGAAATAGACCAGCTAATCTGCATTTGAAACAACTATCTCTGGTGATTCCTTGGCACTGATGGTTAAGACCTCTGATTGAGGGCTTTTGCACTCACCGGCTATGCTTTGGTTGAGCCCTGTGTCTTAATTTATACATCAATCTTCTTCAGACGCTCATTCCCAGGAAAACAGTTGGACAGCTCCAGAGAGGGGAGGCATAAGTCTTCTCAGAAAACTCTGTGTCCGTTAAACATGCTAGAGCTTACATTTGGAAAATGTTCCATTTGCAATCAAGTGACACCTTCCCAAATGGCTAGGTAGATCCAGAGCAAAGAAAACAAATTAAATTCAAAATACAGCTACAAACTCTTTCTAGTGCATGTTAAAAAAATAAAAATACAGGTGCCACTCAGAGCATGAGTCTCAGGAGGGGGATTCTGGGCCTGCTCAGGGCAGGCTGCCCTTGCTCCCCTAGCTGCCTGTCCGTAGTCCACTGGCTCAGAGCTTCATCTCCAGGTGTATGGTTTCTACCATTGCAGCCAGCACTTCTGCCCTATTTTTTTTTTTTTTTTGCTTTCAATTTTGAAATAATTATAGACTTGCATTAATGGCAAGAAAAAAAATGTAAAGAGAGGTCTCCTATCCCCAAATTCATAGTTTCTTCAATGATGACATTTGGTACAACTCTGAGACTATTTCAAAGCCAGGAAATTGACATTGGTCATTGGAACAATCCATAGTTTATTCAGGATTCACCAGCTTTATGTGCGCGTTGTGTATGTAGTCCTATGCAGTGTTATCCCATGTATAGAGAGGAGCATAACCACCACAACTAAGCCACAGCACTGGCCTACTCCCACAGGGGCCCTTCACAGCCATGCTTAGCCCTTTCCATCCCTATCTCTGCCCCTAGCAGTGACTAATCTGTCCTCCTTCCAGTGATTTCATGCTATCATTTCAACTCACATTTTAATAGCCTTGAGGCAACCTCCAACCATACCATGCTTCCTGCCTGGACGGTCCAAGTTATCTCTCAAGATACCAATTACTGTTTTTGTTAGTGTGCTAGTTACAAAATTGCATAAATTTTTAGTGGTCTGACTATAATCCTAATACTCCTAAAAGCATTCTTTGTAGTATATGATTTTGCTGAGTGTGTAGTTGTTCAGCAATATCTATTCCTTTTTTAAAAAATTAATTTTACTGGTACATTTAAGGTATACAATATAATGACATTCATCATTGGAGCAATATCTCTTCTGTGTCACTGGAGAAATATTTGCATAATGCATGAAACATAATAGAAGTTTACTTATTTGTTAGTTTTCTATTACTAACAGAAGAGTCCAAGGAAGATGTTCTCTCTAGCAAGCACTTTTATTTTTGTTGTTGTTGTTGCTCTTCTTGCTTATAAACTTTCAAACATGTTCTTTGTTATTGGCTTAGTCCATGTTTTGTTACTAAAATAGAATACCTGGGACCGGGTGCTGTATAAAGGAAAGAGGTTTGTTTTGGTTTATGGTTCTGGAGGCTGGCAGGTCCAAGGTTGAGGCATTACATCTAGGGGGGCTGGTGGGATTCACTGTAAAGTCCAGAGGTGGCAGACAGCATCACATGCAAAGAGGGATGATAGGAGAGACAGCCAAATTGGTTTTATTACTGACTCCTCTTGAAATAACCCATCAACTCATTAGTCCATAAATCCCTGGATGGCTTAGAACATCCCTTAACAGTTCTACTTCTTCATACCTCACAATGGGCATTAAGCTTCAACATGAATTCTGGGGACATTCAAACCACAGCAGTTACTAACTTTGAACCTCAACTCTAATCTCATTTTTAAAAATCACAGATTGCATCCTGTATTTTTTCATTTTAACAGAGAGCACAGACCATGAATCAGTCATCATTCCAGAACATTTCTTTTTTTTGGTACCGGGGATTGAACTCAGGACCTTGTGTTTTTGAGGGAGGCACCAGAATCACTGAGCTAAATCCCCAGCTCCAGAGCATTTCTAAACACTTGGGCAAGCCACTAGGACAACTACATTGTATCCAACCCATCCTTCTCATCACCACTGCTCATATGCTTTTGTACATCTTGGGGTGTTCTTGGTTGTTGGTGGTGTTCCGTGGTGCTGGGGATTGAACTCAGGACCTCAAGGATGCTTAGCATGGGATACCACTAAGATTCTCCCACAGCCTCTAGTAGTTCCTTTTATGTAGCAGCAACTCTCCTGGCTCCCTCCAGCCCCTCACTTACTCCTGTCCCTCCCCTCAGGCAAGTCTTTCTTCTCTCCTCCTCTCGGGGAAGGCAACTGCTCTGCCAATGAGAAGGGGCAAGGCTGCTTGCTCATCATCCTGGGCCTGCACTGACTGTGCACAATTCTAATTCTAAATACTGCATTGGAAGTCCACTTGGCAATGTCTCTAATTTAGACTCTATCTGTGATGAAGATGAGATCTTTATCTACCTTATCTTTTGTCATATTCTTAGTTGGCTCAAAATCTGCATGGAAAAGCAATTTTATTCATTGGGTCCTACTCAAAGTTACTAAGAAGACAAATGCATGTGGGCACACAAGCACACACACACACACAGAAAGAGAAGGAGAGGAGGGACTTTTTCAATATTTAAAGGATGAAGGTGACTTTTTAATTTGTCTGTTCACTAAAGATATGGTAGGAAGCAGGTAAGAAAGAGGGAATATTGAAACATCTAAAATAAAGAAATTTTATCAGAATAGGAAGGACAAAGTGAGTGCAGCGTGAATCAGTTTGTACTTTTAGGATAGGAGAGTGCTTCTCACATTGTGATAGTGCCAAAGAAATACCTGGGGATCCAGTTGAAACTCTCAGTCGGGCGTCTAGCTTTAGGGTGGGACCCAACTTCCATATTCCCAATAAGCTCCAAGTAATGCTGATGCCTATTATCCACTGACGTCCCTTGGTGACAAGGTTATAAGATATGGTTAATTATTACCCTTTGCTCTCAATAATAACTCCCCAGTTTATTTTGAAGCAAATTTATGCTAATAATTATTTTGCTCAATCTAATATTTATGATCTGTCTCCAGTTTCCCAAGAACACATCCACCTGGATAGCATTTCTGACTTGCTCACATGGCCCATCCACCCCCACATTTTAATACCTCTCCATTACTAGCAAACTTTGGATTCTTTCACAAGCCACTCTAAAATGCAGTGTCTTAAAACACTGCATGGTTATCTTAGTCACTGTTTATATTGGTTATAGTTCCATAGCTTACAATTTGGTTGGGCTCAGTTGGGCAATTTTGCTGATCTTCATAGGGCTTGTCTATGTACCTGTGGCCAGCTGCAGGGACTTTACTAGGTGCCTCTGGCAGTGTTGGCTGTTTACTGGGGCCTTGCAGAGACTGAAGCACATATTTCCCATCATCCAACTAGCTAGAGCAGGTTTGTTCCTTTGGTGACAGAAAGGCTCCAAGTAAAGCATTAGGGTCAGCCTTACCATGCAAGCTCTTTGTACAATGCTACCTGAATCACATTTGTTAACTTCCATCTCATTGGTCAAGGCCAGTGCCAAGATCAAGATCAGAGCCAGGGCGGGACAGAATTGCCTAATGGTATGAGTGCTTGAAGCCGAAGCTTAAGCTTTTGCAGCTGTTTTTGAACTCTGACTATTTAGATTCAGTTTCCAGAAAGGCTTATCAGGCTGGATTGTATCTTGCAAGATTGCTTTTTTACTTCTGTCTTCTTGGAAACTTTTCTACCTATCTTTGGATAGGGTCCAGTTCTACTTTCAAATGCTACCTCCTTCATAAGCTTGATAACTAATTTGGATGAGGTCTTTAACCACATCTCATTCAGACTATTGTAGTTACTTATGTGCAGCTTACATCCTTGTATGCTCCAGCAGATATTTCTAAAGGGCTTTCCTCATTTTTGCTTTCCTGTAACACCCAGCAAATATCAGTTGCTACTACTTATTTATGCTGGTTACTCATAAGCTTTTGACCCTATATGTGTAGGTATTCCTATTGACTCCTTTTTACAGAACAGGAAACTGAAGTACAGAGAGGTAAAGTTACTTGTCCAAGATCACAAAGCTAAGAAGGGGCAGAGCCAGGATTTGAACTCCCATCTCTAGAACCTAAGAACCTGTTCTTTACAACTCACATTCTAACTGAATACAAATAACAGTTTATGAATAAACCCATGCAGATAATTAAAGATGGACCAGGGAGCATATGTTTTGTCCTCTTGTTGGGACTGCAAGTCAGGAAGATCTCAGGGTTAATGAGGGTCACAAATTTTTCTCAGTTCTCTTACAGATCATCAGGTTCTGTGGAACTGAATCATCATAACCAGTGTCACAAGAAGCTGAATAAAAAGATTAGGATGTTAATTTATCAGTGTCCAGGGAGAGAGAGAAATGACATCCATTCCAGCACAAGTGTCATATGGTCATAATTATCTTTCATCTAAAGGGAAACTGAGTTAAGATGAGAAAGTTGGAGAGTGAGTTTATTTCCCAATTCTGCCAAACAGGCTTTGAGCCCTTTGCAAAGGGAGCTGCTATTTTTAAACAGTATAGTTCCCGGTGAGGCACGGTGAGTCACCCCAATTAAAAGGCTGATTTGGCCAAGCTGACAGGAGACTCGTGTTGAATCATCAATATCTACCTCTCCATTTTCAGTATTCCCTACAACATCATTACTAGGCATCCCTTTTTCACTTTGTTGGTTTGGGGTTGTGGAGTCTGCTCTCTTGACTCTGATTATTCCTTTCCCAGCATTACTGTGCAGTTTGGGGAGCCAGCCCCAGGGAGTGGTAATGCTTTGCCTTAGTTATATAAGGATGGGGCGGTTGGTCAGGCTTCTTTATGGTGTAAGGACTGATTAGAAGGGAACAGGCAAAAACAAACAAACGCAGGGCAAGATCCAATGACCGACATTACAAAGTCAGCACATGCTTATCTGTGACTGAGAGTTGTAAACTCATCACACGCTTATCTGTGTACCATGTACCTGAGAAACGTACTGCTTGTGAGTGTGTTACTCACATTTACTGCATGCTTAAGGAATCCCCAACTGACCTTGTCCTCTTCCCAGAAACAAAGGCTAAGACCCTGACCAACCTAGATTGCACCAATCAGTTATTTTACGAATAGTTGTTTTTAGAAACCATCTTACCCCTATATGTATGAAATGCACCTCAGACTCGCTGGGAATCCCCAGCGCGATGGCCCCTGTCTTGCAGCACCACTCTGCTGTTAAGACAGCTTTTCTTCTGCTTTCCCTGCATTTGCCACACTTTAAGTAAACTTTCATTTTGCACTGTATCAGTCTTGACTCCCCCATTTTCCATTAAAAGCCCCACTTCTTCATTCTTCACTGGAGTAAGGGCAAGGACCCGAGGGGGACCCCAGGCCTCCCCCTTCACAAATCCCCCACTGGATGCAACAATGGTGTCAGTAACTCAGGAAAATAATAACATAAGCAGGTGAAGTGAATATGCTTTTAAAATATATATTTTTCACTTATAAAATATAGTGTACAGTTGAGATTGTGAGAGAAACCAAAGTGACCATTTATTGGAAGAGTCAAGATTAGCACAATCACTATGAAAATCAGTACGGAGATTCTGCAAAACCTAAAAATAGAAGTTCTGTTTGACCTAGTTCTTCCCCTTCTAGATTTCTTCCTAAAAGAGTTGAAGCCATCTGTCAGGCATGGTGGCACATGCCTGTAGTCCCAGCACTCAGGAGGCTGAGGCAGGAGGACTGCTGCGAGTCCAAGGCCAGCATATACAAGGCCAGCAATATATAGTGAATTCAAGGCTCAAAAACAACTACAAAACAAAACAAAAAAGAACTAAAAAGAAGAGTTAAAAACATCCTACTGTACTGATACATGTATACTCATGTTTATAGTAGAACAATCCATAATGACTAAATCTTAGAAGCAGCCTATATGTCTACAAACAGATGAATGGATAAAGAAAATATGGTATTTATACACAGTGAAGAACTACTCTCTCATAAGGAAGGATAAATTTGAGTCATTTGTAGGAAAATGGATATACCTTGAGACCATAATTCTAAGTGAAATAAATCAGATACAGAAAGTTAAATATTGCATAGTTTTTCTTATATAAGAAACCAAAACTATAAATAAATTAAAGGATAAAATAAGAGACAGATAATAGGAAATGGGGAGAGAGATCTTTTGCAAATGAGAAAGGGACTAAGAGAGATAGGAAGGAGGGAAGGCAGGAGAAAGGGATGTAAAAAGCATTAAGATGTGTTATGTGCATGTACCAACTCCTTACAATGTAATCATTAAGTACTGCAGACATGTACTAATAAAAGTAAAATTAAATTAAAAAGATTGAGTGCAGCAAACAGAAACGACTTTAGATATTTTAACTTTGAACCTGAATACAGGGAATGAAATATTTAAAAAATAACTGAAAGTCTCAGCGTGGGGGTTCTAGACTAGGTTTCTAGAAATGACTCCTAGAATCCTGCAGAACTGACTTGGGGAGCTATCCCCTTGGAGGCCACTGTGAAGGCTCCTGAGACCCTAGTTCTGGTGTCAGGAAGACACATGCCCACTTCACACTCCCCCACCAGACACCCCGGAGGCTGCAGAACATACACTGCACACCAAAAAGCCTCCTGTTTCTACTCTCTTGTTTGCAGGTTGTAACCATTAATGTTGATATGTCAACTTCACTGAATTAAGAAATGCCTAGCGGGGCCAGGGATGTAGCTCAGTGGTTCTGCCGCCTGCCTCGCAAGTGGAAGGTCCTGAGTTGGATCCCCGGTACCAAAACAAAAGAAAGAAAGAAATGCCTAGCAGATTAGTAGAGCAGCCTCCTGGGTGTGTCTGGGTAGGTCATGGAAGTGTGGCCTTGGGTACTATATATGCTTCCTCACTGGTGCTGTTTCCCTAATCTGTTCCCTGGACCTCATGCCTTAAGTAGCTTTGTTCTGCCACAACCTTCCACCATGATATGCCTGCCTCGGAACCAGCTATGATCGAATTCCTCAAAACCATGAGCCAAATTAAACTTGTGTTAGCTGTTGTGTCCAGCAGTGGGAAATAACACTGATGACAACAAAGGATTGAACAGACTGGGAGAGTTGACCTCCACTGGCTCTACCTCCCAAATCTCAGGGGAGTACAGTCATCTATGGATATCCACAGGGGACTGAATGTAGGACTCCTACAGATACCAAAACACATGGGTGCTCAAGTCCTTTACACAAATGGAGTATTTGGATAGAATCTATTTACATCATACTATATACTCTACGTCATACCTAGGTTACTTAAAATACCCCCTATCATGTAAATGCTACATGAATAGTTATATTGTTCAGAGAGTAATGAGAAAAATAGATCAGGAAACAATGACAATGAAAAAAGTCTGCTCAGTACAAACACAATCTTTCCCTGAATACTTTTGTTTCATGGGTAGTTGAGTTTGTGGATGTGGAACCTGTGGATATGGAGGGCTGACTGTACAATCCCGTTGGCAAACTTAATCTGCCTGTGGATTGCGAGCTGGGAGAGTGTGCACAGAATGAAGTTCATTGTTGTCTTGGTAAGCAGGCTGAGGGAGCCAATCCTCACCCTCCACTTCCCTACCTAATGTACTCACTACCAGGGCTATGACTACCTGTGACATCTGTGATCATGCTTATCATTTCTCATCATTACTGCCTTCTTTCACAGAAGAATGAGCTGATGCCTCGCAGGTTCATGTGATGTGCAGCAATAGGAAATTTCGCTAGAAAAAGAAATGGAGTCAGTCTCTAAATTCCACCTGCCAGATTCTAGAGATATACTCCCAGTAGTCCACTGACTTGCCACCTGCCATCACAATGGAGTCTGGGATGCAGAGACCCTTCAAGTGTTAGCAGGTCCTGCTGCAGTCCTGTTCAAAAGCTCCTGACAGGCCGCCTGTAGCTTTTCTCTTTCTCCTGCTTTTATGGAGAATTGTAACTGTCTGTGCCATTCTAATGCTGGAAGGAAGCGTTCTCTACCTGCCTCTCTTCCCTCTGGAGAGAGAATTGCTTTGCTTACCCTGGGGGTGGTCTTAAATGGCCTTCTGCGATAGCCAGATCTTCTTTTATTTCATCCCTTTCCATCAGAAATAGAAAAGATGAAGGCATGGCCCTATTTTCTGAATTCTCTCAGTCTTAACAGAATGTAATTACTACACTCTTTTTTCTTTTTCTAATCACAGGAGACTTTTTCCCAGCAACCTACTTACTGATTCTTCTACTT